>NW_026889750.1:49570000-49770000 GCF_033153115.1 Saccostrea echinata
TGAAATAATTTCACATTGCATGCATACTTTTTTTCCTCTGATAAAATTAATATGCTGGTCAATGATTTTTCTTCTTCCAAACTCTCTTTTGTCTCCTAACAAGCCACGTAGGAAGAGAAAAGAACCGAACGCCATGCATGTATCAACGTTCCGAAGCTAGTTTTATCATAACAAGGAGTATAACATTGTAGCATATAAAACCGTTCATTTTCTGCAAAATACTTTTAAAAAGAATTTCAGGGGAAATAAATTTAGTTAGGTTTAAATATTATTTCTGTGCACTCAAATGTCATCATAGGAAATGGTCATAGAAAAGTAAATCCACTTTATCAATTTATATGTTGAAACGAAGAATTTATCCTATATATTTTACTTTTCTTTATAGTGTTAATCATAATTTTTTTTTTTTCAGAAGTATCACAATGATACTCAACTTTCCTTCTACATTGTAATTATCAATTAAATTTTGGAGTTTTATACATAATCGATACTTTATATACATGAATTACCTGACGCTTATAAAATACTTGAACCATTTTATCTCAATACTCACGCATTGTACAGTACTGTCCCTTAAAACCTGTTCCTCCGCAGTTACAAAACGGTCCAGCGGGTGTACCAGCACACCCTTTTTCCACACACGGAGGTTCTACATATATTAATAACTTTGTGTTTTATTCAAATATTATAATATCGAAGCCTTTAACAACTAAAAACTGTGAAAGTCTGCAACATCTCAGATGTTCCAATATAACAGGGGAAATCATAGTAAGTATAAAGAAATTTTCTTTGTTTTCAAATATTTCACTTTAACTTTTTCGTTATTGAAATGGATTTAAAGCCATGCATTAAAGATTCACATCATAGAGGAAATCTAAGCACAATTTTCAAAACCCTTTATAAAATTCTACCTTCTACATTAGCTTGGATAACTTTGACATATATATCAGGAGAAGGGGAGCAGTCTGACACATTGTCCCGCGCATTATCTGACCATTTCCCGCCTACCAAGGTTCCACAGCCATTAGTGAGGGATGGTCTCCAAATGTACAAGTGACTATCATCATAGGCGAAGAATGAGGACCCGTAATTTGCAGTCACACCGGAACCATCTGTCATGGCTGTTCCCGATAAGGGAAACGACAGACCGTAATTATTTACATCTCGAGAAGCTGCCTATAAATTAAGAGATACTGGTATATAGGAAGGTATGACAAGTAAAACAAAAGCCTAAAAATCATGTACCAGTTTTCAAAAGATAAATACCGTTCACGGTAGCTCAGTCGGTAGAGCGGTCGCTCCGTGTTCGGGAGGTCGTAAGTTTAAATCTCGGCCGCGACCGACCTAAGTCAATAAAAAATGGGTAGCAACTTTTCCTTCGCCATGCGCTCGGCACTTTGAAGAGAAAGTTGCGGGTCCTTCGGATGAAACCTTAAAAACCGAGGCCCCGTGTCACGGCAAGCGTTGGCACGATAAAGATCCCTCACTGCTCAATGGCCCCGAGTGCCGAGTAAAGGTCAAAATTTGAAGCCCTTCACCAGTATATGATGACGTCTCTATATGAGTGAAAAATTCTCGAATGGGACGTTAAACAACATACAATCAATCAAAAGATAAGAAAATAAATAATTTGTCTGCAATCCAGGTTATGCCAATATTTTGAAACGTCTTTTATATTTTTACGAATTTACGAATTGTTGTTAGAAGACCGTTTTCTGTCATTTATTTTACTTGTCCAACAAAAACCAGAGGTAACAGTTCCTGAAGCTGAATAACTCAATTAAAGAAATAATAACTAATGGGAACACTGTTGTATTGATATAAATGCAATAAAGAAGGCCATATTAATGTAACTTTCCAAAGTAGTTGAAGACCCTGAGCGTAAACACAAAGAATCAAAAGAGAGAAAGAGGTAAAAAGGCGCTGAAAAGAGCTTTTCCCATTGGATTGATTGGAGATGGGTTCTCAATGGAGAAAACGTTTCTGCAAAGATATCTTAGTCGAAAAACGATACTGAAAAAAAAAGATACTGAAATTGTCAAAAATGCATTTGGTAAACTGAGAAATAATCTGATCAATGCTTCAATATTTAGGAGAGAAAAATGACTTTACATCACTTTCCTTACGGTTCCATTAATGCATCTGAAGTCCATTTATGTTTGACCTGGTTCGAATCCACTGTGTGACACGGATGAGACTGTATTAACTGAGGTATCGAGTTGCAGTAAGTGCTAATTGGCATTAAAAAGATTCCTCACTGCTCAAAGGCCGTAAGTGCCCAGTGCAGGTCTAAATTTTCAGCCCTCCAGCGGCAAGTGGTGGCGCTTAATATGAGTGAAAAATTCTCGAAGGGACGTTCAACAAACAAACAAAAAATACAAATCTTTAATTGACAAGAAAGAAAGTTTTAGCTTATTGGAGTCGGAATCTAAAAACGTTCTTGTACAGGAACTTTGCTAGTAGAAAAAAATATTTGTGGTTTTTCGTTGTCAAGTACTATAGGCATAACCTTCATGGTAAAGAGCTTATAGTCCTCTTAGACCATAGCTATTTGACACGGCATTTTAAACTAAAAAAAGACAGTTGGTATTGGAATTGGAAATTATTTGTATATACGACTTGTAAATACATCGACCAGCCAGTGTTAGAATGCACACACACTGCGTTGTCTTCCATGTAGCCAATGAGGATTTAAACAAGATTTGAAAAAAAGGATTTGGAGGGTAAGAAGCAAGAACCAAGTCAGTTACTCATGATCATATGAGCTTAATGACGATCAAAGTTTGTCAATGAAGTTATACAAAACAAGGACAACGGTTTATGTCCTGTCCAACATTGGTTTTCAGAAAAGAAAGACATCCATACAGGGCGGTGAGTGGCCAAAGATATGTGTTATGATCCTTATGGTCACAGTGGAATGGTCCGTCCATTGAGAATGTCATTTTGAACAAGCAGTTTGTAGGTGTAGGGAATATAGAGTGTGCGAGAAATCATTCTGTTGACGAAGTATTTGATAATTGGTTGTTTATCGTCTACTATTTGTAGTATGACGAATAAGGAAAACAATTGTTGGTGATACTCATCGGGGATACCTGACGCACGAAATATACGTTTGACATAACTAATACAGTCATATGGTTTGAAGGGAGGTGGTATATCGCAAAGATGGCGAAAACTCCACTTGATAGCTGAAGAATAGCAGGATAGAAAAATTATTGTATTAATAGTGGACGTATATGATTAAAAGTGAATACATTCCTCTTATTTGCTACATAATTAATTCAATAACAACCTGGTTCAGTCACTTTTTGCGTGTCACCAAGTCGATTGCTCTCTCTACTTATGCATTTTCCTATAGAATATCGCTTACATTGATCAGTAGTATAATGGATTGATTAGAGGGATTGTATGTCAGCTGCTGATAGGTTGGATTGGTAGTTCCGGGGTAGAGTACCGTCTCCAGCCCCGGATCATTTTCCAGTTCCATGAAACTCCACGAGTAGACCCTGACTGTTCCGTTAATGTACTCTATGTTACCAGCACTTCCCCATCCTACTCCATTAAATATTTTTCCTGTAAAGAAATTGATTCAAATTTACACAAACTTTTACGGAAAAGTATTTATTTGATAGTGGAATCGATAACTATACCTTCCAGGTGTCCCTCAGTAAGTTGTTGAAATTACAAAGGTATTGTTATAAAAACAAATAGTAAAGAGATATTTAAAAAATGTTAAGGATGCTGCTCTGCAGCTAAAAATGAATACAAAGTAGAAGAAATTAATGTTATTTTATTCACGTATAAAAAATAATTTGGAATTTAACTAACCGTGTCTAGGTGTTCTTATGTATACATTCTGTACATCATACACATATTGTACCCCTCCAACGTTTGATCCGCCCGTGAAGGAAACGGTACCTTAATGTATATTTAGAATATAAAAAGATAAATCAAAAACAGAATCACTTCTGCATGATAACCATGCATATTAAAAAAAATAAGACAAGAAGGAAAAGTTTATCAACATGCTTTTGTGAAACATTGTAAGCACAAGTTTGTATTCTAACAATGGCAGTAAGACATTCGTAATGACAATGAAAATGCAACGGGGTGTTATTTAATTTTTGTAGTAATATTTTCATGGAATCAGACAAAAGATATTTATTATTGAAGAGCAATTATCTGACAGATAAAGATAATTTTATTTTCAGCAACATCTGGGAAATTGTTCATTAGAAATATTACGCAGAATAATGCGTCTTTGTGCAAAAATATACTCTTTATGTACACGTTTGGCATGTCAAAAAGAAAGTCAGAGGCTGATTTTAATACATTTTAAACCGTTGTAAGTGTAGAATTATCCGCTCTGTGTAATGTTTCAATCATCAATATAATATTTTATAAGGTTGCATTAATTAGGCTGTTTTACAGCTTATGGTAATGCTAAAGAAGAGATTTTGGAAATCGTAAAGTAGACCATGTGTACCTTGTGCGTCCATTATCCACCCATCATCAAAGAACACTTTGGCAAGGATTAGATCTGGAGATACACCAACCGATATCTTATAATAGTTCTCTGTTTCAAAATAGAAATAATTTAAAAATGCTACATAGCAACCATTCTTTCAAGAATGAATATGTGAATAAATTAGCTATTCAAAACCTTCACCAAGGTCCAAGTTTCGAGTTTTTAAAATTCTTAGCATGATCCTGACATTGCCTTCTTTATTGGAAGATACATGTATAATATACAGTTTTTTTTACATAGTCTCTCTGCAATCTTTTAATTAATCTTTTTAATAATATAAGTACCTGTATCTTTGTTACTGATTGGATAAGCAGCAGAAATAGTCGATGGTTTGGCGAATGTACATGTTTTCCAAGCGCGTACTTTTACTTCACCGGAAAGGATCACTCCACTTGATGTTGATGGTCCAGCAAAGCCGTTATCACCTAAAAAAAAGGACCATAATCATTTTATTCTCACTTAATTTGCATGCACACACAGACACGTACGCACTTAATGAGACGGAGAGAGAGCTTACCAAAGTATGCCACACCTCCAGGACAAGGTGATGTACAGGTACTTGGTCCTGGGGCCATTATTTTAACAGAGTTTGAATCATAAAGGTATATTATTCCCCCGAATGGATTTGAAGGATCCGGGCCGGTTTGTCCAGACCCAGTGGCAAGAAATGTAATGTATCCGTGAACAGGATGGTTAACTCGCACCTGCACATCAATTTTCATTGGCATCTCTCCCAGATTATGATGAATAAGTACCTCTGGGTTTGAATATGCCGTAATGGAATGCCATGAACTGATGAAATCTGCTGGACTTAAACCATACGTTGTCACAGCTTTACATAGATAAAACAAGATTTTTATTAAACACAAGTATGAAAATTCCTAATATACATGTGGCTACTCATAATTATTCAATTTTATTCGCAGGAAAATGAAAGCTGTTTTCTTAAGAAAAGAATTTTTTTCTATATCGTACGTTTAAGCTTTGCAATCAAGACTTCATGACTTCGTACCTTCCCAAGGGTAAAATTCGTGTAATACTAAATCAAACTTTTGTGGAAATCATGACCTTTCTTTTTAACATATACTTTATCTCGGTTATAAAACGGTTAATTATTTAAACAATGACCAATAAAGGTCATATTAATTATGTCATAAAAACAAACTAACACTTTAAATACAAATCTTATTATGCCTTGTGCTACTATATCGAATTTTAACACAGAATTTGTCTTACTAACAAGAGGCAGGAAATTATTATATCATTGATACAAATACCCATAGTTTTTGAAATCTAGAGTTTGACCTATAGGTTTAAAATGCTACGTGATTTTGTATCCATTGATAAAAAGGGTTTAATCGTTAAAATTAAGCAAAAACGTTAAAATCAAAATTACGTTTAGTCTTGAGTTTAAAACAAGTGAATACATGCTGTTATGAAACAAACAATTGTAAATCAAAAACTCTTTTTTCTAAGTTGAGTTTAAAGATTAACATGGATGCTTGTATTTTTCCAAAGACATATAAGTGTTTTATTTAGCATTGTTTTTTTTTGTTAAACCCTTATAAATATCTTTCTATATATTTATTACTAATAAAAAGTCCATCAAAAGAAATGTTTATTGCATCGGTTTATCAATTTTATTGACCGGCCTGTCAGTCTAACATAAGAATTGTTAGATCGAAACGTCACTGCTACGTCACAAGTAATTAATCGTCGTTCGATATCGGCGACACGGAATTAGCCGAAGCTTAGAGCTGTAAGAGATGTCGCTTGCTAAATGAGAGAGTATGTTTTGTGGTAAATAATTTTTGTGATATAATTATTTTATTTTTGATTTTTTCATTCTCTCCTATTGATTTTTTTATTGATCAAGCCAAAATTTTCCAAAGAAAGTAATTGTTTATATATTGATTAAATCCAAATATTTTCATTTTAATTATTCTATCTGAGGTGACTTGTATAACAAAACAGTTATACACTGGGATTTGGACAACATATGATTTGTTGGAAGTCAAGGTGAAAATGTTGCCCTTAGCCTGCGCCCTCGGGTAATATTTTCACCATCAGGTCCAACAAATCATATGTTGCCCTCATACCCAGTCAATAACTGTATAATAAGGAAATACTACATGTACAGTAAATTGAATTTTTGGCGGAATAAAAAAATCTGAAAAATAATCAACAATTCTGAATTTGTTGAAAAGTGAAAAATATATATTTCTCATTTTCATGACTGAATGATAACCATGAGCTTAAAAAAAGATTTCATATAAAGATGAGCATTTTGTTAAGGTAAAGATGTTAACAAGTTTTCGGAGTCAGGTATTCAAGAGCTCTCATAATCAAAATGATACAAATTCTAATACTGTAATAGTTTTTAATTCTAGTTGATTTGTATACAATCCTTTTGTGTGAAAATCATAAAATCCATAATGATCCAATGGCAATTTTGAGAACTTTTAAATATTTTTATGTAAATGTGGCAAATGAAATATAGAAAGATGTATATTTCAATGAAAGTAATCACTGTAATTTAAATGCTATCAAGGAAAGTGTTGCTCTTACTCTAAACTATTAAAGTATCTAAGCTATTGATAATGGATTAATCTATGGTGAGAAAAAAATCTGTTAAGTCTCTTAAAATTGAATACCTTTTTTGATCAAAACATTATCGATCCTTATTTACCATTCCGTACAAAAATATTCTGAACAATCTCAATTCATCCTTCTTTAAAATAAAGATTATTTCCTGTTAAAACCGTATTATAGATCAACTTTTTCAAAGGATTTGAAAATACATTGAGTGTACAAAGTTCTGATAATTTTGATGATATTTTTTGATAATACTCTGAACATTTTGGAAAGGTCATGGATGCTAATCCACATTACTAAGACTTAATTAAAATCAAAATGTACACGGATGTGGCATCTATTTTGATGGACATCCCTAAAGTTTTTGACTCCTGCCACATGATATATTTTAATTTAACGGATGCAGCAGCTATTTTGATGGACCTCTTTTTGACTCCTGCCACATGATATACTTTTAAGTAAAGTCAGAGCCAATTGTCTTACTCTGTCTGTATTTTAGCAAGTTACTTGTCTGTACGTCTTCAGCAAATGACATTTTTAAAAAACGAGTGTGCCATAAACTCTCCACTGGGACCATTACTTGTCAATGTTTTACATAACACAAACAAAACTCTGATGCCTGAATTGATATACATTTTTTGACTGATTTTGAATAGAAATTACATAAATAATAAATCCCTAAAATATAAAGAAATCGTAAGTTTTCTTTGGTGCTAAAATATGCGACTTTGTTTTGGTTTCTATATAATTCTATACAAAATTTTGCACATAATTTTAACATTGTGACAAAATCTTAAAAAATTCTCCCACTTTACACGGCAAACATTATTCAGGTTACCTATTTGCATATAAATCTATGAAAAATATTGCTGATTTCTGAAAACAGTTTGTTTGTGTTATTTATCCTTAAGTTTATTTTTTTTAATTTTATGAATGACGTTTTATAAAGTTATGCTGAAGATGATACTTTGGATTACTGACAAGATACACTAGATGTGATAAATACTTTGCAAGATGAAATTTCAGAATTGTCAATATTCAAGAAAATCCATCCAAATTTTAGACAATTACCCTGAATAAGAAAATATTTGGCGAGATATCAGCTTTATAAAAGAATTGATGACGTTTTATGGATCTGTAACTGTTTGGGTTGGATATTCATGAAATGCATAAATTTGATGATCATTGAAGATTTATTTATTATTTATTAATTAATAAATTATTTTATTATTCATTTATCAATAAATATAAACAGTATTTTAAAAGAGCACTTAAAATATATAAGTATCATGTTCATTCCATTTGAAATCCGAAGAGTGTTTATTCCTAACCTTTTCATGCATAATTTGAATCACATGGAATTTTTCTGTATGGCAAATATTTTATAATGACACGTGCTTTATTTTTCTAGGATGAAATAACCTTACTCTGGTTTATAAAATAAAATATATGTTATAACGCGTATAAAATTAAGATAACTGTTACAAAAGTAATTTAGAATAATTCTTTCATTCATAATTAATTCATTTAAATATAGTTCAGTTTCTTTTACGAATTATTGCTTTTAACACAGAATTTTTTTTTCAATATTTTTCTACGTCTTGATTCATAATAAGCTGCATATATGAAATGGTTATAATATCTTTGCTTTCCATACTTAAGGAAACTACACTCACATAAAAGAATTGTATCGATGTTGTCGAATACACTATATACATTGCTCTTTTTATTGCATATTTTTCACTAGTTCTAATTCTTTATTTCTTTTGTCTGGGTATGAATTCACAGAATGCTTATTTACTTCTGGAATTGAAAAAAAAATGCATTCATAAAATATAGGGTTTAAATTAAGTGCATTTTTTCTCTGAGGCAGATATTTCGTTTTCGTCGAACAAAAATAAAAAAAAACAAAAAAAAAAACAAAAAAAAAAACGAAAACATTTTATAGTGAATACAAAGTTCAGCTACAGTTTTATTACATAAAGTCTAGCATTGAAATTAAAAAAAATGTATGCGATGATGTTTAAAACTACATTTTAATCAATTATAAAATTTAATTCTCAGTCTTGCAAAATAAAAAATGGTTAAGGTAAAATTGTTTTTTTTTTTAATTTGATAAAATGCACAGTTTTAATTTATTTATATAACAACCCGATAAATAAATGCATTATCGCTTTAACTTTTCCTAAAAATAAAATTAACAACTTAATCATCATAACTACTTACCAATCATAACAATAAATACGACAGGGAAAAGAAAGCCTGTCATCTCCACACACCGAGACCATCTGATTCTGTTGCTTTAAACACAGTGTAGTCGATTATATTGGAAGGGGATGCACGCGACACTCTAATTAATGCTAAACATACATATTCATGGCTATATGGAAGGAAGTGTTAAAATTAATTAATTAACCAGGATAAGGACCTCTCTGGTATCAATAACTATTGAACAATTACCTTGATGTAAAATTGTATATCTAGGCCACATTAGAACATTTTTATTGCGTCATACATTGTTTACCCATTCCAATTAACCCCATACTGGATTTTTTTTAAAAATCCTATAAGTTGCCTGTATTTATCTATTAACATTCTACTTATTGGAAAGCTACAATTGGAATAAAAACAAAGGGACAAAGCAAATCGTGAAAAAAGAGAAGATATATGGAGATAACGAACCGTATTCAAGCTCATAAGTCCATTTTTTTTTCGATTTACACGAATACCTGAAATTACTTTTAGATTGATTAATTGTATGTTGTTTTACGTCCCATTCGAGAATTTTTCACTCATATAGAGACGTCACTATATACCGGTGAATAGCTTCAAATTTTGACCTTTACTCGGCACTCAGGGCCATTGAGCAGTGAGGGATCTTTATCGTGCCAACGCCTGCCGTGACACGGGGCCTAGGTTTTTAAGGTCTCATCCGAAGGCCGGCAACTTTCACTTCAAAGTGCCGAGCGCATGGCGAAGGAACAGTTGCTACCCATTTTTTATCGATTTAGGTCAGTCATTAAGGGTCCTAAAAAGAGGGAGCCCCGATCTCTCACTTGGCGACAGAACTTCATTTCTACTTTGATTGATTGATTGTGTATTATTTTACGTCTCATTCGAGAATTTTTCACCCATATAGAGACATTACCATATACTGGTGAAGAGCTTCAAATTTAGACCTATACTCGGCACTCAGGGCCAATGAGAAGTGAGGTTCTTTATCGTGCCAACGTCTTCCAAGACACGGGGCCTCGGTTTTTAAGGTCTCATCCAAAAAACCCGTGACCTTCACTTCTAATGCCGGGCGCTTGGCGAAGGAACAGTCACTACCTATGTTAACATCTTAGGTCTTGACGCGGCGAACGAAAATAGAACCTGGGCCTCCCGGTCACGAAGAGAACGCCCTACCATTATTTTAACTCCTACCAGCTTTTTATTTTCCTGTTTAAATTGGATGCCAATCAAAGATTATTTTATGTTTAGACAAGTCATTTTTCTATTTAAGGTTTTAAGCAACCAAATGCCAGATTATCTTAATGTGTTTCAATATACAAGAGATGTCAGTTGTCGCCAAACCAGGTCGAATGATTATATTCTATTATATTTACCAAGAGTCAAAACAGAAAATTACAGACGTTCATATAGCTATTCATCTGCATTTCTTTGGAACAAACTATCACAAAATGTTCGGAACTCTAGTTCAGTGGGTATTTTCAAATCTGTGTATCTCACTGAGTACTTTAACAGAGTCAATACTTGACTGAGATTTCCTTTCCAATTCATTGAGTGTGCCAATTTATGAGTGTATTGTTACAAATATGATTCTACATGTATATATCTGTCATGTGATTGTACTTTTATATCATGCTTATTTGTTCAGATGCTAATTTTATATGCCCATATATGATTGCAAATATATGTGTTGATGCAGGACCACAGTGAAAACTAGCTTTATGCTAATTGTGTAATACTGGATAAATAAAGGTTATTATTAATATTATTATTATTACCACTAGGCTACCGTGACCGGTCAATTCTGTCGATTTTTGCTAAACGTTGGACTAAATATGAAAAAAAAATCCGAAGACTCTTTCAGAATGGATTAAATTTTAAAAATATATTAAAGACTCGAATACGAAAATTAAAAGGCAAAATGCAAACCCTTTTCCCTTTTACCTAAATTGGAGGTGATAAAAGAATTAGAGAGACGACATGAACAATATGTAATGGCAGACCAAGCTGGTAACAATATCAACTTTGTTTGTAAGGCTCATTATTAAAATTGTACTTTCGTTGGAAGAACTTGGTTTTAATTCTACGTCTGGAAATCCTACATATACTCGCAGTTCACTTTCCAAGGATGAAATTCTTCAAAATCACATTTCAGTATTTCAAACTTTAACATTCCAGTCAACCAAGGTGAGTTCGATCTACCCTACCTATACTGGATTCCTAAACTTCACAAAAATCCTTACAAACAAAGATATAGGCCGGGTAGAGCAAATGTTCTACCAAGCTCCTATCTTTACTCCTTACGAATATATTAACTGCTGTTAAGGAGAAACTTCAGACGTATTGTGCTCCCGCATACTCTAGAAGTGGTGTTAATTTGATGTGGATCCTCAAAAACTCTAAAGAACTTTTAGAAAATCTGAAATTACAAAATTTTTTCAAAAAAGTACAGCATCAAAATGTACGACTTTTCTACACTTTATACAACCATTTCTCACGATAAATTAAAAAATATTTTCTTTTTATTTCATAGACAACTGATTCTTTAACAAAAACGAAACACGGAAATTTTCACATCTTGTGATTGGTCATCAGCAAAATTTCTTTGTTAAGAATCCCTCTGATTCTACACACAACACACAAGTATTCTGAGGTTGATATTAAAAAGATTGTAGAGTTCTTCTGTAGTCTTCGGAAACCAAGTCTTCCAACAAACTGTTGGAATTTCCAGTGGGAACTAATTGTGCTCATGTATTAGCCGACCTGTTTTTATATTCGTATGAAGCAGAATTTATTCAAAAACGTCTACATGAGAAGAAAAAAAACACTTGCTGTGGCCTTCAACTCGACATTCAGATATTTCAACGACGTTTTATGAATTAACAATAGTTATTTCCATTTATATGTCGATTTATCCCAGTGAACAGTGAACTTGAAATAAAAGACACCACAGAGTCTGCCACATCTGCTTCGTAATAAGATGTTTTACAGGCCATAGACGACAAAGGCCAACTAACAACTAAATTGTATGACAAACGAGACGACTTCAGCTTTTCCATCGTCAACTTTCTTTATTTATATTATGTAGTAATATTCCGCTATCACCTCTATATGGTGTTTATGTCTCCCAAGTTATTCGATACTCATGAGCATGCTCTGAGTACATCAGTTTTTTAAAACGAGGCAGGCTACTCACACAAGTTGATGTTAAAGGGATTTCAACAACCTCGTTTAAATTCAGTATTCCGTAAATTCTATGGTTGTTATGATAACCTTATGAGCAAATATAACCTATCACTGGGTCGTATTTTAGCTGACTTGTTTCGTACGAATTGTTAGACCTCTGTTTTTATACTATATTTAATTACGGAATGTTCCGCCTACTTGATCAATACATAGGGCTCACGGCGGGTGTGACCAGTCAACAAGGGATACTTACCCCTCCTATGCACCTGATCCCACCTCTGGAATTTCCAGGGTTCATTTTCCATGCCCTCTTCACAGAACTGTATTGTGTTATCTTCGGTCACCATTATCTAAGTTTTTAATTTGAAAAATTTAATCATTTCCCTCTATGCTTAAATATCCTTTATCTATCCAGTAGAAGTCAGAATGGGTCACAAAAATGGGAGATTTATAGACGGGGAAGCATAATGACAAACCAACAATATACATGCAAGTAAAAGTACGTCTACAGTATGGCTGAAATATTGCCGACTCGGCGTTAAACAATAAACAATCAATCAATTTATTTTGCATTGTCTTTATATACAGGTCTTCAGTGCTGATAACCCTTAGCAAGAAGATACGCAGTATCCTTTCGAAGATAAAGGACTTTTTCTTTTGCCTTCGTTCATTGATTTTCCTTAAATGTATTTTCTGAAATCCCATCCTCCTTTTCCTTTTTGTCTCTGACAAATAATTGTCTGTCTGTATCTAGAAGAACTTAATAAACCATTGACTACTTGTACTTCATATCAATTTTCATAAGAGAAGGCACGTGATCCCACCTCTGGAATTTCCAGGGTCCGTGTTTTTGCCCTGTTCATAGATTTGTATTGTTTGAAGTTTTTATGAGATCGATCACTGTTCGTTATCTTCACCCCTTTTCATTCTTAAGCAAGTTGCTCTCCTTCAGAAAGGAATACAATACGTGGACCATGGGCCTGTGTTTCTATTTGAAATCTAAACGAAATTCTAGGTTGTAATGAAAAGAAGTGTTATAAAAAAAGATGTCTTTATCTTGAGACATGTAATTTTTTCTTCATAATTTAACATTATAATTTAATCACTAAAACTGTAATAATGAATGGAGGAAGCACGTGCTGGGAATCAATGCTTGATCGAGGCATCTATTGTTTAATGTATGAAGCCTCGATCTTTAAACAATACATTAAAAATCTAAGCTCATTTACGGTTGTATTCCCTCAACAAACGTCACATAAAGTTTTTTACTTGTGAAGAATATGCCAGATAAAGCATCCGGTTTAACCATGCTTATATATTTTCTGTGTGGACAACAGGGTCCATGCAATTAGCATGCATGTCTTTCGGTTCATTATAAAGGCTCTTGTCAAGTATCAACGATCGGGGCAGAGGCAGGAGTAAACTTGTATTAATTTCAATGTATTAAATATACATAAATTCGAATTCACTAAGAGTTTTCATGAAAAAATGATCATAGAAAAATCAGATGGTTGCAGGAGTTTGGCAGAAAAAAAATCAATCTTAATTTTTCTTCAAATGAATTAATAAATAAATTAAGAAAATAAAATACGAATGAGTGCTTAGATACCCTAAAACTTAAATAGGCCAAATAGATAAACCAGTGTGTAGAGTCTCAGATAATAGTCTTATGTATATTACACTGGCTATTTATTTTTTTTTAATATATTAATTACATCTTTCAGTTGATTATCAAGGCCCCACTTAAGTATCGTATCAAAGACCTTCTTCTCATATAGAAGTTTTTGAATGAATTCTGTTTTATATGAATACCAAAACAGGTCTGCTAATCAATTACATTATTTACAGTGATCAATTATCATCTATGTTAAAACACGCCCTTAAATTAGAATGTCCAATGGGCCATGTATCAAAATTTTGGAAGAGGCACCTTAGGTCTGATTTTAACAGGTTTTTTTTCAATGTTCTCTTTAAAATAAATTACAAAGCATAAAATTGTACCATAATAATAAAAATTATTACAATAATAATAAAAATTATCAGTAACTGTTATTTCCTAAAAATCACACTTTTCCCCCCAATAAAATAGTTCATTTCGGATTCAAGTTTGTCGCTCTTTATTTATCAATCTGATTTTAAAAGAAATTGTCGTCAATTATCGAGCTTTAGGACATTTTTTATTGAGTCAAAAAAAATATTTAATTTATTTTTATATCAAAAAGAATGTAGGATTTTTTGTGCAAGGAGATAAGATTTTACACCGTCTATTTGACAGAAATATACCTGGCATAGACCTGTTTCAACCAAACTTAAATGCCCTCAGAACATGTGTTTTGTTATTCCAGTATCATTGTAAATACTTTTATAACGATATTAGAAAACAAACTCGTGTTCTATGGTTATAAGAATAAAAGAAAATCAATTCATGAAGATTTCTAGCATCTGGAACCATTGAATGTTCCAGAGAACAACAGATTCTAGATAAATTTGTATGAAATCCAGCAGGATAACAATGGTGCCTACAAATAGATAACAAACAACAAGAAAGAAAGTACAACAGGAACGGTGAATACCAGAGAGTTGGTTCTAATTAAACCACTATTTAAATTTACAAATATATGCAAAAAATAAAAGTTACGACAAAAATGGTGTTTACACAAACTTTCAGGCCACAATTCTAATGGTCAAATATTGCAATATAATTGAATCTTAATAAACAATTATCTAAACTAGGAACAGTAAGTCAAGGAATATAACAATAGACGTACTATCGGATTTTTGTTGTTTATCCAGGATACTCTAAGGGCGTCAGAGGAATGTTTAGATAGAAAGGAAAAGGTCCCACAAAAATCGATAACCTCAACCTTTTTAATAACCTCATTTCAAGAGTTCTTGGTTGAAATTTCTGGCATGATTTATATTATTTTTGAAAAGAATTTATTCGAACTTTAATTCATATTTTCATGCATCTGTGACACATAAACATAAATTCCCATTAACACTCGCTTGCTTTTTTAGGTCACCTGAGTCACTCAGGTGACCTATTGCTATCTGTTTTCGGCCATCGTCGTGTGTTGTGCGTGAACATTTTAACATTTTCAGCTTCTTCTCTGGAACCAGAGAACCAATTTCAGCTAATTTTGGCAAATAGCAACTATGGATAAAGGGGAACAAAATTTGTGAATTTCATAGAACCTGCCCCCCTGGGGCTTGCGGATGAGACTAAAACTCCAAAATGAATGCAATCTTTACGCTTCTTCTTTACTTCTTGACATCAAGCAGTCACACTGTTAAGATGGTTGTAATAACATTGAGCCCTCTACCAAAATCATGAAATGCATAACCCCAGGGTAAGGTGTTCTGGTGTTAGGATGGTGCTCTATTGATCATATAGTGAAAATGCCTAGATTCTTCAAAAAATCTTCTTCTTCAACCCTGTATATTTAGAGGACAAAGTATATGCATGGTTTACGTGAACAAGGATGGGTCTTTTAAAAATTGTGAATTTCAAGGCCCTAGGGTCAGGGTTCTTGTGTTAGGGCAGGGCTATATTGATTAATCTTGAAAATGCATTTTTTCTTTCAAAATCTTTTCTGCTCCTGGGTATTAAGCAGATAAAATACGTGCATGGCTATGATGAACGAGACAAGGGTGCATCTTTCAAAATTTTGAATTCAGGGCCCCTGAATCAGGTGTTTTAGCGTTGGGGTGGGGCTCTATTGCTCAAATAGTGAAATGCATATTAAATTCTTTTTTAAATTCTTCTCTGTCCCCTGGTATTTAGCAGACAAACTAATTGCATGTTAATGCAAAGATGCCTCTTCCAATATTGTGAATTATGTCCTTCCCTTCAGGATCAAGGGTTTTAGTGTTAGAGCGGGGCTCTTTAAGTCATAAAGTGAAATGAATATTAATTTTAAAAAAAATATATCTGGTCCTGGGCATTAAGTAGACAAATTAATTTCATGGTTATGATGAACAAGGATATCTCTTCCAAAATTGTGAAATTCATGGTCCTGGGTCGGGGGGTTTGGTGTTAGGGTGGGACTCTATTGATTATAAAGTGAAAATGCATTAATTTCTTTGAAAAATCTCTTTCTCTCCCCCTGCAGGGTATTTAGCATACAAACTAATTAATTGCATGGTTATGATAAGCAAGGAAGCATCTTTCAGAATTGTGAAATTCAAGGCCCCAGGGTCAGGGGTTTTGGTGTTATGACTAGGTTCTATTGATTATATAGAGAAAATGCATTAATTCTTTGATAATCCTTTTCTCTGCTCCATGGTTCTTAACAAATAAACTTTACCATACTTAATGATGTATAAATTGAAGTTTGCATACTTTTCCCAAGGGATGTTTATGTAGAATGTAAATAATTTTCATTTTTTAAAAGATAGCATGAAATTTTTATTAAATTAAAAATTTAAACATCTGTCTGAAATAAACATGCATAAAAAATTGTCTTGTGTAGCCTTTACTGAGTTATCTTTCTTTTTACTGTAGGTATCATTTAATTGTTTTGATTATGTCGTCAGATCAATCCCAAAATTCCTATAAACAATACAAATAAGTTAGATTCTATCGGTCACGATAATGGCCAATGTTCCCTGGTTCCAGGGCCCAACAGCAGGGAGTTTATGATGAAGACAGTCGATATCAATTTCAACCCCTCTACCAGAATTTAGTCCCCTTTGTTCAGGGTCTATGGATGAAACAATGTTAGACACGTATGTTTGTTTGTTTATTGTTTAAGGTCCCTCTCGAGAATTTTTCACTCATATGGAGACGCCATCACTTGCCGGTGGAGAGCTACAAATTTTGACCTATACTCGGCACTCAGGGCCATTGAGCATGAGGGATCTTTTTTGTGCCAGCACCTACTGCGACACGGGACCTCGGTTTATATGGTCTCATCCGAAGGACCGGTCTCCACGTGCCACAGTGGGATTCGAACCCGCGACGTAAGGATCAATTCCTTACTCCGCGACTCTAGAGCGAACTCTCTAACCACTGCGCCACGCAGGCGACTGGACACATATGAAAACAAAAACATAAATCGTTAGCAAACAAGTTGTATGCTGTCCTGCTTTCAACCGATAATACTGAGTTCAATAGTCTTTGCAATTGGGTAATTGGGTAAGGTGTTTTAAAAAGACGTGTAATAACCCCAAATCATTTTTCTTAAGCAAGGAAATGTGACTGATACCAAGGAATTGGAAAACTATTCGTATAAATGTTAGCAGAATTGGTTATTTTTGCAGAATAAGCTGAAAATAAATTCAATACTCTTTGAACTGATGTTGTAGAGATTTCCCTAACAGCCAGTTTTTCCCCTCTGTACTCTGTAGGATTTTCTCCCGATGGGTAAATCTCACTCTAGAACCAATTTTCTCTTTCTTTCTCACTCAGAGTAGGATTTCCACTATTTTCCTTATTTATGTAGCAATACACCCTTATCGACTGCATTTGGAGTTTATGTTACTCAGTAAATTCGATACGCAAGAGCATGCTCTTCGTACAAACAATTTCTGAAACGAGGCAAGCTAATGACAAACAAGTTGATGAAACAAGGATTTCAACCGTCTCGTTTAAAGTCAACATTTTGCAAGTTCTATGGTTGATACAATGACCTTGCCAGCAAAGGGTATAAGAGTTTATTGCAAAGCGTGTACATAAATAAGAGAAGTTGTAGACAGAAAATTTTTGTTGTTAGGTTACCATTAACGTCTTTTTCTAGTAAAATTTCAAATATGAAACATATGTATCAGACTCTATGGTATCTTTTATTTTAAGTTCACTGATATATCGAGTCGACAAATGAATGGAAGTAATTGTTATTAATTGATAATACATCGTCAATGTTGTGGCTTTATAAAGATGGTGTTTTATAAGTTAACAGTATTCATTTTCAATCCCACGTTAATTCTTTGAACACGAAATAAAAGACACCACAGACACACCTTCGACTGTAAGGTGTAGAACGATTACCCTTTCGACATTGTAAGTCTTCCAACAAATCATGTATCATCATTCAAGTATGTTATTCTAGATACATCCTGCCTAAGTCCTAAGAAATATAGCAATTGTAAAAGGTAAAGATAACGAACAGTAATCAATCTAAAACAAATCCATAAACAATACTTAAGGAATGTTTTTAAGTTTTGTGTGAGTTATTGGTGTGTAAATCACACAGACTTGTCACACAGCCATATTTCAAGAAGCGCGTTAGCGCTTGATGAAAAATATGCCTTCGTGCAAGTCTGTGTGATTTACATACCAATTATTCACACTAAACTTAAAAACATTCCTTATATTTACATTTTACATGTTTAAAAGCACCAAAAATATACTAATTATTTGAATTTCTCACTGCCCTATATCGTTATGTTTTTATAAACGTCTCTCTAGCCTCATTGTGACGTCACTTTAGCGCGAGTTTCTCCGTGTATATTCCTACGCGTGAGTATACACGAAAATGGCATTCAAGTCCAGAGGTTGGATCAGGTGCCTAGGAGAAGTGACAGACTCTACGGTGTCTTTTATTTCAAGTTCACTGGGATATATCGAGTCGACTTACGAATGAAAATAATTATTGTTAATTGATAAATTAACAAAAATATATCTGAATGTCGAATTGAAGGCCACAGCTAGTGTTTTCCTCCTCTCGTGTAGAAGTTTTTTGAATAAATTCTGCTTCATAAGAATATAAAAACAGGTCAGCTAATAAAGGAGCACAATAAGTGCCCATCGAAAAATTCCAACAATTTGTTGGAAAACTTGGTCTCCGAAGACTGCATAAATGTTGTCAAAGAGGAAATCCAGCATCCTTTTAATATCAACTTCAGATTACTTGTGTGTACAATCAGAGTGTTTTTACCGAAGTAATTTTGCTGATGACCAATCACAAGATGTGAAAACTTCCGAGTTCCATTTTTATGCCCTCGTAATTGAACATTCGGGGGCATATAGTTTTGTCCTGTCCGTCCGTCTGTCTGTCTGCCTGTCTATTTTTCCGCAAAAACTTTAACCTTTCCCATAGCTTGTGATTGGTTGGAGCTATGGCTTTCATATTTCACATGTGTATTCCTTGTGACAAACCGTTCATGGTAGCTCAGTCGGTAGAGCGCTCGCTCCGTGATCGGGAGGTCGTGAATTCGAATCTCGGCCGCGACTGACCTAAGTCGATAAAAAATGGGTAGCAACTGTTCCTTCGCCATGCGCTCGGCACTTTGAAGTGAAAGTTGCGGGTCCTTCGGATGAAACCTTAAAAACCGAGGTCCCATGTCACGGCAGGCGTTGGCACGATAAAGATCCCTCATTGCTCAATGCCCGTAAATGCCGAGTAAAGGTCAAAATTTGAAGCCCTTCATCAATATATGGTGACGTCTCTATATGAGTGAAAAATTCTCGAATGGGACGAAAAACAACATACAATCAATCAATCCTTGTGACAAGACCTTTCTTTGGGTACCATAAAATTTGAGCTTTTGACCTTGACCTTGGAGTTTGAACCACTTTTGCTAATTTTTTCCAGACTTTAACCTTGGCCATAACTTTTGAATAGTTGGTGCTAGGGCTTTCAAACTACACATGTGTATACCTTGTGACAAGACCTTCCTTCGGATACCAACAGCTTTGACCCTTTGACCTTGACCTTGGAGTTTGACCTACTTTTAAAAAACACCTTAACCTTGGCCATAACTTTTCAAGGGTTAGTGCTAGGGCTTTAATCCTTCACATATGTAATCCTTGTGACAACACCTTCCTTTGGATACCAACAATTTTGACCCTTTGGCTTTGACCTTGGAGTTTGTCCTTCTTTTCCAAAACTTTAACCTTGGCCATAACTTTTGAAAGGTTAGTGCTGGACTTTTGTGAGTACGCTGACTTTTACAATCGACGGCTTACTTTTACACTAGGAAAGTATATGGAAGCTCTTTTGCGATATAAATATTAAGCTTAACAGTTAAATGATAATGATGGGCATTTCAAAGCACATACTACGTTGTCTAGGAAGGGATCGGCAACCACCATACCCTTAACCCCCTCCCTTCCCACATTGACCAACTCTTGCTTAGTTTTCCTTCTAGAATGTTTTTCTTCCTTATTTGATTCCTTCAGAAAATAAGATTGAAAGAAGATACTAACCCTCACGAATAAGCTAATTCAAGATATGTAATTCTGCCTCTCATCATCTCTTGCGTTGATTGCATACCAGTTAATCATGTTAGTGCCCCAAACAAAATACCTATAACTAAAAGCTATTAAACTATTAAAGTTTTCTAATCTCTTATCAATTCCGTACAGTCCTCCGTACATAAGGCAGGTTTAAATGTCAACTTAAGCCATTGACTGTAAAAGTCAGTGCTTCTCGTAAAAGTCCGCTAGGGCTTCTATACTTTACATATGTAATCCCTGTGACAAGACCTTCCTTTGGATACCAAAAACTTTGACCCTTTGACCTTGACTTTGGAGTTTGCCCTCATTTTTACTTACACATTTGATTTGCATTTGAAAAAGTTTAACCTCTGTTATGAGTTGCCATACGGGGGCATCAATGTTTCACAAACACATCTTATTTAAGAAGCAGTTGTATATGATATCAGAAAGTCTAGATTTTAATTTATCGTGATGAATTGTTGTATAAAGTGTACAAAGAAAAGTCGTAAATTTTGATATAAAATTTTGAAAATTTGGTGATTTTAAAATTTCTAAAGGTTCTTTCGAGTTTTTGAGCGTCTAATTCAGTTTCACTTAGATTGCTTGCATTATTTTGCAATTGACACAACAATATATTTGCTTTCTGACCTCCATAGATGTCCTGTTGTCTATGGAAGTCAGATGGCAAACTTATTGTATTGTCAATTGCAAAACAGTGCTAGCAATCTAAGTGCTGATTAATTAATTATTTTCTAAGGGAAATCAAAGAAGTGACATGTGTGAAAGTACTTCTTAAACAGTACATGCATTTTACTCTCCCATAAAGTGTCAAAAATAAATTGTTGCATTGAAAATCTGAAATTAACAACAGTGATCAAACTCAAAATCAAAGAAAACAATTTAAGAAAGAAGAGAGCAGGGCAAACACGGACTCCTGTAAACCCCAGAGGTGGGTTCATGTGCCCTAGAGGAAGAAGTAAACCCTGCTGACCGATGATAGCGCCGTGGGTCCTATATTTTGGTCAGGTAAGAGAAGTAACCACGTGTTGCATTTTGTGTATAGTATTGAAGTGTTAAACCCCGATCAAATGAATTAATTTTTCAACAGCTGACTTGTTTTGCATTCAGTTTTTGCATTATTTATCTTTTTTTCATTTGTACCTTAAAGTTTATGTAGGACATTGCTTACAAATGGTTTTAATTATATTATTCGTTGGTGCTATATTGTTAAACAACGTTTGTATCATTCATCCAATTAAAGCCATTAATCTATTTCGCAATGAAAATTGATATCACCCAAAATAAACAATATCTTTGGATATTTCAGTTTGAAATACGGATATTATATCTCTAGCTTTACTATAAACCATTCTTTGCCACTCTTTAAGTAGTATCAATAGAGTACTAAAGTCGATTTCAATTATGTCTAATACTTTCATCCCTTAGCACTGGATACCCACACATGACAATTCGAGTCATGACTATGGTGAATGACTTTGTTCTAATGATAAATGCATGAGCATGATTTTCCTGTTGCTTCTCATTAAGAAGTCAGTGTCTCTAAATATAGATTAATTTTCAACCGCCCCCTTTGCATTAAACGTTAGGAGTAAAAACAACGAAGTCCGCTGTTACTTGACTTGTTTCATAATTCTATTTTTTTTTTCAATCATACATCAATTAGAACATATGCTGTGGATACAGCGCCCGATTTTTTTCCTCCATCGTTATCTCATAAAAGTAAATAACTGGGCTTGCAGATGTCACTGTGATTTATGATTCATGTCCATCACCTAAATCATCAATTATTAACATGAATTATTCACCGTGTAGATAGAAATCTGAGCACCTAATTTACCGTCTATTAGGTCAGTCATAGTAAACATAATCATTTAAATATCATGCATTTTCGAATAAATTTAAGTCTAGGAAAATGTATTGATTTATCCTTTTCTGTAATTTCAATTATTGGAACACAATTTTGCAGATTACTTTTTTAATTTCTTGTTTTTATTCAGTATAGCTTTTAGCTGGCGTGCCTGCATTTAGCATGATTTGATGTTGTGCAACACTAAGCACTTACTTATACACTTCTACATGAAAGGAATTCGGAGAATTCTCTTGCCCTCGCTTCGATTTTAAATTTAAATAAATCGATGATCTTATATCAATTAATCAAATTAATTTTCATTCAAACGTTGATTCAATACTAGTATATCCACCTAAAACTCCATCGAAATAAAATAAAAGACACCATAGTCTGACATATATTTTGATGTTTTATTAGAGACAGACATTGATGGCAAATTAACAACAAACGTCTAATATTTATGATAAACGTGAAAACTTTTCCATTGTCAGCTTCCCTTTTATTTATGCAGCATCAAACCATCATATCCTGTATAAGGTGTTTAAATCTTACAGCTGATTCAATACACAAGAATATTTCTACAAACCGACAATTTCGGTTCCACAACTAACAAATAAGTTGATGTTACACTGGTATCGACAATCTCGTTTAAAGTCATTTTGCAAATGCTTAGGTCGGTCACAATGAATTGTTTGTAAATATAACCTCTAAATCCTTGGGCCATAAACTTATCATTTTTGTTTTTAAAAATATGTAATCGGTTGGTTGAAAAAATTATATGTGTAAATTTCCTTAAAATTCAATTCACAGCTTTGAAAAAAATCTGAATGTTGATAAGTTATAAAGTTTTCACATATTTATTTCAACTGATTTAGAGATAATTAATTACGGCTCTCCGGGTTGAGATCGTTTGGGTTATTGGTCATTTTGTGAATTGCTGTTTTTATGTCGGCACCCAGTCTATCCTGTATTTCTTTAATGATATTAATTAAATGACCGTTGAATATACTTTGGACTGATAATAATGGTATATTACCCCGTATATCCCTTGCATTTATCCATCAAAATATATTTTTAAACAAACATTGTAAATTTAGCGATAGTTCAAACTCGGTTTCTAGTACGAAAAAAAGTAAAATGATTTTGCGTAAACATTTGGTCTGAAAAATTATCGATGCCTTTGATATCTCAGGGATGTTTCATTGTTTTCTTTTTTTTCCCTTGTCTTTTGAAATTGAAATAAAAACATATAAAGTGTACTAATTAAGCATAAACAGAGTATTGCTAACGTTCTCTTTTTTTTTTTTTTTTTTTTTTAAGTTTTCCTATGTATATAAATAGAGTTTCAGAGTTTACTTGAAAAAGAAATGAAAATGTGTATTTGATACGATTAAATATATATATTTGGGATTCTTCGAAATGATTTTTGACGACTGCTTCCAATTTTGAAACAAATCAGAAGATTTACAGAAAAATTATAATTTGTTTAATTCGTTAAATCCAAATATTCAATTAACCATGGAGTACAATGATTCTTCCATGCTTTTCCTTGACGTCATGGTAATAAGACATGAAATGTATATCCTTACTGATATTTTTTTTTAAACCACTGATACATACTTATACCTTAATATCACCTCGTGCCTTCATATCCACTCCAAAAGGAGGATCCCTAACAACTTATCCAGGAGAATTTGTTCTATTGAAAAAGATGCAAATACCAGAAATCAGAGGTTGACAAGACAAAAAAAACTTTCTCCTTGCACAGCATTATCCAGAAAATTTTATCCTTCAACAATAGAAGAAGCTGATGAAATCTCGTGACATATCTCAAGAACGACCAGAAAATGAATGAAAGTAACTATTGTTAATTGATAAAACGCCATCGATATACTGTAGTATCTGAATGTGAGTTGAAATTATAGAGAAAAGTTATACGTTTTGATATTTTTTACTTTTGAAATTTTATAAAAGTCTTTTAAATTTTGAGTATCCACATTTGATTAAAAACACTTTTAGAATAATCTGCAGCCAACTGCGTCTGAAGTTTCTCATTTACAGCAATTAGTAATTTTGTGAGGAGTAAAGATAGGAACTTGGTAATGCACTTGCTGGACCTGGCAATGTATCTTTGTAAGGATTTTTTTATGAAGTTTAGGAATCCTGCATAGATAGGGTAGATAGAACTTACATTCGTTGACTTGAATGTTAAAAGTATTAAAAACTGAAGTGTGATTTGAAGAACTTTATCTTTAAAAAGTAAACTGTGAGTATAAGTAGGATTTCCAGATGTAGAAATAAAACCAAGTTCTCCTTAATTCAAATGAAGAGTCAAAAGTAACAATGATGTTAAATTACTTTCAAAAATATTAGGATTATGGATTATATACATGTATATTTTTTGTATTAATTTGTTTATTCATTTCTTTGTGGTATTAAGCTATTTTTTTCAGTTCTAACATATTTGTTAGAAGTATTTAGTCTCGACTAGGAAGCCACTTTCAATAGAGGGATCGAATGGTTATGACTAAATAGAGTTTTACTGGGGAAGAACTGTTTTATATGTATGTAGATCTGATAAAAAGGTTTAAAGCAGTGATACTTCACTGAATCATAACCTACCAAGTTAAAATTTTAAGCTTTCCACACCTACATTATCAACATCTAGTATTGGAAGGAAGGATAACTCGGTATCATAATAAACTAACTACTAGCATATCTGGTAGCAATAGCAATGGTGTTGGTTCCGCCTGTGATTTAAGCTAGCATGGGTTTCGCTTGATTTAAACTTGTTGCATAAGGCAAATTTCTTAACATGTTGTATTTTTTTAAATGCTATCGGTATCCTTTTTGTTTAGAAAAAAAGAGTTGCATTTGTCAATTAATTTTACCTTTTCAATTAAAGATTCAGTACTCTCAGTGCTTTGATCACCAGGGCAGGGACTGCTCTTTAAAGTGTTTGAAGTGTAAACTATATTCTATAAGTACGTTTTAAAACATTTACAAAGTTAGCAAACTTTTTCATAGCAGGCTTGTCCTTAAGGACATATTGACCAAAATTCTCCGACTCTAAAGGTTGGCCCCAATTTGCTGTATGTATTTGCAAGATCCAAATACATCTTCAACAGTGAAAAAACTAAGGTTTGGTTCTAATGAATTCTATGGAAAAAAGATTAATTTAAAATCTACTGTATTTCTTCCGGATTTTTATATTATTCTTCAGAGCCTAGGCTATTGTTGTATTAAAGTCATTCTTTATTACAGAACCGTAGGAACCAGAAGGGGTTGGGCACGGGGGGGGGGGTTCTAATTATTCTGCTAGTGTATAGTATACAGTAGAAATCAAAGTATGAATTCATTACAATATGAGGTTGGATTTATAATGACTGTACAGACGCGCCTAGAGAGAGGAAACCATATGTATAGGGAACCATCTTCAGGGATATTTTTTTAACTCTTAGATATTATTGGAGTAGCTACCTGTCAATTGTCGTTTATTTAAATTGATCAATTTGACATTTCAGGTGTGCAAGAGATAAAATACGGGATACTGGTTGAGAAAAAAGAACGGCAGAGATAGCAATACTTTGTCAGGTAATAAGAGGTAAATTTATCAAGTTTTATTAAATTTTACAATGAATTAAAGTATAGTGTTATCAGTATTGGAGTTAATTTGCTATGAGATATCCACGAGGTGTGAATTTAACATTAAATTCTCTACAAGGAGAAAGCACGAATCTTGACTCTGGATTTTTAAGTTTGCATAAAAAATCTTTGACAAAGCAGCAACTGAAAAATTCAATCAATTAACGCATTACTTTTTCACTGAAGCAATAAATACAAGGAGTCAAAGTCTAAATCTTTCATTAACTGCATAGACTATATTAAACGTGGAACTAGAAATCTATTCCTTATGTTGTAGGGAGAAATATCGGGGTCAATATTGATCCCGAGTTTCTGCGTACTAAGTTAAGTTGATTGTTTCTGATAAAAATGTCCCATATTATCTCCAATTTTTAATTCCAGTTCCGAGGTTTACGTACACACACGGATTATATAAGATTGAAATGAAGTTTTGTTGTCCAATAAATCTCAGCAGAGTTGACTTATTTGGAACTACATCTTTTTTTCATTTAATTTTCATCAATAGCAAAAACATGTAAGGCTATGCTGGCATGTTGGATAAAATGACACCATTTCACAACTTATACACTGCTACAAGGAATCCGTCAATCGGACCATAATGCAAAACATTTCTAGTATTTCAGTAAGCATCTTGGTTTTCATTTCTAGCAAGCCTGTTTTAATTAATCAAAGTAATGTTTGTTCCATATTGGGAAGTCTTTTTGTGGAAAGAGCTTCATTATCTTTGACAAGTAGTATGAATTCATCGAAGTAAAACAAAGTAAAACCTGAATAAATCACTCTACATACAAGCATGATCATGGAAAAACCAATAGATTCTTCCTTTTTGTTTCTAATTAATTACTTCTTTTAAACTCAGTAAATGTATTTTTGTAACCAAAGTAATATGATAAAAATCGTGTTCTTTTTTTAAATTGATTCATATGCTGAGCCCCCCCCCCCCCCTCCCCCGAGAAATTTTTATAAATTTTAAGGCCATTATTTTACACCGAATTGTCTTTGAATTTTTCCTTTTATCCGATCATGACAAGAAGCACTGGGCGACAGGGGATGCTTTCTCCTCCGTGGTAACTGAACTCACCTGCGTGTTTAGTTGTCAGTGTTTTTTTTTATTATTAAGAGAAAGTTTATCACTACATGTTCGTAATCTTCACATTACATAGATAAATTATGAGCTTATTAGTCAACATTGGAGAGTAATGTTTCATAAGCACTTATTTTTTTCATTATAGACCTACAATACTGCCATCAGCACCGAAAGAATATCTGTGACATTCACAGTATTTAAATGGTTATCCTTAATAATGCATGTGTTACTGAGATGACGTCACATTAACGGTTAATCGATCCGCACGGCTGTCGTCGCTGTCCGCTAGATCGATAATAAATGAATCCATTGATTTGTCTCACATGAAATGAAGTCTTCGATGGAAGCTCGTCATTCACATGGCATTCTGATCGATTCTGTGAATTCCACCAATTTATTCGTTTTCTGCCATAAAAACAAAGTAATAACTTGAAAACAGGATCAGGGGTGATGAAAAGGTTTGGCTGCCAGCTGCTCTAAAGGTAAGCCATTAAAACGTTTAGGAGATGTTAAAACAAGTATGGCTACCTCATATGTTATGAATGACAGTGCCTAATTAATTAATTTATAAAATTATCTTAGTTTCTATTTGAGTTTTATAGGTATCAACAACGTGGCCGAATTTACATGCTTGTTTCTATCTAATCTGCATGACGTCTTATATGATGCCAATTTGTAGACTGTTGGGTGATAATTAAATAAATCGAGAAGAAAATGTATTTGATATATTAAGTTTTCTACATAAATACGATATCTGGAAATAATTTTTTTGTGTTTACAAGTTCTGATGGTCTCGTACGAGTGTCATTTTCGTCTTGTTGTCAGACATTAGTTTCACACTATTCACACTAGGAATAACAGTGTCAGTTTTCAAAAGAAACCCATATATTGCATTTCTTACATTAAAGAAATCAATACAAAGTGCTTATTAACTTTTTTCACACTCGATATTCTGTACATTAGCTCTCATCCCCTAGCATTAATTCCAAGGGAGTTAAATTAATTTTTGGAGTCAAGTCTACGTATTGATAGCTGCGAAGTATGGTTATACCTCGTGAATATTTTCTGACCTCGTTTTCCATACCCTAAATTATTTTGTCATTTTGAACATATTTAAATCGCAAAACAAGATCCGTAACAAAGGATATGCAATATCTACATATCAAAAAGGGGATACTTTTTTTTAGAAATATAAATCTTTAATCTAAAGCTTTAACTTTGAAATAGATTTTATCCTGCAACCACCCCTTGCATTGACTGAATAAAGGTAACCTAATAAACCAATACCCTAATAAAGCCTCGTGCATACATGTATTCTGACGTTCTACATGTAAAGCATCGTGACGTCATATAGCGATGTTTACACCATGGCGTCATAGTTTCAACTGCAGAGATGTGCCAAAATCTGTTGAAAATAGCTCGTTTTGAACGTCAGATGTAGAAATGCAGGATAAACAAAATACATGGTAACTGTCTTGAAATACAAGCGATATTTGGGCAAGGTTGAAAACGTGGAGGGCTCGGCAAGCCACGCCCTCTATCATGTTTTCTTACCCTCGCCCAAATATCGCTTAAATATTTCAAGAGAGTAATCATGTATTTTTTATTTACAGATCAAATGAGTTGAGTTAATTAGTGACTACTCTTTTAGCTTCTTGTTTAGCTCTTATTACAGATATAGGCACATTCATTGGGAGGATTATTAGGAGGATATGCAACAAAAGTTTTCGATGATCTGGAACGATTTTACCGGTCCCCACAAAAACGCGCTAAATAATAGTGTCGCCGTAGGCGACTTTAGTATATATGAGATCGCGTGAGCGATCGAAAAAAAATTAAAAGTATGAGGTTTTTAGCCTTTTTGACCCCAAAATTGAATTCTACGGTTAAAAGTTTAGTTTGAAACTTCGTTTTTTAAACGAAGTTTTTAACCTCGTTTTCTGATAAAAAGTGATTAATATTGTTTATTCAGTGAAAAGGAGACGAAAAATAATTGTCAACAAAGCGCGTACGGCGCATGCTTAGTGCCGTTTCTTTCGTACTTAGCCATTTTTTTCATGTAAACAAACCAAAGAGATGTTGTAAAGCTGAATTAAGGTCTTGCAAAAAATACAGATGCAACTGAATTTCTTAATCTATCTATAAAAAAAAAAGACACTAACCCTAATTCCTCGGATGGTATACGAGGACTAACCCAAATCTCCCGGGCGGATGCTAGACTAACCCATGTGCGAGGACTAACCCTAATCTCTCGGATGGATGCGAGACTAACCCTAATCAGTTGAAAACTTGTGCAAGGACTAACCCTAATCTCTCAGGTGGGTGCAAGACTAACCCTAACCAGTCAAAAAATGTGCAAGACAAACCCTTATCAGTTGAGTGACGTGAATCTTACTTCATAGTGCAATGAGCGCGCTGATCTTGCGGATCTGGGGACCGGTAAAGTAAAGTCTACCCTCGGAAATTAATAACTAGATCCCCCCTTCCCATTTAATTTCTCTTATAACACGCAGTCCAAACTTTGCTATGTTTTTCTACTAAGCCAACTGTGAAATTGATTTGAATGTCATTTTCGTGTATACTCACGCGTAGAAATATGCACAGAGATTATGCACACATAAAGTGACGTCACAATGAGCTATAGACATGGCCGTAAGAACCGGGGGGGGGGGGGGGGCGGGGCGTGCCCCTCCCCCAATAATTTTGCCGATATATAGTCTACTATAGAAAACATAGCTATTATATGCTTGTGCCTCCTCAATAAAAACGTCTGATGATTTTTTTAATTTTTATTATTATTTTTTTTTTTTTTTTTTTTTTTTTTTGTCAAGGAATTTTTGGTAGTTGATAGTGCCCCCTCAACTGAAAATGTATAGCTGTGCCCCCCCCCCCCCCCAACTGAAATTGACTCCTACGGGCTTGATAGAGACGTTAATAAAAATATGACGATATAGGGCAGCGAGAAATTCAAACATTAAGCATATTTTTGGTGCTTTTGAACATGTAAAATGTAAATATAAGGAATGTTTTTTTTATGTTTAGTGTGAATCTTTGGTGTGTAAATCACACAGACTTCACATAGGCATATTTTTCATGAAGCGCTAGCTTATATATCAGAGTAGAAATTGCTTCTACAAAAGCTATGTATATAAATATTCTGTTTCTATATCCCTCGCAAACTAAGTTTAGAGGTGTATTGAAATCAGCGTGTCCGTCTGTCTGTCTAGCTGTCTGTCCGTCTGTCTGTAGACGGGATTTTATCCGAACCTGTTCTCGGAAACTATTGCATGGATTTGTCTGAAAATTTGTACACTCATTATTCACCATATGAAGGTGTGCACCTGGTATTTTCATCATGATTGAATAATTTCCCTGCATTTTACAGGTGTTTTTTTTTCATTTTTGCTATGTGATTTTGTCCAGACCTGTTTGTCGGAGACTTTTGCATGAATTTGACTAAAAATTTATACACTCATTATTCACCATATTAAGATGTGTACTGGTATTTTCATTGTGATTTGATAATTTTTCTACATTTTACAGGGTTTTGCTTTTTCTTTTTCTTTTTTTTTTTCATTTTATTGATATACATAGTCATTTTCGATTCCTGTAGTTTTAAGACATAGAATCTAGAACTGCCAGTTGGTACATCTGTATAAAAATGTGAATTTCAGCTTAAAATTAGTCATTAGATTAAAAAAGAATCCACCAAGTTTTTAAAAAATTGAATAGTATACAGTCCCAACAAATCTAACTGTCATGCAGTAACCTTCTTTTAAAAAAATGTTGCATCAAAGTTACGCAATTTTTTTCATCATATATGTATAAAGCTTTGTAACAAATTTTAAAAATAAATCTTTGTTTCCAACTGAATAAATATAAGTATGCATTTAGACTCCAAAGAGTTGTGCAAATCCATTTATCCCTTGAAAGTGATGACTGGACATGCATTTGCTTAAAGATTGATTAATGGGCTCAATTTAGGAAGACTAGCTGTCTCATTCATTTCTGTTAGAGCATCTCTGATCAAGCAGGTATCCTTTGGGAATTGAGCAGAACTGGCCCCTTACTGAATTGCAGTTTATAGAATTATGTTACCTGGTGGCCAGCTGTTTTGTTTTCAAAATTAATTTGGTATAGATTAAGTGATTAAGACGAATTTGATTTTGTGTAGTATAATGTGTGTATTTATTTACTTTTTTTGAACAAACTAATTGCAGAGCATCATGTCTCACAAATATGACAGATGGTTGCAATGCATCAAGTTTTACAATCTAATAAAAACAAAATAATGATTGGTATTTTGATGTTTTATTAGGCTGTACTAGCTTAGCTCATTAAATTGTAATTAAATTTCAATTTAATCAATGTTAAAAAAAATTGAACACCTCTAGATTCATAAAAATACCTATACTCGGTACCTTTTCTGAAAAAAAAAACCCAGCGGGGTGTTTTAGTCTATTTTGGACAGTTTTAGATACAGTTATGTACGAATTTGTACTTTATACTGTGGCATACATGTACATGATATTTAACGTACATCCAAAAGTCTCCACTGCGTATATTTCTAATTTCGTATATGCGTGACGTAGGTTAATAATGGTCATAAGTAGCTTCCTGTAACAGACATCGGGCACTATCACGAAATGCATGTTAAAAAAATCTCCCTTGTCATGCAAGACTTTTACGCTAATGCTAGCGACATTTGCTTTCCTCGCATAAAATAGATTTAATGTGCAATTGAACTTTCAATATGAATATGATGCTCGAATCATAAAATAAATCGCTCCAGATTACTTTATAATATTATGATATTATTTAATAATGTTTATCCAATACCCTGAACGATATCTTGTAAGCTGGTGGGGGGGGGGGGTATTTTGAGGACAGTGAAAGGTCAATTTTTCACGACCTATATTTTACAGCAGTAGTCACACTATCGAGGTAATCAACAACCACATTATCTCATTATTATCAGAAAATAATCTCAAACATGCATGTTATTAGCACACAGTCATGGCCTTCAATTCGACATTTCGATATATCGACGACGTATTATCAATTAACAATAGTTACTTCCATTCATATGTCGACTCGATATATCCCAGTGATCTTGAAATAAGATACCACAAAGTTTGACACATCTTTATCATATTTAGATATTTTACTAGAAAATGACGTTAAAGGTAACATAACAACAAAGCTTTATGATAAACGTGATGACTTCACCTTTTCAATCGTCAACTTCCCTTACTTATGTAGCAATATACTGTGGAATCATTTAAATTCGTGGGGGTCAATGTTCGTGGGCAAGCAAAATTTTATTGGTTCGTGGGGATGTAATTTCGTGGGCAGCTCGTTTATTTGGTTGATCTAATTAATCAGTACATTGACAAAATAGTTGTTCGTGGGGATGTAAATTCGTGGGTAAGGGTTACCCACGAAATCCACGAACATTGATCCCCCACGAACAATGATGATTCCACAGTACCCTTATCACCTGTATATGGGGTTTATGTCTCTCAGTTGATTCGATACGCAAGATCATGCTCTACGTATGAACAATTTCTAAAACGAGACAGACTATTGACAAACAAGTTGATGAAACAGTAAACAGTCTCGTTTGTAGTCATCAAGTTTTATGGTCGATACAATGACCTTGTCTGCACATACAACCTATGATTGTGTCAAATGCTGACAGACGTTTTTCATACTTATTGTTAGGGCATTATTTATACACTGAACTGTCTACGGATTTCTCCATTTATTTTTTTCTCAATCATGACAAGGAGCACACGGCGGGTGTGACCGGTCGGCAGGGCATGCTCACTCCTCCATGGCACCTGATCCCACCTCTAAATTTTTAGGTCCGTGTTTGCTCTGCTCCAAATTTGTATCGTTTTATTGTACTTTCGAGATTGAATACTGTTCGTTATCTTCATATTTCATTCTAGCACACAGTCATGGTTCTAGCACGCTGTCATTGTCCTAGCACACTGCCATGGTTCTAGCACATAGTCATGATCCTAGCACACAGTCATGGTCGTAGCACAGAGTCATAGTACTAATGTCCGTGACCTTGTGGTAAGGCTGATATGTGTCAAGTTTAAACTTTTCCCATTTTCCACTTCTCCAGAACGAACCTTTTTATCCAACCTTTGCACAAAGAATCTTTGGTTGAAAGGGATCATGGCCCTCTAGAGCTAGGGTGACACTGCAACATGGCCAAATTTTACAAGTGAATAATTACATTGTGTATATAGGAAATAACTTCAAAATTTCATCTCATGAACAGCAGTGCTACTAAGGAATATATCATAATACAAGCACAGCAGTGCTACAATGAAATATGGAGATAACGAACATAATCAAGCTCAAAAGTCCAATGAAACAATACATATCTGGAGCAGAGCAAATCAATTCCGTATTGTGCAGAATCAGTTTTGTTCAAATCAGAGCCCAGGGTGCTTGAATGGGGTCGTAATTGAGGTTTAAAGTTTTATACAGTAATAGTATAATTTTAATATTTATGGACATTCTTGCATGTATTAACACAAATAGGGGCACAATGAGACATTTTTATAAGATATCAATGAGACACACTAATAAGATATCAATGAGACATACTTATAAGATATCAATGAGACATGCTTATAAGATATCGTGGAGACATACTTATAAGATATCAAAAAGACATATTTATAAGATATCTTCCGTATGTAATGCGGATTTTAGTTTCTTCACATCCTAAAAGATTTTCAAAGAATTAATGCATTTTTACTATATGAGCAATAGACCCTCACCCTAAGACCAGAAGGCCATGAATTTCAAAATCTTGGGAGAAGCTTCCTCATTATAACTATGAACTTAGTTTGTCTGCTAAATAACCTGGACCAGAGAAGAAGATATTAAAAGAATTAATGCATTTTCATTATATGAACAATAGTGGCGCGTCCCAATACCTGAACCCCTGATCAGGGGTCGTAAATTTTACAATTTAGGGAGAGACACCCTTACTCATCATAAACATGCACTTAACTTGTCTGCTAAATATACAGGAGTAGGGATGAAGATTTTTGAAGAATTTATGTATTTACTGTATATGATCATGAGAGCCCCGCCCTAACACCAGAACCTCTGACCCTGGTTCCATGAATTTCACCATTTTTGTAAAAGGCTGAATGCTTCTTATAATCATACCAACACTTTGACTGCTTGATGTCCAGGAGTAAAGAACCGATTTTTTAGGATTACTTTTTTTATGGATTTTGTTCCCATACTTCAGACCTCACGCGGACAAAGACCACGAAATTCAAAATTTTTGTTCCCCTTTGCCCATAGAGGCTATTATCCAAAATTGAATAAAATTGATTCAGGGGTTCCAGAAAAGAAGTTGGGAATGTTAAAATGTAACGGACGACAAAAACAGATAGCAATTAGCAACCTGAGTGACCCAGGTAACCTAAAAATCAAAGAGGACAGACAGCATAATAAATTTTCAGAATAAACAGACTTTTTTGCTTTGTTTTTGACATTAGTTCTATAAATTTAATAAAATCTGTGTCTCTATAAGAATAACGATTGCCCAGGTAATATTTTCTTATAAACTTAAGCTTTCACACTTTGGAACATCCTAAAATTCATTAGCAATTTGAGCTGATACTGGCAAGCATCGCCAATTAGTGTTGAATAAGATTTTTCATTTGGAATCAACTTTAAACGTCTTCTAAGGAAAAGAGAGTTCAAATTAATCAACTGAATAGCAAAGCATCATTGTGTATATTATTTAATCACGTTTAGTTCAAATTATGGCCCCTGGGACTGTGCAGGGCCACAATGTGGGGGTCAAACTTTTATATGGAAAAGTATGAGAAAATATCAGAAAATCAAGAAAAACATCCTTCTCAAAAACAACATGATCACAATCTAAAATTTAAAAAGACGTAATCATCTCCATGTAAGGTAATAACATACATGTAATGTTATCACCTCCATGTAATATAATAAACATACATGTAATGTTATCACCTCCAAGTAATATAATAAACATACATTTAATGTAATCATCTCTGTGTAATGTAATAACATACATGTAAAGTTATCACCCCATGTTATGTAATAACATACATGTAATGTTATCACCTCCATGTAATGTAATAACATACATGTAATCTTATCACCTCCATGTAATGTAATCATTTAAGTTCGTTCAAAGCATGTCCTCAGGACTAGATTTGGGCCACAATTTTAGAACACAAGCTTATACATATATACCTTGATAATCAAAAGAATACAGAATTACTATAGATGAAATTATCATCAATCCTCAATGTATTGTGAATTAAAATTGTTGAAATCATAAACTTTTGTATGTTGATAATGAAGGGACTGCATGTATTCATGCATCCAAAATTCATTTGTTGGAAAGAGGAGAGTGGCTCAAATAAGGTGAGCTATGAAGCCTGTAGGCTTTCTATGTCAGCAGAAAGGGAAAAGTGACTCAGATAAGGTGAGCGTTGTAGCCTATAGGCTTTCTATGTCAGTAGAAAGGGAAGAGTGACTCAGATAAGGTGAACGCTGTGGCCTATAGGCCTTCTGTGTCAGAGGAAAGCACGCGTGAGATGATTAAGACTATTAAATTGTCAATGATTTTAAGCCAATTACCTTCATTATAGAATCCTCCCCCGTAATCTTTTAAGACACAAATCATCACTAGTCCTAGCTTGTTGTATTTTTCTTGTAGCATCACTGATGATTAACAGCTTCTGAAAAAATAAAAGAAAAATTATTAGATTTTAGGAATGGGTATCGGCTAAAATTTCATATCGTGATATATCACGATTTTCCCCCAAAATATCACGATAAATCATGATATTTTAACACACAGTTTTTACTACAATTTCAAATGAATTCCATAATATTTCTTAAAAATATGCTATAAAAACATAACTTTACTTTTTAAATTTTTATTTTATATAAAGCATGATTGGATGCCGTTGTTTAACCGTTTTCAACATTTTTTTTACACTTCCTGTAATTGTCTTTCAATAGTTTCAACAAATAAATGAATGATTACCAGAATTAATAATTATGTACCAAATACCGGTATTTTAGTCTCAATATCACGATACGTATCACGGAATAAAAAAATCGCAATATACCGGTATACCGATAAAATAGCGCATCCCTATTAGATTTTTTAATATTAATGGTGACTTCTGCAGGAACTGCGTATATTTCTAAAGATATGGCCGTTCTGACAAGTGTTTCTAGCGCAGTCAAGATTCCTTAATTAGAAAATTCAATCATCAATTTATAAAGAGGCGCTCGGTGGTATAAAATTGCAATAGTTAAGATGTCGACCAACACTAACTCAAATACTTGGAATATTTTTTTTAATTATCGGAAAATACCCCTCAACAATATCAATGATCTGAGCTGTTCCATTGCTAAACTTTGGAAGGAAATCAAAAACAGCGATTTTATAAGAAATTGCCTGCTATCACGAAAATGCATCTATGTAATTGATATCATATAACAGTCTGTCAGATGATGAAACACATTCACTGATGATTAATCGGGTGGTATAAATAATCAATTATTGAATACACTGAATCTAGTAATCAATGGAGGACTTTATTTAGAGACAGCATTTAACTGAAAATTTATTAAAGGTTATTAAGACAAAGGATACAAGATAAAAATAGTATACAATCAAACTTATTAATAAGAAAGTGTATGGGGACTCACTGCCTGTAATATTAATATGGCTGCTTATGCCACCATCACAGACCAATGAAACTACTAAATTCAAAGGTTATCATAACCACATAAGTATGAAGTATCATAAGTATGAAGCATGGAGGTAACGAAGAGTATTCAAGATCAAATTCCATTAAAACAATACAAATCGGGAGCAGAGCAAACACGGGCATCCAAAAATATCAGAGGTGGGATCAGGTGCCATGGAGGAGTGAGAATCCCCTGTCGACCGCCGTATACTACTTGTCATGATCGGGAAAACACAGAAAAATTTCTAGATAATTCAGTGTGTGCAAATAATGGCCTAACAATTAGTATGAAAAATGTCTGTCAGCAATTGACTCAATGATAGGTTGTATTTGCTGACAAGGCCATTGTATCGACCATAAAACTTGCAAAATGATGACTTCAAACGAGACTGTTGATATTCTTGATTGCTTTAGAAATTGTTCATACGTAAAGCATGCTTTTGCGTATCGAATCAACTGGGAGACAAAAACCCCATATGCAGGTGATAAGGGTATATTGCTACATAAGTAAGGGATGTTGGCGATTGAAAAAATTAAGTCATCACGTTTATCTTGCTTTTATCATGCTTTTATCATGTTGTTAGATTTCCATTAGTGTCTTTTTCTAGTAAAATATCCAAATATGAAACAGATGTGTCAGTCTCTGTGGTATCTTTTATTTCAAGCTCACTGGAATATACAGCGTCGACATATGAATGGAAGTAACTATTGTTAATTAAGACAATACACACAGCAAGATTATTTTATCGTTGTTAAACAAAGCACTGACTTCAAGTTCAGATGTCCAATACAAAAAAGATATCCTCGTCACCAAGATGAATATTATCTAGAGGTTATTACAAGCATCTATGGACAAAACATGATACTGAAAAAATGAATGACAAGGGGAACAGTTTGTAGATCTTTGCCATTTGAAAGCTTTCTATACAAGAAGTTTAAGAATCTGATGTACCCTAATGTCTCCAGACCTCGTGTCACAGTATAGGCCTTGTAAATATCTCTCACTATAGCTGCTGTTATGACTTGATACCATAGCGAATATAATAAGTTTTAACTCTTGCATTTTATTGTAGCTATTGACGTCTTCATTTAAGTGAAAATTCTAGTTTGTTAAACTACTTACAAACAATCATCATACTAAAACTGAGAAAGAATGAGAAACAATAGATGAAACACAACAGTATATCGAAAGAAAAACGTATTAAAAGTAGATTTAAAAAATAAAAGAAAACCTTTTTCAGCACCACCAATTAACTATATCTCTGCAAAACTACCACACTGTATCAAGGCTCTTTAGAGACATCGTTACGATTAGAAAATACCAATTTTGTTACAAACCGGAGATCTGATCGATCAAGTACAAGTTATTAATAGTGCTGAAATCAAAACCAGAAAAATACTCAACAAGAATCTTCCATTGATAGCTCAAATTTAAAATTTAAGGACAAGATATGGTAACGGCCCAATCTGGCCCCTTATTTGATGTAAAAATCAGAACACAGTTAAAACTGTGAGAGTTTGTAGTTAGGAACCTAAAATGATGCTTGTTTTAAAACCAGCACTAATTTTGATTTAAAGCTTACAAGATGGCCACAAGAGGGTGCGGAAGTAGGCCAATTTCCCGAATTTCCTCAGTTCTGGTGGAATTTCGTCAAATTTGAGATACTTTTCACTTTAGGAAACATAGAGCACAAGCTTGCCTATCTGAGATTTTTATACATAAGATGCATCTGATACTAGTGTATGAAATATATAAATTTGGTAGACAGGCAAGCTTGTGCTCTATGTTTTTTGAAACAAAATGTGCTGTAAAATCGATGAAAATTTGCATGAAAATGAGAAAATTCGGAAATTGACATATTTTCTGACCTTCCTGTGACCTCTGTGTATAACATAACTTAGAACCAATACTTATTTTGTGGTAGGGGTGACAACAGGTTTTTATTGATAAACTGTTGCACCATTCTAAAAGACACCAAAAACCAGGGACCAAAAAGGGGTCTTAGGCTATCTTGTCCTTTTTACCCTAAAAATCACTACTCCTTCTCTATAGAATGAAATGTGAATATAACGAGCAATAATTCCAGTTAAACATTACAAATTGAAAGCAGAGCAAATACCAGCCCTCGAAAAGATCAGAGTTGAGATCAAGGTGCCTTGAAGGAGAAAACCAAAGATGGTACATATATACCTAAATCACGGATTAATTGCACATCGAGGACGAGATACGGATATCTGCATGATCAAGATTTTTGAGGTTTCTGGGGTTTCATGCAAGTTTTACTTGCAGTTTAGGTTAAAATTGCTTGCATCTCCACTTTTGTTTGCCATATACAATGTATAGTTAATTATCCATATACAGTGGATAGTTAATTAATGCTTGTTCTTTCGGTTTTAATGATAATTTACCAAGAGTACATTACACAATTGTTTTACATAACATTACACAATTCTACTTATTCAAATTACAAGGTACTTTTGCAATAGGTCCGAAAACTACATGCTTGTACACTTTTAAATCACTTGATTAACCGGTAGATATAGACATTATATTTATATTTTTTTTCTAAAAATCTTCATAAAAAATTAAACATTTGTCAAATGAAAATGGCAGAATTTCTAGATAGACTGGTGTAGATTGAAATCGATTAATATTGTCAATTTATCATGAAAGACACATCATTTTATCATCATTCTGGAAACTCCAGAGGTTGGATCAGGTGCCTAGAAGGAGTAAGCATCCCCTGTCGACCGGTCACACCCTTTGTGAGTCCAAAGTATTGAACCAGGTAGACGGAATAATCCGTAGTCAAATTTAGTATAAAAAACAATGGCCTAACAATTACATGTAGTACGAAAAACGTCAGCCAAAATACGACCCAACGATAGGTTATATTTTCTAAATTAGTAATCGACTACACAAGTAAATTAAGACTTTGACAAGGCATTCGCCCTTTGGAGCCTAGAAAAACAATAAAACACCCCTGTAATATTCTTATGTATTAAGAAGACTACTTCGAGTGGATGATCAGTAATTTTAAGCAATTAGGCTAGCTGGAGAGGTTTCTGAGAGATCTACTGGTGGGTTAAATCAATTCTTTTGATGGCACATTTCCTAGTTCATTCTAGTCAGTAGATACATCATCATATAAGGTTCTAAAAAAAAGAAAGAAAAATTATATCCATTGACTTTATTTGAGGTAAAAGTTAAAGGAGTTAGACCATGTTAGACCACGTAAAGTTTGTCTTATTTTATATACATACTTGTACATGTACCAATGAATTACAAGATCCAGCGAATGTCAACAAACTGGGGGAATTATCATTATTTAGGATAAAAACGATATCTTTAAGACGCAAAAGAAAAGATATTATAGAAATAAATTCCAGCCAGAGTAAAATGCGGTATTGGTTTGTTTGTTTGTTGTTTTACGTCTCTCTCGAGAATTTTTCACTCTTGACTGTCCAAAGAAATTTTAAACTTTACAATACCACAGAAACTAAACATTGTAAGAACGATCTCATACCATCATGAAATTAATCCGTGTAAGAATTTTCTCATATCACCATTACAATATGACAGAAAATAATCATTGTTAGAATATTCTCATAATATGAGACTCATAATTATCATCATTAAAATATGACAGAAATTAATCATTGTAAGAACGATCTCAAATCATCCTTAAAATATGACAGAAATTAATCATTGTAAGAACCATCTCAAATCATCCTTAAAATATGACAGAAATTAATCTGTGTAAAAAATTACAATATGATATAAATAAATCATTGTAAATAAGAAGGATCTCATATCATTATTACAATATTACATAGCTTATAATTAATCATTGCAAAAATGATCTAGGATCATTACAATGTGACAGAAGTTAATCGTTGAAAGAATATTTTCATATCACCAAGCATTACAATATGACAGAAATTAATTATTGTAAGAATATTCTCATGTCGTCATTACAATATAACAGAAATTAATCCGTGTAAGAATTTTCTAATATCATCATTACAATATGATAGAAATTAAACAACGTAAGAATATTTTCATATCACCATTACAATATGATAGAAATTAATCATTGTAAGAACATTCTCATGAAATATGGAGATAATGAACAGTAATCAAGCTCGAAAGTCCATTGAAACAATACAAATTGGGGAAGAGCAAACACGGACCTCTAAAACATCAGAGGTGGGATCAGGCGCCATGGAGGATTGAGCATTGTGAGAATATTGTCATAATATGAGACATTATCATCATTACAATATGACAGAAATTAAGAAGGATCTCATATCATTAATACAATATGTAATTTTTACAGTGATACCGACTGCAAAATTTAAAAACGAGGCAAAATCATTTTCATGTGCGATAGTGTGAAAATATCATGGGGGCAAAAATAACCTTGATTAACGCAGCAATTTTAAATTGTCCAGAAAAAAATTAAGTTTATGTCATTGTCTAACCAATAAGGATTCAACAAATCCAATTTATATGAGAATTTTGTTAATGTTGGAGAGATGACAATCTTTTGCGTCATTGCGTCAATGGCCTAATTATTTCAACTGTTATTGCAGAAACAAGCAAACGATCTTTTAATGTTCTTCACAGAGTGGTCTCTATAGGTTATCACCAGTGTGCGTCTATTTTTTCCATATCCAGATGTTTTAAAACTGTCACCCAGTATGAAGAATTTTATTGCACTCAACCCATCTCCGACAAATTAATTACTTTGAAAATGCATTTCTCGTTACGTTTAGGAACATTTAATGGTGGAGATCGCCATTACAACACTGTAGTTTGGCTCGTTTCTGATATGTGTCCATTTAGAAGAGTGCGCTTTGGAGTGTTTCAATTACTCTCCAAGAAATAATTACTCAATAATCAGGGGCTTCCCTAGGCTTTATTTTGATTGGATGTCTTATGTCAATCGAAGTGTGTCTAAACTCAGTCTTCGCTATCGGCACTGCCTGAGGTCCATTAGATGGCGAACTCTGATTGTGTATTGACGTCATCGCTGGTTTCTTAGCTCGACCAGGTCATTGGCTGATGGAAAGTAACAAGCAATACATTTAATGTAAATTATAGTAATATAGCCCCCGAATAGTTTTTAAAAATCACAAAACTAGATGTATATATAATATTAAATTTAGAAAACTGCAAAAAACAACTGAAAAAATGACGCTGAAATTCTTAAATCATCCACAACATTCTCAATGACCGTGTAGTGAAGGGCAGCGCCGCGAAAATTCCATTGGCATCGAAAGCAAGTTTTTTACTTGCCTTGATGGTCGGTCGGTCTAGCACGCTGTTCCTGTACTGCTAAAAGACAGATTCCGTAGGTCGAGAGTTCAACCCCCGGTTGGGGCGGAAGTGTGTATGCTAATAAAAGTGAACTTCTTTGTGCTTTCTATATTAATATCTTCACTTAGTACAGCTTTGTTAGTTTAAGATTTGTTGTAAAAATTGCTTTATATATAAAATTATTAATTCATTACATATGTATCGGTAACGATCCTGTATAATAAAACTAATGTCCAAATAACTGTATCTCACTTCATTTCTCAATGACCGTGTAGTGTAGGACAGAGCAGCGAGAATTGTATCGGCATCGAAAGCAAGTTTTTTGACTTGCCTAGATGGCCGAGCGGTCTATATGTAGCACGCTGTTCCTGTACTGCTAGGAGACAGATTCCGTAGGTCGAGAGTGGGGCGGAAGTGGGTATCCTAATAAAAGTGAATTTCTTTGTGCTTTCTATATTAATATTTCTTCACTTAGGGCAGTTATGTTAGATTAAGAGTTGTAAAATGTGCTTTATATGTATAATTTATATGTACTGTTTGACCTTCATCTTTAATTTTTTTTTCTCCCTAAATTCATTAGGCTTTCTTTGTTTACATGGGATTCACTTTAAGAGGGCTGAATTATCATGTTCATTTTTAGACTATTTAAACATCCTGGAAAAGAATATCTCTGTGTGAATATATAGCTAGAAATTGCTTAAAATATGATAAACAAAGACAACGCGGGCGGGTGTGACTGGTTAACAGGGGATGCTTCCTCCTCCAATTCGCCTGATCCCACCTCTGTGTTTAGAGGTCCGAGTTTCAATTTGTATTGTTCAAAGGACTTTTGAGCATGATTACTATTCCTTATCTTCATATTTCATACATATATATTCTTTCATTGTATATATATGTGACGTTTTTTTTCTTTGCTAAATAGTAAGAATCATATTTCAGATTTTTAATTTGTTGATAAACCAGCCTCCTTAATAAGATTTTCCCTCTTCCCCTATACGCGCAACATGTATGATACTGAATGGTAACATTTGCATTCTTTATACTATGTCTACAAGATCAGTTTAGAAGCACTGACGCACAAACGCATCAACGCACATACGAGACCAAGCACAAAATTCCACTGTAATTTTGTTTAAAAGAATTTGTTTCAATGGTGGTTGATTGCTTCTCTTGAAAACGTTTGCATTGAAGAATTATTTTCTCTTCGATTTCTCAAGTAAATCGACAGTAAATGACAAAGAAACTCTTATTTCATTGGGATTGTTTGGCTGTCACTTGGATCTTCATGTGATCAATCAAAGGCTCTGAAAGCGTTTCACTATCATATATCAATCTCGCCTGCAAAAGATAAGAATTCTTTGAACAATACATTTCAAGTCTCATCTTTATCTTGTAACTGACTAAAATGAAACGTCTGTGCTCCCATCGATACCACCTCAACAAATTCAAGGTTAATTAGAATTAATATAGACGTCGTTTGTACCAGAGCCCGACTTTGTCTGTTTCGTCATACACGAGAATAAATAAGATCCTTTTTTGAAGTTGGATTTTAATATCGGCTTGTTAGAGGTTTGATATCCCATTTGTTAAGCCTCACCCCTGCTTAAGATGCAAGTTTTTCAGCCTATCCATTCTTTGATTGCCTTATAGTCTTTTTTATATTATAGCTTTTTTCCTCCATGTTATTTTCTTCATTTTTTGTAAATGATTTTCAGATGCTGTCATGTATAAATTTGTGTGTGTGCGTGTGTGTGATTTCTCACAGCATATTTCAGATAAGACCAAACTTTTGTCTCTGTCTTTGTTCTACAGACACATAATTTTATTAAGTACACAGCCAGATTCAATAACAAGATGCGATAACTACTCTGTGAGAGCATCCTCACTCATTATTGCACCAGACATCCGGCGAATAATTAGCAATGGCTGTAACTGAGTGTTAATATAACCCTTGTTCACACGAAGGATGCGCACTCGCGCTAAGGTCTGTATTGAACTCAATTAAACCAAGTCTCCCGTGCAAATGACATTTTCCTTTCCTGAACAAATAGCTTTTATAAGGTCCACCTTAATCACAAACTAATAACTTCTGAATTCGTCAGTTTATCCTATTGATTCTTAGCCACAATTCCAGTCGTATAAAAGATTTATGTCTGCGGGCTGAATATAATTTACTGCAATATATGCTTTACATAAAATGTCACTTTTTAAATTCTTTTAAATGAAATAAATATTCAAATCTCTCTCTCTCTCTCTCTCTCTCTCTCTCAATCAAACTATCTGATTAATATTTACCACTGCTGCATTCATTTCTATAAACCGTTTAGATCTGCAATATTCTGAGTAAATTGTTGACATTTCCAAACAGTAACTGGTTTCTTGGAGTTTATACGATGGATTTGAAATCTGGCGATAACGACCAAGTTACCAACAATTTTGTAGAGGAATTCTCTAGCTCCTCTTTTTCATAAAATTCTATTACACTTAAGTTTGTTTGAAACTGAGTAAACAGATCTGTTTTAACAGTTGAAAAGGCAGTTCCGGATTTGCGTCAGTATTGCTGCTTTGGATGCCGTTGATGGAAGATACTGAGGCAACATACAAACGCCATTAAGACAAGGACAACAATGGTGTTAGTTTACAAATTTAACAAACATCTCTGACAGAAGCAGTCTTTTGTTTCATTTAATTTTATTTATGAGACTACTTGCTACATTTTACAGTTTAGATCAAGTAGTTGATAATAATAATGGTGATAATGAACCAAATTAACGAAAAAAAATTAAAAGACATCCTGCACAAAATATGCGCTTAAGGCTATAGTATTTAGATATGAAAGTGTTTTTCTGTTGTTTGTTTCTTCGATTCTTCAATGTTTTTATTCTGTTGCAGTGATAATTCTGTCGTTTACTGATTTTTAATTTTCAAATTAAAATCAGTAAACGACAATTCTATAATTTGAATCTTATTTTAAAGATAATATGTAAATATATAAAACGATATTACACCCTCCATTTGCAAACTTTATACCTAACATTATTTGACTATTCTATTAAGTGCTTTTTTTAACAAGTCAGTTGTAATGTAAACTAAAGGGTTTATATTTTAAACGTACAAATATGATTTATGCTTCAAAGTTTAAGTTGATTGTAAACAAACTGAGCGCACCGTTCGATTTCCTGAAAGGAATTGAAGTGCACCTATTTAAGGAACTTCAAAAATCGACCATTAAATAAAGAGTTTAATAAGGTTAGTGGATTTCATATAGATCTTAAAATTTCACTGAATACTTCACTTCAAAATACGGTATTTACAACAATAATAGGAAAGCTTTTGAATAGGGGCTTATCAATTATTAAAAGTTTACAATCCTCCGTTTCACTTAATTCTATAATAAGACAGTTGAAAACCCTCATGAATATTCATTAATTAAATGTTGTGAATCAATGCTCAAACGTATTTTGTGCAATTGTGTGTAGGACACGCGTTTTAAAGAACAACTCCGCATTGCTATATAAATCTCCGAATCAGGGAATGATTGTATGTGAAATTTCGTTGAGGGTTCCACAACAATCGCTAGATTTCAGGACAATATCTAAATGCATTAGAAGGACGGTATTAATGTTTACACAAGTTCATTTTATTTGAGTTTCCCGGTGCTATTATTAATATGTATAATGCGATATTGGAAACATGTTTACCTTTATGAATCGAAGGTCTATGATAGTTGTGTTCTTCCCTCTGGAACTCGTCAGAAGTTCAGTGTACGTACAGGGATGAGGGATTTAATCAGGAGTCAAGATGATGCCGGAGACTACAGATATATCCCTAAGCTCGTCTTCACGTCATCGCTAATCATAGTGTAAACCAGATATATTTTTCTCAGGAAAAGCTAATTACATGAAATTGCCCTTCCTTGTTAATTACCAAGTATGGTAAGTAAGGTAGCTTTTTTCTGTAGGAAACTGTGGAAACTATTATTATTTAAGGTATTTCTCCTTAATAATAATTCTGAAAGGGTTTTGCTGGCGTTTTTGCTATACTATGTAAAGAAATAGATACGCTTTTAAATATTTATTTGAATAAAATTGCATATGTTTAAAGCCGTCAAATCTAAATGCTAAGTTATTCACGAAATGTTTTAAAGGTCCTCTATTCAGGATTTACAAAGGGGTTTTAAATAGTCTTTATTTGTACTGCTTATTCGAGACATACTGGCAGGGGGTTATTTGTATTGTTATTTATACATGTTCATTTTTTTTTTAATTTCACAGTCCCTCTTTTAAAAAACAACTAATGCATTCCTTCCACATTAATGATAAATATTCATTTAAAAAACCGTACATAATACATAATTTTGATTATAGCCTAGCTGGCAGTTGCATGGTAACTGTTAAGAGTGTTAAAACGGTTGTAGAACATTATGTACTTTAGTAAGTATAAGAGGATTAGCCATTGTTCTATCGTTCGCTTTTAAAGTTAATCTTCTTTTACTCTAGTGATGTAGAAAATTAGTTGAGTATCTTTTTTTATTAGGTCAAGAAAGTATAAATGCACTGCTAGAATTAAATGCATATTGGTCTTATACAATGAATACTGAAAATTGCACTAGTGCATTATTTCCTCGTAATAAATGATAAAAAAAATCTATCGGTTCATTCTTACGCGAATGAGGTCATCTAAATTTCTGCAAAAGAAAATTTCTTACGTATTTGATTTCTGTTTCTAATATATTTCTATTACTTATTCTTTAAAATTATATTTATTAGATTTGTAGCATAAACGTCGGAAGCAAATTGAAAGCGGGGGGGGGGGGGGGAGGGAGGGCGCTAATTGAAAGTGGGGGGGGGGGGGGCTAAACCAACAACAACAACAAAACTTTTGGGGACTAAGCCCCAATTTCCAATGCCAGTATTATCTCTATGCAAAAAATAAAGAAGGGGGGCTAAGCTCCCTTCTACACCCCGCCCCCGGTTCCGATGCCTAGAAAAAAATGTTTGTTGTACATTATTTAGATCGGGATCGCTATACATTAAATGAAATTAGCGGTAAAACAACGTAGGATGACGTCACGAAAAAAAACAAATGTTGACGTTGACTTCAAAGCTTTCAGGTAGCTTAATTTATATTTTTCCTGATTATAATTGTTTCTTAGTTCAGGACCTTGAAAATATAGCAATGGCTAATCAGAGAATTTATTGGTTTTCCACTCTGTACGAATTAGGATATACCCACCCTCAAGAAGTTTGGATTTTGCGTGTTAATATGAGGTGTTCGTATGCCTAGCTGTTGTTAATCAAGATAATTGTTTTTTTGCTTTTTTTTTCAGATTACATTATAAATTGTATCCTTCTGATATTGATCTCTCTTATAGATAAATTCTTTTTAAATCTTTTTTTTTTCTTTGTGAAAAATAAAAGTGTACTTTTATTTGTAGCATGGTAGGAAATGCTTTTTTCTGCAAATGCAAGTGGGGATTTCAGGCCACCTTGAAGTCTGATGGGGTCTGGGGGTCCCCAGAATATAAATTTTCAGTTAAAGTGGAGTGTCCAGAAAAAGAAAATCTGAATTTCAATTGTTTAAAATGCTGGCTTCATCAAGAATTTTTTTTTAATTTTTACTTTTGGGGGTCTAGGGTGTAAAGCTTTCAGAAAATGGCATATTTCCAGCATTTTTGAGAAAAAAAATATGCTTTAAATTATTCTGAATTTCAATGCTTAAAATGCTGATTACATTATGAAAACTGAAAGAGGATCAGCTGCCATTACATGATCAGATCTATGACTTTTATCCAAGGAGTTGCAGGAAATGTATAGATGCTTTCTATCCTAAGTGGCATTTATAATTGTAATACTTAATTTTTGAACAGTAGATATTATACAAATATTGACTGGGCTTGAGGACAGTATTGATTGGGTAATATGTTAGTCTCCAAGGGATAAAATATTGCCGGATGCTGAGAAGAGGGCAATATTTTCATCCCAGGGAGGCTAACAATTAATTATTGTTGCCCGAAAACATAGATTACATTCATTAATATCCAACAACACATTTGTATCCTATGCATTATCTGCATGTTAACTATATAGTGATAGGGAATCTTCAGGTTTTTATAATTGTGTAAATACTGTTGTTGTTTTTTTTTTAATTGTGATGTTATGATTTTTGGAAGTTACGACAGAATCATTACATCACAATAAATCAATCTACTGATCAGAATTAAAATCAATAATATTGTGGAAAAACTCTCTTTGCCAGTCAATACATGTAGTAAATAAAAAAATGTGTCTAGAGACTACAAAGACTTTTCTATACTGAAATTAACAATCTTATAAAAGACATATATGTGTATTATTTGTAGTTCACAATTTCAATTTATTTGTGAATTACTTTTAGTGTGCCACGTACATTAAGAAATAGTTAAAATAAACAGGGAATCTAATCCATGTAATATTAGCAATTTTAATATTAAATATTTTATCACTTAATTTATTTTGGAAACTGTATTATTGACAAACAGTGTATTGCTATGTGAATTAAGAACAAGATGATATCTGACCATATTTATCATTTATTCAAAGAGAAATGAAATGCAGATATAAATTTTTTTTTTTTCATTTTCAATTCAATTTTTTTTTTTTTGTCTTTTATTTTGAAAATGATTTAGAAGTATGTACACCTTAAGCTGTGCCTTGATTTAAATGTATTTTAATATTTGAAAAATTCATTATTTCAGACATGATGGCTAAAAAACCTTAATTTCACCATGACAGAAAACTTGAATCCATCAGATGTTGAGCAATATCTGATCAAGAACCCAGAATTTCTCAAGACTTACTTAAGTAAGCACGGTGCTCCAGACATTACACACAGGGATGGTAGCCATTCTGAGCCTTCCTCTCCCGAGGTCAAAATTAAAAGACTCCCTAACTTCACCAGTGGAAGAGGGAATTCAATTACAACATCCATATTCAAAAAATATGTGGAAGGCAACTTGGAGAGGATTAAAAAGACATCCAAAGACAGGAATCAGTTACTTAGTATGTCTGAGGATGAGGTGTTTATGGAACTTATTAGGGATATTGCTACAGAATTGGATGTAAATGTATTGTGTCATAAAATTCTAAAAAATGTGAGTATTTTAACTCGAAGTGATCGTGGGAGCCTATTTTTAGTGCGAGGATCTAAAGAGAATCGATATTTAGTGTCAAAATTATTTGATGTGACAGAAGTGTCCACCATTAATGAGAGCTTACACACAGAGGAGACAGAGATCATTGTCCCATTTGGGAAGGGAATCGCAGGATTTGTGGCACAGAGTAAAGAAACTGTTAACATCAAGGATGCATATGAGGTTATCTAGCTTTTCTTAAGTCTTTTTTATCAAACAGAGCTAGTAGTCCAGTATAACTGTTACACTAATTGTAAAATAAAACAAATGAGAGGGAAGTGATTTTTAAATTACGTAATTATTTTCAATGAATAAAATAGATATGTAACATGTAGGTACCAGTACTATTGATTTTATTCTTTATTTTTCAGGATCCAAGGTTCAACAAGGATGTGGATCAGAAGACCGGCTATCGGACACACAGTATTCTATGTATGCCTATACTGAATTATGAGGGGGAAGTTATAGGCGTGGCACAGATTATCAACAAAGTTACAGGGAACCATGAGTTTACAAAACAAGATGAAGATGTGAGTAATGATGGATATGTAACACACAATACAACATGAAGATGTACATAAGTTTTCATAAGAATCTGTATAAATCACACAATAGAAGATGAAGATAAAAGTAATGAAAGACAGTAAATCACGTAAATCAAGATGAAGATGTCTAGGTTAACAAAAGATATAAATATTGCACTAGTGTCCTTTTGTTGTTAATGCTAATTAGTAAAAAGAAAAATTAGAATTGTATGAGCTAGGTGACACTAACCTTGGATCCTCTGCTCACATTGAACCTATTGTTCAATATTGAACAATAGAACCTTTTGTTAATAAACCTTAATTAATATACTTCTATTCCAATTATATATACTTCTATCCCAACTGACATGATCAACAGTTTACCATACAAATCCAGCACGAAGTTAGGCGGAGGGTCACAAAAAGTAGGCTGGGGGCTGCCTTGAGGCCCCCAGTGGGTCCACAGTGAAGCCCTGGTGGGGGCCCAGGAAACTCCGGGATTCTAGAGATTTTGTAGGGTAAAAATGAGGTCTACTGAGTAGACTTTTTAAAATTTTCTCAACGAAACTATGATTAACACTAACTTTGATAATTTTAGGGGGGCTTGCCCCCCCCACCCCCCACCCCCTGCCACCTCTCTTAAATCTGCCACTGCAAATGCACCACTCAAACAGTTAAGTAAAGAATGGAGCCACATAAAACTGGACTTTTACTTGTGACGTATACTGTAAATATTGTAATGACCTTGTATTATTTTAACTTAAAAAAAGTTTTAATATGATTAAAAATTCAATTGAAGATTGTGATAATTCTTCAATTTATTTAAGATGTTATGAATTCATCTTCCATTTAGCAAAACTTGAGATGTAAATTATTGATGTGGTTTGTAGGTTTTCAGGAAGTACCTCATTTTTTGTGGGATTGGGATAACAAATGCTCAGCTGTTTGAGTTGTCTGTGCAGGAGTACAAAAGAAATCAGGTAAACTCACAAAAATATTATATATAAAAATATATATGTGATTGAACTTAAAAATAGGCTTGCATGAATTATGTTAATAGATGAATTTATGAAGCTTAAGGAAACTTTCATTATGTAAATATGTCATGATATCATGCATTACATCAAGCTCCAGGATCATGAAATAGACTTAAGTCCAATTTTCAATTGGTTGTAAAATGTTGATTAATTATTGAATCAATCTCTAAATTGCAGATAACAACACTTGTGTGAAGCAGTATTAAAAAATATTTTAATTTTGGTCTGCTTGACTTCAACAACATATTAATACACGTATAACATAAAGATTTTGACTTAACGACGACGGAACTAATTCATTTCTGCAATAGATTTTTTATTCAAATTTTGATATGAGGTAATGTGACTTTTGGAGGGTTAAAATCAATAAAAAAAATCATACCTATATGGTCATCGATGTAGATTTTTAATGGGGAGCGTTTCAAAAGTTGGCAATGGAAATCGATAATTACTATAGGAAGTAATGGGAAATTGCCAGTGTAGGGTATAAGAGAGAGCATTGAAAAACATTCTGCAATAGAATTTTTATTCATATTAAAGGACAATGTTAACAAGACAATTTACCAGCAAATTATGCCAAAAATAAATGGGTCATCGGCTTAGATTTTTCAGGGGGGAGGGATGTCAAACTCAGATGTATGGCACATTTTGGGGGAAATTTTCAATGAAAATACCTTGGCCAAATAAATCATTTATTTATAAAATTAACAAATAAATATAAATCGAAATGTTTACAATATTTTTGAATTTAGAGGGAATGTTTGAATATCTTTAAAAGAATTAAAAATGTATAATTTTTATCTTTTGCAATACTTAATGAAGTCAATTTGATTCAAGACATATGCGCAGTTTTCTGCGCAGTGGCGAGAAATTTCGAATTAGGTCTGTCGTCCTTAAGCTTAATTTATTTATGATCATTCATGATCCCCGGGCCAGAGCATGTTGGTAAACAGAGATTTCATGAATATTTATGAGTGAAATATCATGGAAGACCACATCTGACACTGTTTTAACAAATAAAACCTGAAGAACGACCACAATTTTGTGTTGCATTAAACCTTTATGAATTCTATTGCTACACAATTGTATAAATATATTTCTAGGTCTGTTCCTGTTGTAGATACCATATCTAAAGTTCCTCACATCCCTAAATTGCATTATAAATTTACTCAGTTTTCTTTCCCTATTGAATTATAAGATTTTAAAGTTTGTAAAATTTATCAAAATTATATCTTTCATTTGGCCTATAAGAAAAAAAAGCACAAAAAGTCAATTGCAGAATTTATGAAGTTTGTCTTTATATGCACTAATGATACATATTTTTATGTATTACAATTAATTTATCTAAATTTCAATAATGTCACTTGTATACCATTGTCCACTTAAATATCTTGGTCTTAAATTCATAAATGTGCTCTGTATAAGATTTCTCATTTAACTGTTTTTTATATGAGAATTTAAAATTCATGTTTCCTTTATGATTAAAGCTCATGCACTAAAGAATCTTTTCATTAGTCAAGTACATTCATTTATTATTGTTACTGAATGTATTAACAATATGATATATTTTTACAGGGAAATTGTAGTCCCTAGTTCAATGTAATACCGTACACTAAGGTGCTAATGTTGTATTTTTATATAAAATCAAACGAAACCCGTTGTTCTTGTAAAGTCTTGGAGATTGGATGGGTGTATTGAGTTATGTTTGTATGTTTATGGGCTGGTATTGATGTAATGGTAACGATCCATGCTTTCATCTAACAATACACATTTAAAGCCTTTTGCTGTGCATTTATTAGGCAAATGTTTATATATTAGCAAGCATTCGACATGAGCAAACAACAGTGTAGAAAGGTTTCGACTGAAGTAAGGGCTTTATTACAGGGATTTAAATACCTTTATTCACATTTAAACTTCACATATTGTCAAGGTCAAATTTGAAAGTGTCATTTACATATCATATTAAGGCCACTTTCTTTACTGTATCTAAAATACATGTGCTAACATTTGATATCTAATCAAAGAGTTCTAACATTTCACAATCATTTCATCTCATTCACTCAACTTTAAACTAAAACTGTTTAAGCTTCTAATGTATCTTACAACTGTGTAATAAACAGAGAAATTTATTGTTTGCTAATTAAGAGTACAGTAGTACTCTGTGTTTAATTTTAAACTTTTGTGAAGTGGGCTACCTGCACAATGATAATTATTTACTTTTTGAATACGAAAAATACACTTGTAATGAAATAAACTTTGCCAATTTGGTTCCTTTTACAGAAAAAAATCTTTTATTTATTTATTTTGCTGTTGAAGTGATGGTCATATATTTTAATTAGATGTGATATAATTCCACTTACAATGAAGTGAGTGTAAATCCTGTCATCAGAAACTGCCTTAATTTTGTAATTGCCAAAGTTTTAATGTTTTATTGCATCTGTCATTCAAGATAAAGACTCTTTAACACTTGGAGATCATTGAGAGACCTTTATTGATCTCTTAGCAATCTCTGAAAGCCCCTAAAAATCCATTTCTGTGTAAATGTTTAGGGAGATCATTAAATGCACTTGTACAAAAATATTAGGATATTGCCTTAACAGTTTCTCCCAGATTTCTCATCAGTCTCAAAGGTCTCCCAAAGATCTCTCTAAGTTCTCTACCTTATGTTTTTAAAAGTTTTTGCATTCTTCTGAGAAATCATTTGGAGATTCAAGAGAGAGCGATCTTTCTGCATCCTCATATGATCCTTGGCCTTTTCTTTGAGAGATTGCTTACCTTTACAATCATTGGAAGACAGTTTTTGGTAGAGTCAGAACTTTGATCAAAGAGACTGTAGAAACCTCTGGGAGATTATTGAGAGATCAAAGCAATGGTTGACAAACAGAGAAAAACCCTGATCAAATAAGTTTATTAATATAAGTATACTGTATACAGGGTTATTTTCACCCCACCTTATTTTTGCACATTCACCCCTCAAGACAACTTTGCCCCATTTTGAATTCGCCCAGACACAGTTCTATTTAAGAGATAATGCTGTTTTCTTTGAATTTGCCCCGTTTAATTTTGCCCAATTGTGACAAGGCCTAAAGGGGTGAAAATAAAATGGGGCCAAAAATTTCCCTTTAAATACAGTATATTGATAGAACTGATACTGATACTTAATTAAGTTTATGATAATGTTTTAGATTTTGGATCAAGTGATGTACTTTCTTGAATGTACCCAGTTACACCGATTTTCTGTAAAATTCAAGAACTGTGCAATTTCACAAAGCCTGTTTTCCAGCAAGTGGACTTTCAGAAGGAACTTTCTTAGGCTAATAAAAAAAATTTAAAAGTGTACAGTTCCTCAACTGACCCTTATATTATGCGCCAACCCAAATATTTTTTTAAAATCTGGAAATTGACTTTATTTTTTCCTTTAAATGAAACCGTTTATAGGTGGAAAGGACAGTTTTTCGGCTAATGGGACTTAAGGAGATTGTTAAAAAAAATTATGACTAGGAAAAAGAGCTTCAAACTGTCTTTAAAAAGTATTTCAAAGTTATGACTTTAAAAATAATTAATTAAAAATAAAACCAAAATACTGCCTAACGACCCTATTCCATATTAGCCTGTAATTGTAAACATTTTTTTAGGCCTTGTAGACAATGAAAGCATAAATTCTCTATATTGTTATGCCCCCCTTTGAAGAAGGGAGGGCATATTGCTTTGCTGCTGTCTGTTGGTCGGTTGGTCTGTCTGTTGGTCCACCAACAGTTTCCTTTCATCTTCTTTGCAGAGGTTGCACATACTGAAATGAATTTGGTATACAGATTTATCATAAGAATATCTAGGTCAATTTTTGTTTTGGGTACGATTGAGCAATTTTTGACAGAGTTATGCCCCTTGGACTTTGAAAAATTCCAATTATTGGGGGGGGGGGGGGGGGGGCATAAGTGTTTCATTAACATCTCTTGTTTTAATGTTTGAAATAGGACATTAGGTTTCAGTTCATTTATAGGCCTACATTAATTACTGGGCTATGAAGTGAACCTAGCTCTTGCATATTAAAATATTTTCTGTATTTGCAGCTACTGCTTAACCTTGCCCGTGGGGTGTTTGAGGAGCAGACAAGCCTGGAGCGACTGATACAGAAAGTGATGCTGGACTCCCAGGACATGTTGAAATGTGAGCGGTGTACAGTGTACCTTACAGAGGACTCCACCAGCAAGGTACCAACTCTTCACAATTCTCATTGCTTGTTTCTGCTTTATATGTACCAAGTGCACATTATGACAAGAAGTTAAAATTTTTACATCTCTAGCTAAGTGCAGGTTATAAAACTGCATATCTTTTTAGCTTGAAAAGTTTGTAGGATTGCAGTGGATATGTCCTTGGTCTTATTTTTACATAATTTTTGTGTAAAAGATATTTTAACATATATCTGCATTGAACCTTTCTGTTGTTATATTCTACTAATTAACTTTTGCATGTGTTTATTAGCTTATTATTATATTTTAAATATGGCATGATAGCATTACATTTGTGCTATATACATTGATTCATTCCATGATAAACAGAAGTCAATATAGAATTTCACAAGTGTATTATTTGTATATTATTTTTAATATTGAACCCCAAAAGGGGAAGAAATGAAGTCTAGATGTTATACAGTTGGGGAAAAACAATTATATAAATTGATATAATTAAAATTTTCTTTAGCTTTCAATCCTGCAAAATTATATCAAAAGACTTGAGAGCTTTTACAGTTTTTCTAGCATTTTTAGTTTTCCTGGATTGGCAGATTAACACATTGTAAAGTAAACTGAATAGAAATCCTTTAATTTTGGGGGATTTATTTTAAATTTTTAGAATTTGAGCTCTGTTTTGAGTAATTTTCTTTTCGAAGAACAAATGAGCTGACATTGTACAGAGAATGAAATCCTAATTACTATTGCAAGTCACTACTTCAAAACAAAACAAAAAAAGTAATATAGGTTATATAAGCATTAGCATATTGTGCACAAAGTAATTGGTATCATTGCTAATTATAACTAATTTTGGATCACTGTTGATTTGTTCCCTATTTGCATGCAATCCTACTTTCCACTATAGGGTGGGAAAAAGTTGACAGGCATGTTCGCAAAGATTCTCAAGAAGCATTTTTACAAGATACTTGCTTTGGCCGTGCATCAGGTAATAGGGATGCTTATCTGACTCTCATTGATGCTCCATTTATCTCCATATTTCTTCACTGGATCTTTAAGACTTTTTTTCCTTGTCCTAACTGGATAACAATAAATTAACATGAATTCAAATTATAGATCCTAAGAGCCAAGTTTGAATGTAACAACACATATATCTTGTTTATAACTCACCTTCTATACTGGAAGCATGATTGTTCACAATATTTTTTTCTGCTATATTAATAAATTTAACATTTACACTAATTCTCTCATCTAGAAATTAGCTTTAGAATATCAGATTTGTAATATAGAATAGCTAATTGCTTTCATTAAACACTTAATGTGTATACATGTATAAATTTTGCAAATATAAGAAAGTTTCCATCACTCTTGTATTGTAAAAATAATCCACCATGTTATGTGAAGTACTAAAGAATATAAGCATAATTTTTTAAAGTTCTTTAGTTTTACAGATTCTAAAATATCCTTCTATATAGTAAAAACATTGAAATATTATGTTTACAGCTGAAGGAATTAGTGATTGGCCAATATATATAAATTATCCAGACAAACTTATAAATTTTTGAATAACTTTGCTACATAGTAAATGGTAATTGTGAGTGGTTGTTGTTTGAGAATCTTTGTTAGTTATTGTCATACCTGCTGCGCTGTATTTTAGACGTAAGATAGGGGTGTATTCTGTTTGCATGTTGGACCCTCATTGTTGTGTGTCTGGTATTTGTCCACAGGACCCCCTCCTGCATGAAGACAACAACATTACAGTCAAGGCCAAACCTACCTCCACCAAGGTATAATCAGATGAGAATCTTAATATGTGCATAGTCTGTACTCAGTGTTCTTACTTACTCTTAAGGTTGTTCACTCACTCACCAGGCCCAAGGATCACAAAACAAACTTAGACTTAGGTCAAATTTTCAATCGCCTGTAAAATGTTCATTAATTATTGAATTACTCTCTAAATTTGCAGACAACGAGTCTTTTTAAAGCAATATTGAAAATTATTTCAGTTTTGGTCTGCTTGACTACTAGTCAATATTTGAGTACAACATAAAGATTTTGACTTAAGCTTAAGATGTTTCATGAGCCTGGGGCCAGGCCCTTGAGGATCATGATGCAGTCTTAGACTTAAGATTTCAGTCATTTATAAAATGAATATTCATCATAAACTGATACCTGAAAATTAAAATTAGCAATAAGGAAAGGAAATAGATTTTTAAAAAATTTCATATTCTATGAGTTTTTCTACAATAAATTTTTGAGGCAATATGTACAAATTCTGACTTAAGTCTAAGACTGCTCTATGATCCTGGGGCCTGAGTCGCATAAGTTAAAAAAAAAAAAAGCAGAATTCATAAAATGTTTATTTCAAACTATACAGAGTTGAGAACTTATATGAAGACATCTCCAAATCGAGTACTATAGTATCATGCTTGTGTAACTGCAAAGAACATGCCTCAAATGAAAGGACATTTTTGAAACTAATAGGTCTTAAGTTTCACAGAATTTAATTTTTTTCAAATTCAAGCAAATTAATTATTTAGGTAAAACTTAATATTATTTCTATATACTTTAGAAAACTATATTCATAAAATTACATTTAGTCCCAATCACTATCATTCGCTAGGTTATTTTTTTCCTCAAAGGAATTTACTCCAGAAACATTTTATATACCTACCACTCTCTAAGTTTGTTATGCAGAAATAAAGAATCAAAATATGAAAAATATTATTTGCATGTATCACAGTATTTTGTTGATAACAGTTCTATATGATTTAGAATTTGTTATAATGTCTATTGTTGATTAAGATATCTTATCACTGGCATCAGCTTTTAAAAAAAAGTTTGGCCAGAATGTCAAAGAAGGTACAGTTTCAGTACAAATCTGGCCTTATCAGAGGTGATATATACCTTAAAAACTTATTTGCATACAGTGTACCTTACTGAATTTACCTTTCTGCTTTACCAAAAGATGAAGGTTATTTCTTCATAATATGTTACTTACATAAGTTTCACATAAAGGCTAAATTTTTTATAATTCAATCTTTATAATTCATGACAAGGAAAATGGAGTGATACTTTTTTTGTGCTTAAGAATAATATTTTTGTACTGTATAAGTTCCAATAATTTAATTCTGATTGTAACGTGCCATTTGATTGGATAAAAAATTTACTTTATATCGTATAAATTGGGTTGCCTACGTCACAATGAAGTCATTTTTTAAAGTCAGTCATCTTTTTTCGTACACTAAATGAATGGAAATTAAATTGTAATGAATGAAATTAATAGCTACCCAATTTATACGGTATAAAGTGGGTTGGAACAGTTTACACTTTTTTTATAAACCGCTTCGCGGTTTATAAAGCGTAAACTGCCCCAACCCACTTTATACCGTATAAATTGGGTGGCTATTAAATTCATTCCTTAAGTAATTTAAAATTTGCTATAATTTAAAGATATAAATCTCATAATTGTAATAATATTGATTTGAAATTGTTTTGGTATTTTGGCACATTTTCAATGCATTTTTTGTAAAATTGATGCTGTCAAAAATCAGTAGCTAACTATTTTAGCATTTTAAACCTGAACAATCTGTTTTTAAAACCTAAAATTTATAAATAAGTGACAATGAAAAGAATGATAAAGTTTTTAAAGAAATAAAATTTCAGACATAGGCCCCACTTTAATTTTTTTATAAAGAATATTAACCAGTATGAATCTAAAAGCATTAAATTTACTTGAAATATGTACATGTATTTCAGCTATTTCTCAAATAAATGAAAGTCAATTTGAAAAAAGAATGAAGTTAGAGCATGTCAGTTTTACTCTGCAGGTTTATAGAATTATTTTGCATGAAATGATAGTCTACACAGCACAGTTGTAATTCTAACCTCAAAAATATTTATTCACCATACTTTTTTTTTTGCTTGGGGCAGGGGATGGGGTATTTAATATTAATATATGATTTTAACATGCAAATACGTGTATATGCTTCATTATCAGTATAATATTGGAGATTGTCACTTTAAGAACTTTGTATTTCTGGTCCTCACTTTAACCTGTAGGATTTCTCAGAGCATACATTATTTAATTGTTGCTCATTTTCTTTCTAAGAAAATCCAACTATAATGCTTTCCTCTTTTCAGGATGTTTTATTTTCCATGGCATTTGATTTATATGCAAAAGACGGAGGCAATATCAGAATTCCTAGGTAAGGTCTTACTAGTAATCACCAGGAAAAAGGTCAATATTGTGTGATCATGGTCTTATATTACTCCTTAGAAATATCAGAAGTTTGTTAAATGATGCTGTTTATTCCAATCCTGACAAGGATTATGTGTCATTTCTCTTGTGATAATTCTGTGCCATTACCTGATTAAATAACTCCCTGGTTACCCTGGCAATTCAAGCAGCCATACTCTATAATGAAATTGCAATAACAGTATTACAATGAAATGTTTTAAATAAGATGCTGAATCACATACATAGAAAGGATTTAGAGTGCCCAGATTATTATGTATCATGTTCTTCCATTAAGGAGGAAGCTAGCACATCGTGACTTTTTGACCCCTGTTTCAGTTGTGATTAATGGATAGGGTGTATATATATATATATATATATATATATATATATATATATATATATATATATATATATATATATATATATATATATATATATATTGGATGTTTTGAAGAGACCTGATACAGTTCATTCAATGCAATCAACCTCTTATAATTATTGAGTTATACCTGAACATGCATATGTTAGTAGCAATATCTTTGAAACATTTTCATTCTTTTTTTCTTTTTTCCTTTAAAAAGGAAATCTTGTTTTTATATTCATATGAAGCAGAGTTTATTAAGAAAAAAAACTTTCAACATGAAAAGATTCAAGTCTCTTGCTGTGGCATTGATGACAAACTGACTACTCTATGATTAACTTGATGACTCCAACTCTACTATCATTAACTTCACCTAAGTATGTAGCAATATACCATTATCACCTGCTTTTGAAGTTTATGTCTTCCAGTTGAATTTGTACACAAGAGCATGTTCTACGTATGAACAATTTTTTTTAAAACAAGGCAGACTGTTGACAAATAGGTTGATGATACTTAAGAAATAAGATATCATTTTTAGAGTTTCATTGGGATATGACATGAAGTTGGTCACATGATCAAATCCTATAATGCCCAAAGGTCATTATAGTAGATTTGATCACGTACCAACTTCATGTCATATCCCAATGAAACTCTTAAAAATGATATTTTATTTCTTATGTTTATATTCTATACTTTCATTCGTGTTACAAAGAAAAATACGCTCTATTTAGACTTCGTTATGAAAATGCAACATAACATACCTACAATGTCATGTGACTTTCAGTCGAAACTATCCAAATGGCTCGCACAGTTTACTTTCTATACACAAGAAAGTTTGATCACATAATCAACTGCATGTCATTGAAAATTGAATGTCAATTTAATTTGTATCGTCATATAAGGAAAGACATTTGCCAATGTAAATATAAGGATATCAACAATCTCATCTAAAGTCCACATGAAATATGGAGGTAACGAACAGTATTCAAGCTCAAAGTTCATTAAAACAATACAAATTGGAAGCAAAGCAAACATGACCTCCAAAAATATCAGAGGTGAGATCAGGTGCCATGGAGGAGTGAGCATCCCCTGCTGACCAGTCACACCCGCCATGTGCTCCTTGTCATGATTGGGAACAAGGTCATTGTATCAACCATAAAACTTGCAAAATAATGACTTCAAACAAGACTGTATATTTTGTTTCATCAACTTGTTTGCCAATAGCTTACCTCAATTTAGAAATTGTTCATACCTATAGCATGCTCTTGAATATCGAATCAACTGGGAGACAAAAACCCCATATGCAGGTGACAAGGGTATATTGCTATTTTGCATTTTCGCAAATTCTATGATCCATACTATGACATTGTTTGCAAATACAATCTGTCTATGTGTAATGTTGACTGACGTTTTTCATAGACATTGTTAGGTTGTTATTTTAACACTGAATTGTCTGTGTATTATTCTGTTTACCTGCTCATGACAAGGCAGGTGTGACTGGCTGTTTGACGGGGAATGTTTACTCCTCCATGGCACCTGATCCCACTTAGATGCCCATGTTCCCTCTGCTCATAATTTGTATTGTTTAAATGGACTTTTAAGAATGATCACTAAACATTATCTTCTAATTTTATTTTTTAATCTTTCTTTATCAGGCTAGAAAATAATCTCAGCTGAGATTTGGCTCGGCTGGATATTTGGACTGATGCCTTTCAGGTGAGCCAAATCTCAGCCGAGAGCATTCAGAGGCCAAAAAAGAAGTGTCAAGCTGAAAGCTGCATATTATCTCCCTTCCAGTCATGTCTTAATCCAGACCAGTTTAAGTTGTAGAGACTACTGGTTGGACTTTTGGTTTAGAATCCTGACTGGTAGACTTTTTTAACAGAATTATCTAACATAAGTTATCTGTTTTTCTTTCAGTGCTGCAGAAGTGGCGAAGTCAAGGAATGCCGAGATAGCTCGACATGTGGTGCTGAAGGGAACACCACTCAATATTTCTGAAATTGAAATAGACAAATTGTTCGGCAAAGGAGTGGTAAAATTTTTTACAACCATCTCGTTGAAATGGCATAAATTTTTTTCCCCCATATTTAGCTTTTTGTATATGATTGTATGAAGCTTTTGATAAAACTTTTAAGTCTAAGTTTTGTATTGTTCAGAATGATACAATCTTCAAAAATTATATTTCAATTTTTTTTTGCTGAATTGTTCTAATTCCCTGAAATCTGGCTAACTTAGTGCATGTATGTACACCTTTTTTTTTTTTATCTGATATAAAAAAATTAATATTACATATTTGACTTAAAGGAATTTGAGGATGAAGGATTTAAAACCAAAAATATGCTGTGTATGCCAATTTTTAACAATGAAAAGAAAATCATCGGTGTTACCCAACTAGTCAACAAATTAAATGGTGTTCCATTCAATGAGAATGATGCAAATATAATTGAGGTAAATATTTCACAAAGGGATCAGCATTAATTTGATAGTAAATTCTTATGATAACATTATATATAATGTGACACATAAAATATACCTTGAAATAATTATCATTTCCAAAAGTTTCAAGTAATTATTGCTGTTGTTTTTATCCTCTTAAAGTTATTGCAAATCAAATCCAGCAACAACTGAGTTATTTAATTACCACATATGAAATTAAATGCAACACAATTTCTAATAAGAAGTTATTCTAGAACAACTTTTATTTATTTTTCAGGCTTTTTCTATTTTTACGGGACTTGGTATTCATAATTGCCAAATGTATGAGAATGCCTGTCGGTTGATGGCCAAGCAGTCGGTGGCTTTAGAAGTTTTATCCTATCATGCCACCGCTCAACAGGAAGAAACAGACAAGCTAGTGGTAAGATGTGTCTTATTGACTTAATATCATACTCATAAATTGTCAAACCAGTTTTTTCTTCAGATTCAATTGGTTTGATTGACTTCACCCAGCAGTTGTCAGGATTCTTCATGAAGTTTAAAGTAGATGTGTTGTAATTGATGAAATGTTCAAGTTACAACTTTGTCAGAATTTGCCACAAATTTTTTTCTGATCACAAGATATTATAAGTTACATAATTTTGTAGTGAATGGGTATGGGATAATACCTCATGGTCAGTAAATTTTCTACATAGTGAGGCAAAGCTGAGCCAGCTAGGTTTGAAATGTACTAACCAGGTATCATCACCTACACATTACATAACTATTTAATGAATTTACCCCACCTATGACATAATTATATTCAGGCGACCGTTTCACTAACAGATCGTAGCTCGTAAACGTAGATGTAAATGTGAACGTAGCACGTAAGTTCGTTTCACTAAGAGTTACGATTTGCGAGTTACGATTAAAGTTGATCGTAAGTCTACGAGTAGTCAGGGGCACTCTTTAGATACTTACGTGCAAGTAATTTCATGAAAAAAAGCAACACAAAACAGAAATATAAGCAAGATTCCAAAAGATTGTCACTTTTAGTTTTCTACTGTCTGCTTTCCTTGCAAGTAAATTGTGAAGATTGAGTCCGATCTTAAATACACGCTAAAACATACTTGCAAAGAAAAAATTGTTAAAAGTTTAATATTTCTTTTTTGAGCTTATCTATTCACAATTTTTATTTCAAAATAATACTCGTGTATTCTATAATGAAACCCTGTGCACATTCAATCATAATGGCATCTTTATTTTTTCTTTATTTTATTAGAAAAATACAATGCACATAAATATGACATATTACAAACATTTGCAGAAAAATTCAGCTTAGTGCGCTCATTAATTTTCGATAAAAACGCTTTGTCCACGATTTGACAACCCTGGTATATACAAAAGACGCCGATGGCCGGTTGTTGGATGAGGGCCTGCTCTAGACTCAGTGTTGCGTCAATTTACAGATTTGAATTTTTAATTTTGTTCATAACTTGGAAATTGTGAAAATAATTTATTTTGCCTCAGGGTATATCATGTATTCCGAGTGCAAAGATTTGCACGGGATATCGCGCGATATTGAGCGATAGATAGTTTGATAACACCTTTACGTAGAGATTTGTGTATGAATATACAGTCCAAAGAATATAGTGAGTAAGGCAGTTGCTCTCTGAGAAGTGGTTGAAGCAGAAAAACTATCGAAATAATACATATTAATATAGGCAGGGATCTATATACTAAGTATATACGTCCATGATAAAAGTAATTCATTTTTTAAAATACTTTGACAAACCTGCATATGGGGAGTATCGACAATATTAAAAAAAACAAAAAAACAATATCATTTAAAAAATTCAATAATGAAAGTAGAATTAAATAAATAAACATACCAAGTTTAAAAATGATTAGTTTTTGAACAGAAACAGGAAACAAGGCAGAGGATCGTCTAAAGTTCTAAACATTCGGAAAACTTTGTTTTCAAATGTTTAGATATACATGTACGAGTGTGTCATAAATTTGCAATTTTAGCTTGAAGTAAAATGAAACGTTATATACCATCGTGGGCTATACTTGTTAATTATAAGACATAAAATGCAAGAATAAATTTAGATAATTGATATGTATAATTTGATCCCGGTGAAAAAGGAACTTTCATTTAATATATATTATAAATATAGATATATACTTTTTTTTTTAGTAAACGATTTTCCATTAATTAATTGTCCTTTTATTTCTTTTTGAAGACTGAGAAAAATTCATGGTGATTTTTTTTTGTTATGATCTTTTCCTTTCTTTCGTTCTTTTTTTCTTTCTTTCTCTTCAACAAATACACCTCCTCAGTCAGAAGAGTTCCAATAAGTTGGTCGTAACTCGCTTATCGTAAGTGATACGTCTACGAAATGTTTTGTGAAACGCTCGTATACGTTCACGTAAAATAATCGTAAACATAATCGTACGTTTACGATCTACGATTTGTTAGTGAAACGGTCGCCAGGTGTCCATGTTTTGTAAAAAATTTTCTACCAGCTTTATTGTTTCTTCATGCCCATGCAGTGCCTATTACAAAGTCACATTGTGCTTCAATCGTTATATTGTTTTGTGAGTTTTCCATGCAGTTATAATGTACAGACAGTTTTTAACAATTTTAGTAAAGAGAGAAAAAGGTTCCATAATTTGTGCATGTTACTGATGTTAGTTCACCTTTTAATTATCAACAGTCACTCAGCAAACCTCCTGTCCATTGACAATTAAAAAGGAACTTGGATTGCTCTAAATGTTACAAAAGACTTGTAACTCCATAATTTTCTAATGACTGTGTATAAGTAATATACTCCCTTTATGTGACAGCTAGACTTCAACCAATTGTAAGCCAGGATGTCAAAGAAAAAACAACAGAGGTATGGTAATGTTATTTTTTATGACATTTATGGTATATACTTCTTTGTTAAATCCTAGGTTAGCCAGCTTCCCTCTGGTAAGGACATTGGTCTGTATACATTTGAGTTCAATGACATTCCTCTGGATGAACTAGAGACTGCCAAATGCACCATCACGATGTTTACGGAGGCCAATCTCTTGTCAGAATTCAAGATTCCTCTAGAAGTATGTTAGGATAATGAATCGGGATTCTTTTTATATATTGCAAAATAGAATGTTTAATTTTTGCTCTGACAACTGCATGATGAGAAAAGTCATGGGATTTTTTTTCTTTTAGGTGATGTGTCGTTGGACATTAAGTGTGAAGAAAAATTACAGACCAGTGACATATCATAATTGGCGACATGCTTTCAATGTTACTCAGACAATGTTTACTATATTATATGTAAGTAAACAGACATTAATTTGACAGAATTTAGGCCAGATAAAATTGAAATTACAGTTCTCAGTCTAATTTTCTTTAAAACAGGTGAGCTAGGGTAGGAGGTTTTTTTTCTTTTTATCCATGATAAATTATATGCAGGAGGCATTTTTTAATTCCAGAATCTTTTATAAAATTGATAAAGAAAATTCTTTCTTCATAATTATACTGGTATCATTATGTACATGTAAATATATTTAACGTCATTTAAAGAACTACGCATGGTAACTCCCGATTCCCGCCTACATTTTACAACCATTTAATTCAATATTGATGACAATTTGGCCATAAAATCTTTGTTTAATACAAAGAACAGTTCAATGGTAATTGATTAATTATTTAATTCCAGTGCTAAATAGTAAAATATCCCTAATTCCAGCTCTTTAAATAAGGGGGGTAGACGATATTTTCCACTGAAATCGGGCTATAAAGCATCACCACATTCTGAAATAGTCCTGGATATGAATAAATGTTTCTTAAATCTTTTCTTATGTTTTATGCATAGAAAATTAAGCATATATATTAGTAAAATATAATGTTTCAGTTGTAAAGCACTTGGAAATTGCTAGAAAAATAAGCATTTTTGTCGTTTTTTGTATATAAACATATGTTCCCCCCCCCCCCCCCCCCCCGTGAAACACAAAAAGCTTTGGTATGAATTTGTGAAATGACAGTACATATTACCCGTAAAAAGGAATTTTTGTTTCACGGGGGGGAAAGATGTTTTAAAAATATTTTCCGTTTTCTGTTGATTTCTATAGTGAAAAACACGAGTTTTACCAAAATTTTAGAGTTATCTCTCGTTGTTTTCCTAAAGAAGTAATGTTTTATGAAAATCCATATAAATATCAATATAAATATTAAAAATCATTCGAATATCTTAACTTTTGAAAATTGACTTGGAGGTAGGCGGGAGAACAATACTATCGTTCGCAGTTCTTTTCCTAATAGATGCATTTTTCCCATTTTTTTAATGACAAAGTGTCCATATCATTGTTCACGCTTATGCAAAATGGCTACCAGAAACAAAAATTGAGTCCAAAACTATGAAAAAATGAGGGCAGAATTATTTTTCCTAGATTGATCTTTGCATTACCAACTTTTCATTTTATTGATAATACGGGGGAAAAATTTCTTTGCAGCAGGCCCAGGAACCATAATTTTATTTTTGGTTTATTTAGCCTTAAAGATATTTGGATATATCAGATAGTAGCATATCTAACAGCATAAAATATGCATTTTATATTTTTTCTTAGACTGGAGGAATGATAAAGAAATTTGATTCACTGGAGGTGCTAGCCCTACTTGTTGGTTGTTTATGCCATGATTTAGACCACAGAGGAACTAATAATGCATTCCAAGTCAAGTAAGGTGCAAGCTGGAACTCCAGCAACTTGTAGAACTTCTAATTTTATATATATATATATATATATATATATATATATATATATATATATATATATATATATATATATATATATATATATATTTACAGTTAAAGTGTCAGATTTCTCCTCCCATTTTGATAATTCAGGTGACAACTGTAGAGTACTGTCTGTTCTTGTCTGTCTGTGTAAATTTGGGGCCTGCAGGTCCCCCTCTTTTTTTCCAAGCATAACCATGCTTTTACTATTAAAAATGATCATTGTAAGGTTGGCTGCCCCTACCCCCTTACTTTCTGTAGTAGCATAGTTAAATCATGGTAAATTGGTAATTTATTAATAAAGGATCATTCTCTATAAGGCCGTTTTGTGGCCTACAATGACTTCAAATTTTCAAATAGTATTTTTTCCCTTAAAAACTGCATGAGTCAGTAGGCTAATGTTCCAATTTAATGATAAATGTTGATTGGTTATTGATACAAAAGTATTTGTTATGATATAGGGTCACAAAGTAAGGTACTATCGGTCCGTATTAGCATTAGGGTAATGGGAAAACTCAAGAGGGTTGGTGTGTTAGGTAACTCCTACACATGTCATAACCACCTTTAACCAACACCAAAATTTGCATGTAAACTTCTTATGAACATAAAAAGTGATTACCAAATTATCAACTTGGTTAAAGGTGGTTATGACATGTAAATAAAAACTTTTCGCTTCATTTTTACGATATTTGCAGGAAAAGCTAACTACTTACAATGAAGGATATCAGCTTCTGTAGATTATTTCTTATTATAAACTTCCACTTAGAGTACATGTTTCTATTGATTTACTAAGAATTTATATAAGCCATGCATGTTTACTCAAAAAAGGTAAACTTTTTACTTAAAAAATCTAAAATCAAAGGACTGAAATGACTGGTTGTTATAAAATTACGTGAAGACAAGTCTCATTGAACTATCTGCTAGAAATAAAGAAATTTTTTATAGACTATAAGGCATGAATATAAGTTACTTATTATAATTATATTATTTATAAGGATAGTTTAGTTTATCTATGCTACTTCTTTGTATTTGTATTTCCTTAGGAGTACTGCATATTTGTTATTAGTTCTAGAAATGATAAAAGCTATTTTTGTTGTAGCGGGAAGATGCATTTGCTATTTGTGTTATAAACTTAATTTTTCTATGGGTACACATGTAACTTTTATAGATAGAGAATTACTGATGGGATGGTTTCATAATGGAAATTCTCGCCTCGACCTTTTAGAAGGACACTTTTCCGTATGAGTGATATAGGATCCATGTATTTTGTTAACTGGGTGTTGAGAGGACTCAATCTATTCATCACACTTCTTTGGTAGCATCAATATAAGTTATGAGAACAGTAGTTCTGTCTTCGAAAATAAAAGGCCAAGGAGGAAAGGGGTTCCTAAATGTCACGTGATTGATAATTGAATGTTGCTTTACGTCATTTTAGAATTTTTCACCCAGATAAAGAGATCATCCACTTAAGGTGAAGTGTCACAATTTTGATTTATGCATGGTTTCAGTATTGACCAACACCTACCGTGGGACAGGACCTCCTTCTTTAAGATAATATCCAAGAGACCCATGACTTTTACTTTCAATGCTGAGGACTTAGCAAAGGAACTGTCACTACCCGTGTTAAACACCTTAGTTCTTGACGCAGCACGGAAAGAGAATTTAATTCTTAGGTTTCAAGAGTGCGAAAGGAGTGTCATCTCTTACGGTCCAATTTGTACCTGGGATGTTGTAGAACTCTGTTAGTCCATGGATATACTAAAACTTCTGATATGCGTAGTGGAAGGAACTGTTGAAAATCTACTCCATTTTATGGAGTGCTGGGGGGGGGGGGGGGGGCTCGACTTTTATACATACATTTGTGTATTATAGTTAAGATAGCATTTTAAATTAAATATATTGTTTTACATGCGTAATTAAATTGAATCAAATCAACTCTTACGATGTTATTTCATTTTACGTCGATATATATATTTTTAATACAACCGTTCTGAGTTTTATGTACTGACTATAAACATGTACTTGCATTAATATTTTCATCCTGTAAATTAATGAATTCTTTATTTTTTTTTTTTTGCAAATGTAGACTATATTTTATAAATTACAACTTAATTTTGATTTAATCACAAACAAAATTCATTCATTGCTTTAAAGCGACAGTACGGCTGCAAAATGTGTGCTTTTTCATTCAAATTTACCCAATATGTCATTAAGAAATAAGGTATAAAGTTTATGTAAGCAGTTTGAGAAACAGAAATATTCTCTACTCAAACAAAATTAACGTAATTAGAATCTGCCGGAAAATCAAGGGTCGTACGAACTGGAGCAATCTTAGATCTGTTTATTTGTACCACATGAATTCTAAAACGGCACGTGCCTACACTGTAGAGTTTACAATTATAATGAATATTAGGTAAAAGCAATTTTCAAAAACAAATTATCATAACTTTCTGATAAAATAATCTAAAATAATAATCGTGAAGATTTTAGTCTGCATTCAGGCAAATTTAACAGAATTAAAAGTACAAATGTTGACGTTTTGTGTATTGGGGTCAGAGAAAGGAAAAACCAACTGATCATACGTTATCGCGGCAAATGTCAAACAAAATATTTTTCTGCACAGTTAAAAAAAATTAGCATTTCAAATGGCAACAATGTTTATAAGTCAAAGGTGTATTTTTATGTTGAGTTAACACTATTTTTTTCTCTGAAAGCGATGGAAAAATGAGAAATGATAACAAGTATCAACAAACCTGTCGAATAGAACCTTCGAGAGCCCTGCGTGAGTGTCGCCGAGTTCCCGTTTCTTCCTTATCCAGCGACTATATTAATCCCCAAACTAAATTTTAGTAAGGAAAGTTGCTTTTCAAGTTCTTTTTTCAGTTTCTTTTTATTTTTGGTCGACTTTGTCAACGTAGCAGGCCTACCGGGCTTCCCTCTCTAACCATGCTGTTTTGTTTATGAAAACAACGCAGGCGTGCATAGCATGGAATGTGGAACCCCGAACACGTTGCTATGTATATATTTACGTCCCATAAATAACTATTAATTTTAATGAAATAATCCAAATTATTTAATTGTAAAAGTTGTAATTTTCTGAAAGTTTGTACTTTTATGAGTTGTAAAAAAATTCCAAATCTTGTCGGAAAATTTTATCAAGTCAGTTTTTTGATGAGATGCGCAGTACTGTCACTTTAAACATTTGATACACAACTTTTATAGTTCAAAAGAAACTTAGAAATCTCATGTCTTGCATGGGCATTTTATGCGTAAAATAGGTACCACATCTATAGAAACAATACACAAGTACAATATAAACATATATGAAATAATACTTTTAATTAAATGCTAATTAAACATTTTTCAACATCGTACGAGGTGCATTTTGTAAAGATTTACATTCAAAATATGCAAAATGTGAATGCATCAAATTCTTGCCATAAAAAAATATCTTTAGCCTTTAATTAAACAATCTTTGCTTTTATTACTTAAGTCTGATATGTTTCCGACATAAATAAACAATTTCTGATCATTTACATCTAGAAACATGCATGAAAACTTGAGGTAAATAGACCTATCCTCAATTTTTCTTTACTTGACGGCCGTATGTGATCTTTAAATCATGCGACTTAGGTGATCGATGTTGAAAAACAAACATCAAAATCATGAAATATAATGATTAAAGTTACATAAAATCACATTTTTAAGTGATTTTATCGTAGGCCAGAAAATGGCCTTATAGAGAATCATCCTTTAGTTGTGAAAGGAAGTTAAAAGGTATACATTATAAAATTGGGTAGTGAAAGGAAGTTTGGACATCTATCCAGAAAATAGTTTATGTGTTTAAGATGAGCATTTTCTCTATACCAAACATAAGTTCCTGTTCCAGGGGTTCAGGCTCAGATTGGGAACAAGTTATTTATAAATTTTAAAAAACTCACTGGATATATTAATACCTTAATTAATTACTCAGACTGCACATTTATATAGGAGGACACTTTTTGCATGATAATGTAAGCAGTTACCAATCAACCACAGTTTTGGAATTCATCACCTTGAAGTTCAAGATCAGGGCTTTAATTCAAAAACATTAGAAAAAGGTGTTACTTTTACAATTATAGGAGGTATAACCCTGTGGAAGGGATTCTGATTAAATATGGTATTGAATTTTTCTCTATCAAACATTTTGGCCGGTACAATCATGATTTCAGCCAAGTAAAATACCCAGTACTGTCAGATTTTGAAAGGCCTGCAAGAGCTTGGAAAGCAGAGAAACTACATGCCTTTTGATAATAAAGCTGGTATTTTGTACCAATTTAATAGTAAAAATACACATTGATGGAGCTATAGAATGGTCACAAGTTGAAATACTGATGATACTCACTAGTTACATGCATTCTAGGCTGATGTTCTTGTTCAGTAATAATTGTTTTGCTATTTCTTTGTATTATGATCATTTATAAAATGCAGAATTTTTGTTTTGTCTGAAACAGAGTGGCTTCCCCTTTAGCAATGCTCTACAGTACATCTGTTATGGAACACCACCATTTTGATCATTGTATTATGATTCTGAACAGTGAGGTATGTCCAGCATTTACTGTTTTACAATTAGTTCACAGTATTCCATTTACAATTTTAAAAAGTATGTTTTATGATTATTGATAATTGGTGTCCCTTCAGAAGAGCGTCTGTATTTGTCTGTGTCCAACTGTCCATACAATGCATGTTTACATGTCTGTCCTGTAAAGTTTCATAATTTGGATAAATTTCTAATTTCCATGTATGATTTAGCCATGGTAACAAATTGAAAAAGAAAAAACAGAACAAACCATTAATCATGATTGAAGAACTTTAAAATATTTCAAATTACTCAAGTGTTGTTAAATGTTGCTTCTTTCTGTCTTATTTATATAATAAAGAAAACATTGTCACTTTTCAGAGAAAAATGTAAAAGTAAAACATAATGATATTCTCTAGCTGTTAAACTTTTTTCCCTGAATTATTGGTAGAGCTACAATCTCACAGGGACTTCCGCTTTCATTTGTTTTAGGGAAATAACATTTTCCAATCACTATCACCTACACAGTACAGAAATGTAATTAAGATGTTGGAGCATGCTATTCTGTCTACAGACTTGGCTTTGTATTTCAAGTAAGATTTCTTCAATCAGTGTATAACATTTTCAAAAAATTAAATATTTGGAAGTGAGAGATTTTGATTGTAGTATTTAATCATCAACACAAACCCTTGCTTATAATGAAACATTAACATTTCAATTTCAATTTTTTTTTTATCTTAGCTTTTCTATATATAGCAGAAATTATTTCTTCCTTAATCTGAGTGTATTTTCATTACAATACAGAAAAAGAGGTGACTTCCAGAAGCTGGTACAGGAAGGAGAGATGGAGTACCAAGAGCCGTACAAAAAAGATTTACTGAAGTAAGTGTAGAGCAATACAAAGAGCCATACAAAAAAGACTTACTGAAGTAAGTTTAGAGCTGTACAAAGAGTTGTACAAAAAAGATTTACTGAAGTAAGTGTAGAGCTGTACAAAGAGTTGTACAAAAAAGATTTACTGAAGTAAGTGTAGAGCAATACAAAGAGCCATACAAAAAAGATTTACTGAAGGAAGTGTAGAGCAATACAAAGGGTCGTACAAAAAAGATTTACTGAAGTAAGTGTAATGCAATACAAAGAGCCATACAAAAAAGACTTACTGAAGTAAGTGTAGAGCTGTACAAAGAGTTGTACAAAAAAGATTTACTGAAGTAAGTGTAGAGCAATACAAAGAGCTGTACAAAAAAAAAGATTTACTGAAGTAAGTGTAGAGCTGTACAAAGAGCCATACAAAAAAAGATTTACTGAAGTAAGTGTAGAGCTGTACCAAGAGCCTTACAAAAAAGATTTACTGAAGTAAGTGTAGAGCTGTACAAAGAGCCATACAAAAAAGATTTACAGAAGTAAGTGTAGAGCTGTACAAAGAGCCGTACAAATAAGATTTACTGAAGTAAGTGTAGAGCTGTACAAAGAGTTGAACAAAAAAGATTTACTGAAGTAAGTGTAGAGCTGTACAAAGAGCCATACAAAAAAGATTTACTGAAGTAAGTGTAGAGCTGTACCAAGAGCCATACAAAAAAGACTTACGGAAGTAAGTGTAGAGCTGTACAAAGAGCCATACAAAAAAGATTTACTGAAGTAAGTGTAGAGCTGTACAAAAAGATTAACTGAAGTAAGTGTAGAGCAATACCAATAGTCATACAAAAAAGATATACTGAAGTAAGTGTAGAGCTGTACAAAGAGCCATACAAAAAAGATTAACTGAAGTAAGTGTAGAGCTGTACAAAGAGTTGTACAAAAAAGATTTACTGAAGTAAGTGTAGAGCTGTACAAAGAGCCATATTAAAAAGATTTACTGAAGTAAGTGTAGAGCTGAACAAAGAGTTGTACAAAAAAGATTTACTGAAGTAAGTGTAGAGCTGTACAAAGAGTTGTACAAAAAAGATTTACTGAAGTAAGTTTAGAGCTGTACAAAGAGTTGTACAAAAAAGATTTACTGAAGTAAGTGTAGAGCTGTACAAAGAGATGTACAAAAAAGATTTACTGAAGTAAGTGTAGAGCTGTACAAAGAGTTGTACAAAAAAGATTTACTGAAGTAAGTTTAGAGCTGTACAAAGAGTTGTACAAAAAAGATTTACTGAAGTAAGTGTAGAGCTGTACAAAGAGTTGTACAAAAAAGATTTACTGAAGTAAGTGTAGAGCTGTACAAAGAGCCATACAAAAAAGATTTACTGAAGTAAGTGTAGAGCTGTACAAAGAGCTGTACAAAAAACACTTACTGAAGTAAGTGTAGAGCTGTACAAAGAGCCATACAAAAAAGATTTACTGAAGTAAGTGTAGAGCTGTACAAAAAGATTAACTGAAGTAAGTGTAGAGCAATACCAAGAGTCATACAAAAAAGATTTACTGAAGTAAGTGTAGAGCTGTACAAAGAGTTGTACAAAAAAGATTTACTGAAGTAAGTGTAGAGCTGTACAAAGTCAGGTTATATTATACAAATATTGACTGGGTTTGAGGGCAACATTGATAATGTTAGCCTCCAAGGGATAAAATATTGCCCAGTGTAGAGCAATAGGCATTATTTTCATCCCGAGGGGGCTTACAGAATCAATGTTCCCCAAAACACTGTCAAATAATGCTCATGAATAATCAATTATGTTGACTGTTTCTGTATAAAGATACTATTTTTTTTTTTTATGATCCCATAATCAAGAAGATTTGGGGCATATAGTTTTTGTCTATTCATCTGTCTGTTTCTCTGCAAAACTTTAACCTTGCCCATAACTTTTGAATGGTTTGTGCTAGGGCTTTTATATTTCACCTGTGTATTCCTTGTGACAAGATTTTTCTTTGGGTAACAAACTATTTGACCTCTTGACCTTGACCATTGAGTGTGACCTTTTGCAAAATTTTAATAAACTTTAACCTTGCCCTTAACTTTTGAATGGTTGGTGCTAGGGCTTTCATATCGCATTTATTTATTTCTTGTGACAGGACCTTTCTTTTGGTTCAAACATTTTTTTGACCTCATGACCTTGATCTTGGAGTATGGCACACTTTTGAAAAACTTAAGCTTGGGCCATGTTTTCAAATGGTTGGTGTTTGGACTTTCACATTTCACATGTGCAATCCTTTTGACAAGACCTATCTTTGGGTACCAACATTTTTGAACCCATTTGACCTACATTTGAAAAACTTACCTTAGCCTTGAGCTGAAACATGGGGATATAATTGTTTCCCAAACACATTTTGTAACTGAATATAAAAATGTTGTACGTTAGTATATAATATTCCCTTGTGTTTGTAGAGCTATGATGATGACTGCATGTGACGTAGCTGCCATCACTAAGCCATGGGAGATACAAGAGAAGGTTGCTCAGTTAGTGGCAAATGAATTCTTTGAACAGGGTGATAAAGAAAGAAGTGAACTGGGAGAAACCCCTATGGTTGGTTGAAATATGAGGGTTAATCACTTTTATACTGCAATCATTAACTTGTAAGTACCAGCATCTATAACTATTGATGACTTTTTAGGCAATGATGGATAGAGAAAAGAAAGATGAACTCCCTAAAATGCAAGTTGGATTCATTGATGCAATTTGTCTTCCAATATACAAGGTCTGTTGAATGAAGAATACTCTACGTCAATTAATGTACCAAAATTCAAAAGCTTTATAAAGATTTTTCCAATAAACTATTAATAAAATTAAGAAATAAATAAAAATATCCCAGTGAGATATAAAAATATACCATTGAGATATACTCATATTTATAGTTTATTTAATTTAATCATAATATATATATATATATATATATATATATATATATATATATATATATATATAGTTGCTTAATTTTCCTTTTTAACATTTTATATTTAACAGAAATGGATAAAAATTTCTGTTTATAAGGTGTAATTATTTTCCTCAAAGATTAACACTGAGCTAAAATTTCTTTGATTTTGTATAAAAACAGGATGGAAAGGTCACCTTCCATTACTTTTATTTCAATTCATAAGTATGGAAAGTTTTGTCAGTTTCTGTTATTCATCTCTGATAAGATATTTCTGAATTTTAATATTTCAATCCATTTTATTATTTCAGTTAAATGTATTTTTTGTATTTTCAAAGTAGTTGTGTTTATTATGAACGTGAATGACAATATATCATAGAATCAATTTTCAACTGAACTTACATGTACTATAGTACTTTAAACAAAGCTTTAACTTGACTGCAGCCAATGTAATTGCAAGAAAATGAGGATCATGCATTTTACAAAAATTGAATTAATTTTTTTTTTTTTTTTTTGATAATTCTATTCTGTATAATGATGGAACAAAAGGCCCTTGAAGACATGTTCATTTTCCAATCAGTTTGGATATTCCACATGATCATGACCAGTTAAACTTTTAGATCTTGTAAGTTTATGTTCTTACCTTGAGCAGACGTTGACAGACTTGTATGGAGATTTGAATCCATTGCTAGAAGGATGTTTGAAGAATAAAGAAAAATGGCAGAATCTGCAGTCTCGTGCAGTACAACTTGGTGCTATATTTTTTTCAATTGTTTGCACATGAATAGGATGTTTGGCCCTGGCACTGTTTGCTGTTTCGAACCTTCAGAATGTTTGTGACCCTGTTCCAAAAAATTTTTTTTGTTGTTTCCTTCTGTTGACAACAATGCCTGAAAAAATGATAATTGTTAATTTGCTGTTGTAATTGGGGTGTATTCATTTGCAGTGTTATTCACGAAATATTTGCACTCTGAGAAACATCCAATTACCAGCAAAATGTCCGTTGTAATTTTGTAGTTCTCAGCGTGTTGTTGTCCCCAAATAGACTCAGCAGAAAGAATATCCTTGAACAAATAAGGTCTTTCTCTATGAAGTATATCTGTTGTTGATTACCTGTATTCTTGTTGCAAATGACAGATGTTTGCAGAGATGAATCAGAATTTGCGCCCTTTGTATGACGGTGTCTTGGACAATAAGAAACACTGGCAAGAGTTAGCTGACAAACATGAAAGTAAGACAGCAAGGAAGAAAAATGGTTAGCACCCTCATATGTTTGCCCATTGTTGTATTGGTATATTGTGTTGTTTAATATAACTAATATCACACACAGCCTGTTGTGATTTCTGATAAATTAATCTTCAACTTTGTCTGTTATGCTTTGACAAATGATTTTATTACTAATCTTACATCACATAATTTTTTACTATGTGCACTTAGAGTAATATGATACTTAATTTTTGCAAAATATTATATGTATTTTGTTATATTAATGTTAATAAATCTGTATAATGGTAATATATTGACTAGAATGACATATCAGATTAGTTATGTAGTGAAATATCTAGAAACAATTAAATAATATTAAAAATTAACATTGTACAAGCTTGAAAATAGTGCAGTTTTAAAGATAAGTTGTAGTATTAGAAAGCTTTTTTTCAATTCATTAATTGAGTTAATTAATTATTTGAAAATAAATAGGAAATTATGTTGTGTTTTGTTCTTCTAGAGACATGCAGTCGTATGAGAGTAGTATTTATAAAAGATTGTATAGAATTTTTATTTTTAGTAAATGTGAAACTGGGGGATTTTTCTCTTCCTTGAATTTCTTACGTGAATATTTGTTATATATACATTCTATGTCAAATGACACATGCTTAAAAATAAACTTTTAAACTGTCTCCTCTTAGTAACATTCCTTTTAAGATTTTTTTTACTCTTTGAGAGTATTTGTTCCTAAGCTCTACTAACAAGTTAAAAAAGACTTCACTTCTGAAAACAAGTGTGTATTGGATCTATTACCAAATGAAATCTGATTTCATAGCAAAGAAATTTTAGCATCAGAGTAAATGTAAGAAATTTATGGAGTATCAAAAACATGAAAATTTTAGAGGGTTTTGAAATCTTTTTGCAAAGTAAGAAAGTCTGAGGTGAAAGCTAGGACAGCAAATATTACTGACTATCTTAAAAGAAACTTGTTTCTTTTTCATTAAACAGCTTTTTGTGTTTCAATTTATCTAGAAGCATATAGGGTATTCAACTCCTGACATAGGTTATATTTCACTTTTCTTTTCTGATGAAGTTTATATTTGATATCATGTAGCATAACTCCAAATCATAAAGAAAATTTAGGGTCAGTGTGCATCCTACTGAGCAACGGAAATAGTCATTCATAAATCTTATTTCTAATGGTCTTCATAAGCGTTTTTTGAATTGAATCTTGCATAATTTGCATTGTTTAATTCAAATATGCTATTAATGTAATTGATAATTTTAATATTAGCGACATTGACCAGACTTTTTTTTTTCAAAAGCTGATTAGCGACATACCGTAGAATAGAATTAATAATTTGAAAAAAAAAAAAAAAAAGAAACAATTCTAATATATGCCTATTTTGTGGCTTTTGCCACATAACTGCAAAATTGAACACTATTTTATACCTGTTTTCAGGTGGGTTTTTTTTCAGTTATGATTAGCAATAATTAAGAATTAAATAAAGTAATGCTTCTACATTGTGTTGTAAGATAAAATAATTTCCCAAATATTTACCCAGATGACGAAACTCCACCTGAGCAGCAATCTCACAGTCCCGAACAAAATGGTATCTCTCAGAAGCCCGATATCACAGAACAAAAGAGAAAGGTCCTTCATTTGCATTCAGTTTAGTTCCACCCTCTTAGCTCCATCCTTTTAGTCTAGCAGTTTTTAGTTAAATATGTAGATATTTATTACCGTCTTTTATCAGGTTTATGTTGGCATGATTTACAGTAGTTTGTGTTCTGTTTGATCTTTAATTCCACTTTAATTCTTTTTGTTCCAGTTTTGGAATGTTGATTAATCACAATAAAAGTAATATATCACAAGCTATTATCATTTAACACTGGCGTTTTGAGATCGATACAATGAAAAGCATTTTTTATATTTGTATATATGATCAAGTTTTAATTAATGGCAATAGGCATGCAGTTTTACCATGTATGATTTAAGAAAACTCTGGTAACTGTAACAGATTTGTAATAATTCCCTACTTTTTCTCGCTGGTTATTTTTTGTTTTTATTATCTTTCATTTTAATTTCCACTCTTTGATCTCGTTTTCATTTTCTGTGCTCAAATAAGTGTTTGTTCGAAAACAGTTTTTGCACTCTTTTGAATTTATCTACTTGCGATCTAAAGTGATAAAATAAATGGTCTATTTACCAATATAGAGATTTGTAAAATGTGGTACACTGGAATATTGTGTTTAAAAACTGTTTGTCCTTTTAGGAACATGACATGCAATGTGAGGAGAAAGTTTCTATACAGGAGTCCAAGAAAACCAAAATCTGTGTTCTTCTATGATGGTTTTTTTCTGTGGGGAATTAGCATCCATTCAAGAGACAAAAATGGCCATATTAATATTTACTCGAGTATTCTTCTCAAAACGAAGTTGTCCTTTATTACCGGGTATAAGATTTTTATCTTTTTCTTTACTCAGTGTTATTGTAATGCTGATTTAAATTGATTAATATTGAAAATGGAACCAATTTGACATGACCCTTTCACTACCTTGCATGTACATATAGTATATATGTACATGTAGTATACGTTTGTATTGGAATATGAAAAGATTTGTCTATGACGTGTAGAATAATGCAAATCTTAACACTGATGATTAGGATCAATGTTTTAATACTGTTATATCTCTTCTGAAGAGATAATATTAATTTGTTGTTGGTATGTCAATGTCTGATTCTAGATGTTAGGAATACAGTTGACGAATGAACGACTCAATTATACAATGCACTGTTTCCTTTTGTTTTACGTTGTTATATTTCTTATGGTAGAAAGGGTAGTAAATACCTGAGTTTTATATATGAAGCTGTGATAAAATGTAGTGTTTTTTCTGGTTGGTTCTACCACTAGAAAAACAAATTCATCTAGATATAACATTGCATAATTATTTTACGTTAGGTGAACCATAAGGTGCATGTTGTATGCAAAGGCTGTTACGCCACAGTTTCTATACATTTTAATTTTGTATGTTTTACGCAGCATTGGAAGTGTATCGGTATACACACTTTGAAGAGGAAAACATTTTAAATGAAACTGGCAGATACTTATTTTAAAAAGTTTTATATATAGTGGCAAACCATATTCAGTTTTATTTAATGATTTTTACAAGAGTAGATGAAAAAAATACAAGTATAATTTTAGAGATTCAGGATCAGAGTCATTAATAACAAGTTGAGCATTTTCAAATTTCATAAGACAAAAAAGTGAAACATTTTATGAACGTACTGAATACAAAAGAAGGATTCCTTCTGTCTTTTCTGTAAAATGGCTAATGTGTCTATGTGATGTATTTCATCTTTCAGTATGTATTTGTGTATTATAAAGCCCTTACTTGAGAAAGTGAAATGTTTTTAACCGATGATATTTTCTGATTGATATTATATAAACATCAATTGATCTGATGTAATTAAGCATTTTACATTTGATATAGAGATACAAATGCAACAGTTATTTATTTGAAAGTATTCATTTTGTTCATGATTACGAAACAAAAGATGCATTGTAGTTCGATGTAACGTATAATTTATTTCCAAGATGTCGAATTGTTGGTAGTTGTTATTAACAATAAATGGTTGATAAAGTCTGTTCTTGTGGTTTATAAAAAAATGTTTAGTAAATGTAGTATCATAGCTTATATAATTGTTTGATCTTGTATGGTTGAGTCTTGAGATGTTAAGTGTAAAATTAGTCAGCTCGATCACATCTGACATGTTTCAGTATTTACTAATATACAAGTTCACTAGGATCTTTGTCACGTGTCTTGTGTAGGAGATAAGCAATACATTCTGCTTCCGGATACTTACATGTATTTCCAGCAAATTTTCTTTTACATACAATTGCATAATCACGACGTGGATCTAAAAAAGGCGGTGAATGAATGTTGATCAATGTCATATACCCTATAAAACAAGGCGAGAAAAGGGGAAAAAACGGACTCCTGGAAAAAAAGTGTTGTCAGGTACCTATGAAAAGTAAGCAGTTCCTTTGACTGGTCATAACTACAGTGAGCATTGATCAAGTAAACGCAGTAATCTGTAGTCAAAGTTTGTGTCAAAACAATAGCCACACTCGGTAGGAAACTTTGACCCAACAAGAAGTTGTATTTTGCAAATAAGGTCATTTTAACTATCAATATTTACATTTGCAAATGTTTTCTCTTATAATTATTGCACCTTTTAAAGAAAGGGAGCTGTTGAGAAATTATAATTTATAAAAAGATAGTCCACCTCGATCTCTGATCAGCGGAAAAAAAGATAATTTCATGGCCATGTGAATCGGGGCACACCTTCCGTTTAATATTGTTATCAACTTCCTATGTCGGAAAAGTCTTTGTCACAAGATTTTCAAACTTTTCAAAATGAAAAATTAGCACTCTCTGATCAATCAGTGATATGTGTTCTTGTTATTAAATGTAGTGGAGCCTGTGCAACTTGGAATGATAATTTTACACTGAGACTACATATTTTCAGCCATTTTAGGGGCTACTGGTCATAAAGAGAATATAATAAATCACAAAAATACTTCTTCAAACATCGTCGTTTATAGACTTTATTAATGGAACCATATTAAGCAATATTATTCAAGAATAAATTCTTTTTTATTCAATTGACATAAAAGATTAAATCCACATTTCAACGAATATAGACGAACGCAGCACAGTTAAGGTGCCAAATGGAAATATCGGCGATTTTTTTTAGATAGAAAATACATTCTTTACAAGGATGGGCGTTTCTTTTTAGGACTTTACTATTATCGCACAAATGCAATGTGGTTGAAAACTACATATTGAGGACGATTAGATTTCTTATTTAGATTTGTCACGTGATGTGGCAGTCACGTGATTTTAACAAATATCCCTGAAGTATTGAGGTCATCTATAAATTCTAATATTGCAAGGACATTTAACCAAGTTAAAAATCTAAGTTTAACATATAATTATTTTCAACACTCCTTGTAGTTTGTGAAAAGTGCTGCTAACCTATATAGATTCTACTTTCTAATTGCTAAAATTACATTTGTTAGACCGTATGTTGAATATTTTGCTGGTCAAGTAAATTAAATATAGATATAATTAATTCATTTGCAAGATTTCAACAGGTTCGCAGCACTTTTCAAATACATGTATCTTCATACTTCTTCAGTTTATGTGTAAAAGCTTGTCATAATTCATTGAGTGTATGCCCTTGCAATATATCGATTTATTACGACCCTTTTATTACCCTTCAATGAATCTGTACACAAATATACGACAGTATCGCTTGTCTAGGGAATGTACGTGAAGTATATGAATAAAATCATAAAATAGACATCGCATCCAAGTTAATGGCCTCTTATATATCTACAATTTATATTTTATTTAATTACGAAATACATTTTTCATTGTATAAATATAACTTGATCCGCTTCTCATTGCATACAAACTGCGTCAAATTTTACGATATGACGTCACATTGACAAGTGCATTGCGATCAGTGAAATGTTTATATATTGCTGTGTGGGATTTAACCAACGACAATAATGCATGCACTAGTTAGTATTGGTGTAATTTAAAGCTATTCAACAGTTTTAAATAGCAAATCATTTCATTTTGTGGTAATTTAAAGACCTTATATTTTTGTGTGATGTCATAGTAAGCATTTCCCGTAAAAATTAGGCCTCGCCTCCTTACTGCAACCTTAACTGTGCTGCGAATGTGCCCAATATTTTTGGAGTCAATATACCACCTAAATTTGTAAATAAATATTTTTCAGAAGTCTTTGTCAGAATGTTTTCAATCCTTAATATGATGAAGAACATATCCAAATAATGAAAACAGGATTTAATTATTAAATGACTGTTTTGGGGTTGCGTTCATTTACAATGTGAATATTTATCAAAAATGTATTTTTTTTATTTAAAAAGATAATATTTTAGGGAAACATTATTATCATACACCAACCATTATGAATAATTAACAAATAATCATGAAAAGGAATGCACGTCAATTCATGATAGATATTACAAAATTTACACACAATCTTTAACAGACCTTTGACTCGGACACATTTCATTAATATATTGTACTATTTAGATTTCTCAGGAATTTTGCATTCCTCAGAATAATTGCATGTCATTCACACTATCACAGTTGTGTAACTTCATTACATGAGAGAGTCTTGGATTAAAGTCGTAAAGTACGGGAAAAAGTAACATTAAATTATGACGTCATAATGGATCTAGCACCAAAAAGACGGACTAAACTCATTTACTCGATATGACGTCATAGGAAGTGTTTCTTCTTCTCATGTAGAAGTTTTTTTTAAAAAAAATTCTGCTTCATAGGAATATAAAAACAAGTCAGTCAATAAAGGGGCACAATTGGTTCCCATCTGATTTCCAACAGTTTGTTGGAAGACCTGGGGCCTGTATTATAAAAGAACTATAACGGCTAAGACAAAAAATTGAATTCCGCTTATAACTTTCTAATTTACATTACATTGAAAATGGTTTTAATCTTTTTATAAGCAATGTAGAAAGATACTTTAAACTAGCAGTTTTAAACAAAATGATTGATTTTTGCAAACTTTTACAAACAACTTAAGTTTTTGGTCTTATTAGTAAGTTCTTTTGTAAAACAGGCCCAGGTCTCCAAAGACTACGGTATATAGATGTTGTCAATGAGGAACTCTGCATTCTTTTGATATCAACTGCACATGTATTGAACTAGGGTGATTTTGATGACCAATTACAAGACATAAAAATTTCTGAGTTCCATTTTTATTGAAGAAGCATTAACTTTGTCTATGATATCAAAAAGCCTAGTTTTTTATTTATCGTCAGGAATAGTTGTATAAAGTGCAAACAAGTCATACGTTTTGATGTTACTATTTTTGAATTAAAAAAAAAACTTTCATAAATTTCTTTGGAATATTTGAGAATCCAAACCTGATTTACACTACTTTTAGAATATTCTTCTGCACAGTATGTCTGAAGTTTCTCCTTTACAGCAGTTAATATTTTTGTTAGTCCAGGAAGGGACTTGGTAGAGCATTTGCTGGTCCCGGTAATGTATCTTTGTTTGTAAGGATTTTTATGAAGTTTAGGAATCTAGTAAAGGTAGGATAGATAGAACTCACCTTCGTTGACTGGAATGTTTAAAGTATTAAAAAATGTGAATTTTTGCCCAATTGAAAATGATTGGGAAACCAAATAAAACCATCATGTAAAAGTCATTTTACACTTTAATTTATGTAGATTTATACTTGATTATGAATTTGCTCATTTCAAATGTCTTTGTCATTGATCTTAAACTTCCAAAGCTGTAAATACGTAGAGAAATTTGAACACTAAAATTTTTTAATGTGGAATTAGGCATTGAGATTGTGAATCCTCAGTCCATTTCCTAGAACTTGGAAGCAACTTAACAACAATCACGGCAAGTAAGATTAAGTTTTTAGAGTTACCCTTCTTGAGCAGCAAAGGTCTTGATAAAAGTAGGATTATTTTTATACTTTTCTTTTTAAAATACGATTGTCTAACATATCCTTTCTATCTGTGACTTGTTTTTGAATAAATTATCCATAGGTTATGAAAATATTCACGAAAATGTGTTTTATTTACATGGATAAATTTTAAGTAAAAAAAAATGTCTATCTGTCTTTTCTTTACATACTTTAGAAGATATTCATATTATATTTATTAACAGCAAATTTTTAACTGTAAAGCATCTTATTTGTAAATAATTTTTTTTTCATTTTCTTTGAAAAATTGAAAATAAATCTAATAAAATAATTTAGAGCTAATATCGGCCTTTCAATGCTGAAACCATAACTTAACAGAGATGTCTTAAAGATGTATGAAATAAAATTTTTGTGAGGCATTCCTCCATGATATATATTTCTGTCTTCAATAATTCAGAAGTGAAAAAAATTAAATAGATTACACGATCAATATGTACCAGTTGACGGAACAGGTAACAACATACACTACACAAAACGGCTAACACACCACCACGTTTATTAAAATTTACCTTTCCAAAACCTGTTTATGCAATTTGTAAAAATTTTACAAATGATAATCCAACTTATACTCATAGAAGGAAATTTTTCAAAATCATATGTCAATTTTAGATATATTTTTAATATTCCCAACAACCGAATTGAATTTGAGTTACTATACCTATACTGGATACCTAAACTTCATAAAAATCCTCACAAATAGAGATACATTGAGGGTTTTAGTAAGTGTTCTTCCTAGCATCTTTCTTTACTCCTTACGAAAACTGCAGTGAAGGAGAAACCTCAGGTGTACTGTACTGTAAAAGTTGTGTTACGAGGGTCGTTCAATAAGTAATGCAAAATGCGATCTAAAAATAAGAAAAGCACAAGAAACAGTTGTTTTTTTTAATACATATTTTTAACCCCTTAAAGTTTTCCCTGTTAACATTTACACATGTCTAAAGTCTTTATACTCATGATCAGAACACCTCAACATACTCTTTTTGGGGATGCTCAAAGGACAATGATCAATAACTTTCTCAATGATAAACCTAAAATTGTAAATTCTTCCTTTGATTGTTTTCATGAGTTTTGGAAATAAAAAGATCTCACAATGACTAAGATGTAGAAAATACGGAGGAGGGCTAAGCTCTGTAAACATTTCTTTCTTCAAAATCCCTTTACATTCTAATAGATGCTTATTTGCAGCAGCGTTGTCAGACACAAGAAAATTAACTTGGGGACCGGCATTTAGACTTCCCTCACAAAGAAAACTGCTGAACTTTCCTCAATGTAATTTTTACATTAAAAGTACTATTGATTGTCCTTCCTTTGGATGTAGGTTCGTGTAATATCGGACCTCTTGGCTAAAGAGTAAACCTGTGTAAACATGCTTGGAGGTTCTTTCTTTGCAATATTAAGACGAAAGCTTTCTTTCTAATTCCTCTTTTTAATATTTTGCGTCCTTTTATGCATTAAAAAGTGTACCAATGTTTCAAAACCCATAACTTACGTTTATCATAGACTATTGGCACATATAACGCATGTTTTCTCTTAGGCATTTGTAAGAAAATATTGCACCCATCTGATATAGAAATATTTTTAGATTCATATTTCCTTTGTCAGAACTCTATTAACTTTGATGATGAAATGTTTAGTGTCTTACCAACGTCTTTCAAGGTAAATCTGGCATTTACAGAAATGTTGCTCATAGCATTGACGTTTTATTGTGTCCCTACAGATTTTGAATGACCAGTGCAACTGCGATCTTGAAACACTCCTTTTTTCTGATTTCTTAATTCATTTGAAAGGCTTGTCTTTCCGGATATCAAAATCACATCTTTCATATTGGTTCTTCAGCAGCGATTTTTATAATAATGCGTAGTTTTTACATACACCCTCGTTTTTATTTTCTTAGCAGAGACCAATTTTAAACAGTTTTCAGCTCAGTGTAATGATTGTGCTTACTTTAAAAGTGAATTTCTTTGCGATGTCTGTAGGAAAAACTATGCGGTTTTCGATGATTATGAGTTCTTGAATGGTACTTCTAGACGGTGAAAAAACAAAATTAAATGCTTCTACAATTTTTAAGATAAAGTGTAGGTTGCATTAAATATCGATCAAGTCTCGTAGATGTGGATACTTAAAAAACTCTAAGGAACTTTTAGAAAATTCGAAAGCACAAAATTTTACCAAACTCAATAGCATTGAAACGTACGACTTTTGAACACCTTATTCAACGATAAATTATAGATCAGGCTTTTTGAAATCATAGACTGTTTCCTCAACAAAAATGGGGCACTGTTCGTTATCTTCACCTATTTCATTTGCATACCTTGTCATTTGTCATTAGCAAACTTATCTTGTTAAAATTATACATACAATATACTCCGAAATTGATATAAAAAGATGTTTTACAATATTTATGCAATCTTCGGAGACAAGATGTTCCAACAATCTGTTGAATTCCCTTGGATACTAATCAAGGCCCGTTATTTGTAACCTGTTTTGTATTCTTATGAAGCAGAATTTCTTCAGAGCCTTCTACATGAAAAAAGAAATCTCTTACTGTGACTATCAATTCAACACTTAGATATATCGACGACATTTCATTAAATAACATTATTCATTTTCACTCCTACGTTGATTCCATAACCCCACTGAGACACCAGAGTCTGACACATCTGTTTTATATTTGGATGTTTTACAAAAAAAAAAGACACTGGTGACCACCTAACGAATAAACTTTTCGATAAATATGATGACTTCATCTTTACTATCGTCCCTTGTTTAGAAATCGTCTGCATATGGGGTTTAAGTCTCCCAGAGCGTGTTCTAAATATTTTCAGAGAGATCAGTATGGGCTCCATAATACATATGTTTTTCTAATGGAGTACAATATCAATTTCAGAAAGCAATTTTTATGGAGTACCGTAACAACTTAATATAGTGCTTTTTAAGTAGACTAGTATCAACTTCAAAAACAGTTTTTAGTGTTTAGTATTAATTTCATAAAACATTTGTCTTGGACTTAGGAAAAAAGGAACCATACATTCATTTTATTTTTTGTCAAAGCAAAGCAAACGATGATACAATGTTGGTCTTGTCTTTCTAAAATCTAAGTTGGTATTGATGTTTTTTTTTTATTTCTTTACAACGTAGCTTTAACAAACGACGTATTATCAATTAACAATAGTTATTTTCATTCATATGTCGACACGATATATCCCAGTGAGCCTGAAATAAAAGATACCTCAGAGTCTGACACATCTGTTTCATATTTGGATATTTTAACTTGAAAAAGACGTTAATGGTAATCTAACAACCAAACTTTATGATAACGTGATGACTTCATCTTTTCAATAGTCAACTTCCCTTATTTACTGAGTGTAGCAATATACCCTTATCACCTGCATATGGGGTGCATATCTCTCAGTTGATTCGTTACGCAAGAACATGCTCTACGTATGAACAATTTCTAAAACGAGGTAAACTATTGACAAACAAGTTGACGAAACAAGAATATCAACAGTCTCGTTTAAAGTTATCATTTCGTAAGTTCTATGGTCGATACAATGACCTTATCAGCAAATACAATCTATCATTAAGTCATATTCTGACTGACGTTTTTCATACAAATTGTAAGGCCATTATTTTACACACTGAATTGTCGACGGATTTTCCCGTTATTTATAGATCATGACAAGGATCACACGGCGGATGTGACCGATCGGCAGGGGATGCTCACTCCTCCATGGCACCTGATCCCACCTCTGATGTAATATAGGTCCGTGTTTGCTCAGCTCCTATTTTGTAATGTTTAATGATTTTTTAACGTAATTACTATAAACAAAAGTTTGTATTTACAAACTGCAAATCAGTTTTCATAGGCAGGAGTGAATACGACGTCTTGAATATCAATATGATAACGAGGACGTCCACTTTTTTACTGGAAAAAAAACACTAGCAGCACATATTTGTCTGTAGTTCTTCATTGAAACAATACAAATTTGGAGCAGAGCAAGCACATGCCTTAAAACAGAGGTGGAATCAGGTGCCATGGAGGAGTAGGCATCCCCTGTCAACCGGTTACCCCGCCGTGTGCTCCTTGTCATGATCGGGTAACGGGAGAATTCCTAGACAATTCAGTGTGAAAAATAATGGTCTAACAATTTGTATGAAAAATGTCAGTCAGCATTCAACAATTCGATTAATGATAGATTGTATTTAGCAGGTTCTTCTTGGGACAAACGCCGCATACGGTATTTTTTTCTGAGTTTTTAACTAGTACAAACATAAAGAATGCAAACGCAAGAAAAAACAGAAATTTATTCCTCAGAAAACGTGTGAGCACGATTTTCATTTTTTCTATGAAATGGTTACGCTTCAATTAACAATGTACTTCTTTATCAGTTAAGCACTTTAAATGCCTCGTTCATTTCTTTTTTACTTTGGTAACATATTTATGTATCAAATACACTATAAACGAAGGTTTGAAAAGTAAAATATTAATTTCCTAGGTGGTGTGTTACCACTTCTGTGTAGTGTCTGCAAAGGATGACTGGACTTAACATCGGGTTTTGAGTAATTTTTCGGTAGCTCCTATTACTTTCAAATTTCATTTTTCGAACATTATCCGACATTGATTACTAGTATCCGACATTGATTTATAATCATTTATATCTAAAGATAAGTGTAAGTGACCAATATATTATTAATTTCGATTTGAAACATTTATGAATATCTGTCATATGGAAAGGAGAAAAATAGAGATATAATGTATTTGTCTATACATGCATTTTATGCTAAAATCTAATTTTAGACTTCCTCTTACATTATCACATGTAACTCCAACTTTCATTGTCAAGGTTGACATGGATGATAACAATGATGCAGTAGAAACAACCTCAATTTGCTTTTCCGGCATTTATATTTTGTACTCTTTACTTGCTTCACGGTGCAATTGAATTTGTCTAAACTCTGCAATATATACTTATATTTTTATGAATCTTTCGATTTATGATACAGATATCATAATAGAAATATGAGATTCTGACTCACTAAGTCTCTTTAAAAGAAAACAGCACTGTACAATACAATTGGATTGTACCTTGTCTTCCTGGGTTTTATTTCTGTTTTAAATACCACATATTAATTTTGTAAGATTTCTTTTAGTTCCTTTCTTTACCCATATCAAATATTCAAGTTCCGTGAAATAAATTTTAACCTTAAAGTCAAAGGAATGCGCAAATTAAATAGTTTTTTTTTTTCTGTTCCTTTGCATCACGAGTAAGTGGTGAGTACAATTACGGACCATGTGGGTTTTTTTCAATTTTAATTGAAAAAATCCTGTTGAAGTGTTTATATTTATGTTCCTCTTGGTTTAGATAAGCAAACATAGAAATAGATGCAAATATTTCCTAAAAAAGATAATAAATCTAAAACATTGACGCATTGACTTGATTTATAGTAATAGTCGAAAATTTTTAGTTGTAATAGCACAAGTAATTTTGAACTGAAATGGATACCGTATAAAACATCTTGATGATATAATTATTTTCGTCGGAACTCCTCGCGACATTACAGGCAGAACTCTTTTATTTTGTCGGTCAAACAGACACCTCTATTAACTGTGTTATGATAAATGTTGCAATTATTGTATTCAATAGATTATGTTTGTTCCATTGAGGGAAGATTTACTAGATTTCTGATATAGGTCCGGACCTCTGCAATTTAATGTTAGGACGACTATTCTAAATATACAGTATGTACTAGATTTCTGACATTGAGTAGTAGCTCTACATCTTTGATATTAGGAAGTTCTTTGAACAATATTAATCAGGAAATCTGAAGGAATCAGGCAACTGCAACAGGCTCGGTCTTTTATACTCTCTCCATAAAAATGTCTAGACGTGCATATACATGTACATATATTTCAATTTGTTTGAAACAAAATCTTCGAGTCACCCACCCAAATGAAAGTCGGTCCATTCAAATTTTTTTTTTCGAAATTTACTTTTTGTGTTATTTGAGGTACAAAATATTTTAAATATACTCATCTTCATGGTAGAAAACTATGTCACGTCGTAGGAGTAAATACTTTTGCGACATACATACGTAAGGGGATATAACATATACAGAATTTCTTACATTGAGTAGTACCCCTGCTACTCAACGACAGTCATACAACACTGGACTTTAGACTTTAGGTAATACCTTTACACAGTACTGTCAGGACATACAACATGTACTTGCAGACATAAGTTAATACCTTTTGTTTATATAAACAACATGAATTGATATTACTTAATACCTTGTACCTCTAAATTCAATTTTCTGTCAAAACAATAACCCAACAATTGATATGAAACTCAGACCCAACAATAGGTTGTGTTTTGCAAATAAGGTAATTATTACGACCATTGAATAATCTAAATATTACCTTAAAAGAAACTGTTGAAACTCCTGCAACATCAACATATTTGTTAGAAGCCTGTCTCGATTTAAATATTGATCTTTCTCAGTACATGATCCTGCGTATCGAATCAGTTAGGAGACATTTAAACATCATATGCATGCAGGTGATAACTTAATATACTAGTATTTCTACGAATGAGGATTGTTCGAAAAGTTCGCAAACAATGACAGTCTTCGTAATATTATTTTCAAGATCAACACATTATCAAATGTAAATGTTTATTTTGTTATGTGTAAAATTTAATCCCATTTTAATATTGCAGGTGTCATAACAGTATTTCACTTGAGGTTCACGTCAAATCATGGCTGACGCAAAATAATTCCTGAATCTTCCCTTCCGATTCGGGCATTTTAACACGAGACTGGAGCTGATTTTTTTTATGAGATGAAAAACATGTTAACTTCCTGTATTGACTAGATTCATTATAATTTAGGGCGTGCTGATTTTTCTATACACTGTATTTGAGTGGGGAGTGATTAGGTCCTGGACTTGATTTTCAAGTACCTCTTCGACTTCGACCGAAACAAACTTGCGTGCCTTGCTGGATGGCTATGTATTTTTTTGGTACTAAAATCTTTATAAAGAATTGTTTTACAAGATCTGAAAAGGAAATTTTTTAAAAGTTTGTTTTCAACTAATACCACCTACTTAAAGTTGCGCATTTTTGGAAAGAATATATAGCAAGATTTGATACTGTTGTGCAACCTAAATGGAACACATAATTATTACTAAATTCTAAGATTAACATGTTTTGTTGCCACAGAGCACATTTTACTGCATCGTGATGTTGAATACATAACGTCCCCTAAGTTTCTTAAATATAGGGCGCTTTCCATTATAAAACAGCAAATCTGGCATTGCTGGTGTTGTCCTCGACGCCGGATAATGGATAGTGGATTGCTGACTGGGGAACCATTGTTGCTGATTCAGAAAAAAGATGGCGGAGTCAGAGTCTGATATTATTCATGAAAATCGGATCGTTCCGATGCTTATACTTCTTGGTATAGAAGAGAACAAAATATTAATATCTAATTTAAATCACATAATGGACAAATATTAAATGATTACAATGATAAAGAAGCCCTTGTTGTGACAGGAAAACATTATTATGTACAGCCAACATGTAGGTTATCTTTTATCAACTAAACTTCCGCCCCAACCCGGGGTTATACTCAAGACCTACGGAATATGTCTCCTAGCAGTACAGGAACAGCGTGCTAGACCGGCCGCTCGGCCATCTAGACAAGTCAAAAAAACTTGCTTTCGATTCCGATGGAATTCTCGCGGCGCTGTCCTACGTACACTACACGGTCATTGAGAATGGAAGTGATATATAGTTATTTGGACATTACTTTTATAAGAGGCTTGTATTATTAGATTCCGTAGGTCCGAGCCACGATGCTTAAGAGAGGCATGGGAGATAAAGACTACATTTTCGATTTTACTTTTGTGGGTGTGCCGTTAAATGAGTTTCAAATTCTCTTGAATTATTCGTCTAAATCAAATGATTTTCTTAACTTCTTGATTAAAGATATGTGTAAATGTTTTAAATAACAATATTGGAAAATACATTCAAAAATGTATCGTTAAATCACATCAAAAGTTTACCTTGCGTTTCTTTTTCCTTTCAGTATATATTAAGTCATATGCTGACTGACGTTTTTCATACTAATTGTTAGGCCACTATTTTATACACTGAATTAATTGCCGACGGATTTTTCCGTTATTTCCCGATCATGACAAGGAGCACACGGCGGGTGTGACCGGTCGGCAGGGGATGCTCACTCCTCCGTGGCACCTGATCCCACCTGATGTTTTAGAGGTCCGTGTTTGCTCTGCTCCAAAATTTGTATTGTTTAATGGACCTTTGAGCTTGAATACTGTTCGTTATCTCCACGCATTTCATATATACAAAATTAAAAAAATTATTATCTCTATCAAACATTAATTAATGAATGGATACAATACAGGTGACGTCACAATGATTTTAAGGGAGATTATGTAAGAACAACAATAGAGAAACTCTTTACTTCTATACCATGTATAACCTACACTGACTTCAGTGTACATGCAAAGTTTCAGCAAAATCTACAACCTGATTATTTTATATTAGGTACCATCTCCAAATACAGTTACAATTACTATAGAATTACACAGGGAAATGCATTTTGCTCTGATTATATTTATTTGATGAGTAATATTATACTGAGCATTATTGTAAGAAATATAAAATTCTACAGTCTGGTTTGCAGAGGGGGCATCTCGAATGTCAAAACTGAACTCCTCCTAAATAAAAAAAACTTCAGTTTATCATAACGTCACAAATACACATAGTGACGTCCATTACCTATCGGCTAAATCATTTCTTTAAAAATGTAAATAATTTTTTTAGTGTAAGAATTCTTAATTTGAACGTCTAGATTTTTATTCGTTTTACCGCCATTTTACAGAGATGTGATTATATACATTAAATATAGTGTATTATTTGTAATTATTTAAATTTTGACCTGCTCCATGACCCTATTTTCTCAGTTTTAAACTCTGAATAAGTTTGGAATACCAGGATTTTATGATATATTTTAAATTTTTGATACATATCATTCGAATTCATTGTTAAAACAGGTTTACCAAATTCTTATATAAAATGAGGTTAAGAAAAAAAAGTTATGACAGAAGTCCGCTAACTTTTTGAACAATCCCCGTAATTATGGAAAGCTAACGGCGGAAAGGCTGAAGTCCCCTTAAGGAGGGATTCTTCTCATAAGAACACTTATTTCTTATATTTAAAAATCAATGAAATTTTCACAGAATCAAGGAGACAATATCACTAAGTGATGGTATCAGTTAGATTAAATTTGACCGTTTTATATTAGAGGCAAGGTCAGGTCAAGGTCAGTACCTTTTCCCTGGATATAAAGAATAAAAAATTACTGTTGCCAATCATGCAATGCCTACTTCTATTTCAATAAATTAAATGTTTTTCTTTTTGCATAAAGAGATATTACCATATAGGGTCTATAAGATGATATTACCAAATTGACATAAATAATTTAACTAAAATGGATATTGGCTAATCCGAATTTTCTCTATTTTTCTTAAAATTTTAAGATATTTTAGTTATTTTTTTATGCTTCCTATATTAAATTTTTTCTTATTTTCACATATGGTAAAGTTGTCATATAAAGATACAAAATGATATAAAAACAAAATGTTTTGACCGTTTACTAAGAGAGAAAAAAACACTTTACGGATTTTTGGCTCAAATCTGAACTTAGATTGGAAGCTTTTAAAATCTAACATAATTGTAGTTTGTGTGGAAAATCATATTTATTTGATATATTTTATAACTTGAGTCCCTTATTATTAATTTAGCTTACATTTAAAAATTTTCTCCAAGTCTTTGATTGTGTAAAAATTACAACTAAATTCATTGTTCTATAATTATTTTGAGAGGCAGAAAAGAAGATATTTTCATACGCCGCCATTCCGCCAAAAATATACTCCCTGCTAGATTTCAAACTCAGTTTACCATTTCTATTTAAAGTTGTACAATTGTGATGAGGAAAGAAAAATATGATCTTTTAAATCTCTTACATCTAAATATATAAAACATATAAGCAAATATACTTTGAATATTTCATCTAGTCAGAAACCAGACAAGAATCCCTCCTTAATTGCCGTATTGATAGTTAAGTTGTTAGTTGACCATTCACGTCTGTAGTCATAAAAAAAATAGATAAAAATCCAAATAGGAAACAGATGTGGCATACTCTGTGGTGTCTTTAATTTCGAGTTGATTGGGATATATCGAGTTGATATATGAATAACTAGATGCTAGAATAAGACAGTAATGCCCGCATTAAGGTGTTTGCCGCTAAATGCAGACTCCTTCATATCTGGGTTACAAAAGCCTCAATAATTCTTTAATTTTCACAGTACATGTATTAGGCAAATCGAGCATAAAATGCTCAGGTGAACATGTGGCCCATGCCTGGGCCTCTTATGTTAGCATTTCATATACTAAATTCTTTATCAATCTGAAATTACAGAATTTAATTAATAATGTAAATTATGTCTTTTTTTTAAAGAGGGGATGTAAATTTTGGCCCATAATTGAAATTTTTAAAGATATTATTTCAGTGCATAGAGTTTTTGTCAATTTGATAAACTTAAAAAAATTAGATGCCAACTTTCAGAATTGATCCAATTGTGCAAACTTTTATCAGTATTTGGGTATGCAAAAACCCTCTCCAAAACCCAAACCCGATCAATTTTGTTAACCCCCCCCCCCCGTTTGCCTGTTTTTGGAAATAAATAGCACAAAGTCATGTAAAAACATCGTTTTTAATTAAAATGTATAATTTATACATGTATGTCACATATGTACACATTTTTGAAAATTTCTAAACTCGCGCCTCATATTGGACTTGCAACACCCTATGAGTATTAGTTTTACCATTATCATTATTGGATTGCACATGGTGTAAACATCATTATATCAGGAGGAATTAATTCATAGTGTGTTTTAATTGGATTATATTTATTGAAGTGGACAGTACCTATGACAGGCGGTAAGTACAAGTTCAGGAATAGAATGGGTTACAATAATCTGAAATGCAATCATTACATAGCTAGGTTATAGTTTAAAATCATGATCATCGGATTCCACATGCAAGTTATACATTGAAGTAAGTCCCTCGGGGTCATTCCCATTCCCTGGATATGGAAACAGTCAAATAGCTTAAATAACCGGAAACCCCAAAGCCGTTTTTGTATTATGACAGATTAAATGGTATAAGGGGTCATGACCCCCAAGATGTCTCTCTGCCCCACCCTTTTAAACGACAAATGTAACTCAAAAATGGTTGACAATTTTCCCCCTTGACCATGCACAATTTTGTCTCTTGTGTCATTATGTATCTAATGGTATAAAGGTTATGAACCAATGGATGTCATCCCCACCCCTCTGAACTTTAAATGTTCACAATATGACCTGCAACAAATTCAAAAAAGCATCAATGTTGGTCAACCCACACTCCTAGAATTCGAAATGAAAATCATCCAGAGAGACGCACTCTTAAACTTTGTGTACATTTTTGTATATATTCACATTTTTTATGTCAAAACAAAGTATTTGTTGCATACATGAACAAACTGGGGGCTGGGAACAGGGGAAAGGAGTTATTTCTGCATGTCTTAATTGTTGAAAACTCCTAAAATTTGTGAATATCCCCACTTCTGATTTGTCATCATTATTTACTCTTCTCGCAACATACATGTACATGATTATTTATAAGTCAAAAGCTATAGACTTTTGGTCTTATTCCTAGTTCTCCCTTGATTCTGGAATGATGATATGAATATTTTAAGAATGATTCTTTCTTTACTCCTCACTTGAATATTAACAGCAGTGAAGGAAAAACTTCAGGAGTACTATGCAACAATATATTCGAGAAGTGGTGTAAATCAGATGTGGATACTTAAAAATTCCAAGGAACTTTTGGAAAATTTGAAATCACAAAATTTTACCAAAATCAATAACATTAAAACTTACGACTTCTAAACTCTGTATACAGCCATTCCCTACGATAAATGAAAGTCCAGTCTTTTTGACATTATTGACAGCTGCTTTTTCAATAACAATGGAAATCGTAAATTTACTTGACTTGTCATTGGTCATTTGCAAAATTATTTTGTTAAAAACATTCAAAACATTCTGATTGTACACACAAGTACTCTGAAGTTGATATTAGAAAGATGCTTGAGTTTCTGATTGACAATATCTATGTGGTTTTGGAGACCAGGTCTTCCAACAATCTGTTGGAATTCTCATGAGTACCAATTGCGCCCCGTTGTTTTTTGTATTTTGTATTTTTCTATTCCTATGAAGAGAATTTATTCAAAATCTTATACATGAGAAAAAGAAATTTCTCCTGTAGCCTTCAACTCGACATTTAGGTATATCGACGACGTATTATCAATTATCAATAGTTATTTCTATTCCTATGTCGACACGATCTATCCCAGTGAGCTTGAAATAAAAGATACCACAGAGTCTGACACATCTGTTTCATATTTGGATATTTTACTAGAAATAAACGTTAATGGTGATCTAACAACCAAGCTTTATGATAAACGTGATGACTTTAACTTTTCGTCAACTTCCCTTACTTATGCAGCAATATACCCTTATCACCTGAATATGGGGTGTATATCTCTCTGTTGAATCGATAAGCAAGAGAATGCTCTACGTATGGACAATTTCTCAAACGAGGTAAGTTATTGACAAACAAGTTGATGAAACAAGAATATCAGCAGTCTCCTTTAAAGTCATCATTTCGTAAGTTCTATGGTCGATACAATGACCTTGTCAGCAAATACAATCTATCATTAAGTCATATGCTGACTGACGTTTTTCATACTAATTGTTAGGCTATTATTTAAACACTGAATTCCCATCATGACAAGGAGCACACGGCGGGTGTGACAATTCGGTGTGCTCACTCCTCCTTGGCACCTGATCCCACCTCTGTTTTTTTTTTTTTTTTTTTTTTTGGTGTTTGCTCTGCTCCCTGTTTGTATTGTGTCCATGGACTTTGAGCTTGAACACTGTTCGTTATCTCCATATTTCATTAAGAGTTATACAGGTCTTGCATCTGAAAGTTGATTAAGCTCTGTGGATGAATTAGCTATACCACTATAGCTTTTTAGATTTTGCTATTCAAAACACTTTGATTACTTATTTATAATCATACTTTTTTTCTAGAATTTAGTTTTTTTTCAACATGGATGAAAGTCATACTACGGTGACATGGTACTCATTTTCAGCTTTGAAGTATTCTAAAAACAAAGCATTAGAAAAATTGTTTTTCAAATATTGTAGCTCTTTCTGAGTACTTGCGATCACAAGTTTTTAGTTTTGCATAAGGCTATAAATCTGGGATATTTTCTCTCTTTCTGGCATCTACTTGAGCCAAATATTGAAATGGAATACTAGTAATATAACAATCTTTTAAATTGACCAACTTTATAGGATTTTATACTGTGTAATTCATACCAGCTGGAATGATATCCCTCCCAGATATGTAAAAATAAAAAGTTTACCCACAATCACGTCTTTGATCTATATCTAATTACAAAAGGAGTCAGCCAGAAGTCTTTTTCATGACTTGTTACCAATGTCACATGGAAATCCTATATTACTCAAAAACATGTAAGTTCTTCATTTAATCATTTAGAAAATGCACAACTGTCTTCAGAGTATGCAAAAATGAATTAAATTAATGTTTAGTAATTTAAAAATAACTCATTGACCCCTCAACTGATTTGTTTAGACAGGTAAACATACCCCTCAGGGTAAAATTATCATACATGAGCCTCTAAGTTTAACTGATGCGAAACTTCATCACATAGAGTTAATTCAAGTTTGTACAAATCATGACCTTGCACAAAATTTAAGAGGAGTTCTGGGAACCAGGGTGTTTTTGTACAAAAAACGTCATTTTCGACCCATATTTGACCCCCGGGGTGAAAATGAAGATTCCGAAATCTTATTGCATATCTACAGGAAACCACCATTCATCATCTGAAAGACGAGTTATAGGAACCAGGTTGTTTCTGTATTAAAAAACGTCATTTTTCGACCCCATTTGCCCCCTAGGGTGATAATGAAAATTCCGAAACCTTATTGAACATCTACGGGACACCAGCAATCATCTTCTAAAAGATGATTAGGCTACTGCATTTCAACATTTCGACATATCGACAACGTTTTACCACTCATACCAATAATTATACCCGCACTTTCTCGGGTATATTGTTGTTATCCTGGTCCGTCCGTCCGTCTGTCACACTTTTCCTCTTCCTCAAATTCCTCTCTTATGTTAAGCAGTAACCAATAAATCTTTTGGAATTTGATAGGTGGTATTCTGTAGATGTGCAATAAAGTTTTGGAATTTTAAATATTACCCCAGGGGCAAAACGAGAGCCAAAAAAATTGAGTGATAAAACGTCGTCGATATATCGAAATGTTGAATTGAAAACCAAAGCAAGAGTTTCTTCTTCTCTGCTAGATTTTTTAAGAAACATTCTGCCTCATTAAAATAATAATTGAAACTTAAAGTATGGTGGAATACAAGACTGAGCTTGTTTATGATAAAGAATGTTATAATGTTTACAGCATCTATACCTTTGTTGGCAAATTAATGCTGAACTGAATTTCTGCCATTATGAAGTACCTTAATTGCATATCATTGTTATGTCTAACATAACTTAATACATTATGCTTGAAAATACACATGAACTGGATTTCTTACGTTAGTAGCACTTCTACATCTCAATGTTAGGTCCCATAAAGAGTACTTGATTTCTAACATTAGTTAGTACCCTAACAATTTAATGACATATACTGGATTTCTGACCTTGTTAAGTTCTATGATTTGGTGTTAAGACAAGGCATTTTTTTCATTACATAAAGAAGCCAAATCATCATTTTTCATAAAAAAAAGATTCTTATTTCTATAACCGTTCTATAGAAATATGATGCCATGACTCATTGTCCTTCACCTGAACTCCCTCAATTCATGTATCTTGAGCACCCTTTCAAACAATAATTAGCGTTTTCATAACTTCTCATTTTGCAAGAATGATGATAGACTGATATGCTTTTGGGAGTACATCAACTGAATTATTTATTCAGAAAACAGATAGCACCTGTGTTTGATTACAACATACACAAAGACGCTGTTGTCTGGTGCCACAAAAACTGGTCTCCTCCTCCTATTCTTCGTTTACCTTGTCCGAGGTTGTCCATGATACTGTCTTGTAAGCTTACTAAGTATATGTTTATACACAATACGATTGGTAATCCTGAGATCATTGGCTCTGATTGGTAAAGTTCAATCCAGTTACCCGTGTCCCAGCTTTTAATGCCATTCATAGTTAACATGGCATACAAGAATTTTAAAGACGATTTTAACTTCTGTTCTCTAGCGGACCTGAGCGGTTCCTTGTCGGTGTAGTGTATAATTCTGTAAAAGTTAGAAGGAATTTAGTTTACGAAGGTAAGAATAATCACTTTTCTTTTTCATTTACAATTTAGTTTTTATAGCGTTTTGCAAGATAAGTATCCTTATGAATGATTAAATTAAAGTCCATTTCTTATGCTTATTTATTCATCAGCTGTTTGCCTTCGGATACAAAAGGAACCGTTCTTGTGTAAGGAGTTTCCCTAATATGATTTTTTTATACATACAATGTACAATAAAAGTAGTAGCTACATTCTGTAAAATATTAATTTAAAAACAATTAGTAACAAATTAAATTTGTAAGAAATGTTACCAAAAATATTTAAAATACATATATGCATTCATGGCAAGCCTTCTTCTGCAAAATGAAAAATTTACCTAAACATACATTTTCGATATTGTTATTTTTGAAAATATACCTTCAATGTCCATGGGATCACGAAGTCTCTTGTTTATTTGTACACTAGGTAAAACAAATTTCTGAATAGAATTGATGTTTAAAAGCATTTATTCAATTACAAGGAATATCAATTAGAAGCCTTGTATATATATCCTGAGGCATTAAATGAAGTGTAAATGATTACGAATTTCATTGCAATGATAATATCAGCAACGATTATCTACACCATCTGGATTAGAGGAGAATATACAATACACATCGTACCAACCTTTGTCAGTATTTAAATGACCTGTCCCTAGAGGGATTATGGACATTTAAATATTGAAATTGATTCCTCTACTGATGATTAATACCTACATTAAATATTTAAGAAAACGACCTTCCACCCAAACACCAATATGTCGAATGTTTCATTTCTAGATCAACAGTAAAAATAGATTATTTTATGTGACTTCTTCCCCTAGTGTATTTAGTTCCTGAAAGCAACAAGTTTAAAGATAGTCTTATACGTAGGTTGTAAAAGTCAAAGTACTCCGTCGTGAATCATTAGCAAGAAATGTTTTCTCTTGAAAATCTCTCTCATTAAAAATTGATAAGTCCATGAGAAGGTTCTAACGCCCAGCATATGTCATTTACAGATTTATTGTCAGTTATTGTATCCTATCTGTTCTGAAGAGCAGAAGCTCCTGATACAAAGAACCTAAAGCCTCTCCTGCAAGATGATTGCTCTTTTTCTTAATGTAAGGTTGTCTGTCTTCTGCTTTTACTCTTTCACTGTAAGTCTGCCTGTTATTAGCGCTACTAGTCGTCGAACAGAAAAGTTCATGCGATACGTAAGTCCTGTTGTGCGTCTGTCTGTCGTCTGTAATTTTGTTTTCATTCGCTACCTGTAATAAAGTTCAATGAAATTTGTCTAAGAACTAGATTACACCAAAATACATTATTCTATTTTCGATGAAAGGCTTTTCCAAGGTATGGGGGCATATTTCTGCCCTCAACATGCAAGTTAAAATATGTTAACATGCAACATTATTATGTAGACATGCGATTTTTTTATGTCGACATGCAAAATAATTATGTTGACATGCAAGTTACCAATCTCTTTAGAAAATCTAATTTTAATATTGGTAGACTTACTTTCTAACGCCATTATATGACATCATACAAGCAAGATGCAACAGAATTATGTTGACATACGACTTATTTATGTTAACATGCGAGATAATTACGTAAACATGCAACTTATTTATGTCAACATGCAAGATAGTTATGTTAACATGCGAGTTCATTATGTCGACATGCAAGATATGTATGTTGACATGCAACTTATTATCTTGCATGTTGACATAAATATCTTGCATGTTAAAATATAACTCGCATGTTGACATAAAGAAGTTGCATGTTGACATAGATAAGTTGCATGTTAACATAAATATCTTGCATCTTGCTTGTATGATGTCGTAAACTTTCGTTAGTAAGTAAGTTTACCAACATTAAAATAAGATGTTTTGCAAAGATTGGTAACTTGCATGTCAACATACTTATTATGCATGTAGACATAATTATCTTGCATGTTGACATATTTTTTTTTGTAAGTTAACACAATTTATCTTGCATGTAGGGGGCATAAATATGTCACCATACCAAGGCATAAAAAAATTATCGTTTCTTTGATACTGTTTTAAAACGCCACGCATCATACAGTTTCCGTTCGATTCCAATAAAACGTGGTACTATACCAAGATACGCAATTCTTTTCCCTAACTATTGGTACTAGTGTTTACATGAAAGACTTCTAAATAATATATGAATTTTAAAAAAAAAAACAAACAAACGAACAAACCAAAAACAAAAAAACAAAAAAACGCTACACCCTCCATAGTTGAAGTTAATTTAATTTCAGCAAATATACTACACATGCAATTACATTGTAGCTCTAAAGACAATCGTGATGGTTTTTAACCTATTACAAGTTTCATTGATATCAAACCAAAGGATTACGAAGAGTAGCATTTTGAAACATTTAATGATTTTCACTGACTATTCATTTTTTTTCTCAGATAGATGGTGTACTACTATTTATTTTAATCTTAAACCGATAAATATAGGATCTCCCATGATTTGTGGTTGATATTTATCCAGTGAGTTGTGTGTGTTTTTTTTATCGCCGAGCCTTCGTTTGAACATGAAATAAATACAATTATTAGAATGGTATAGTCTTCTGGTGTACATGTACCAAGTTTTATCTAAATCAGACCAAAAGTGTAGGACAGCTAAGGTTTTTAGAGAACAGTGCATCTTATTTCGCGTAACTCTGAGAGCAATGCTTATAGAAATTAAAAAAAAAAAAAGGAAAGAAAAACATAAAAAGAATCGTGTATCTACTTCTGATTGTAAATATACACAAACTTTTATTACAATCACTGTGTAATTTATTTACTTATGTTTACAATAAGGGTGTCGTACTTTCTAAGGAAAATGATTATAAGGTATCAAATGTAAAAAGATTTGATTCAAAATCATCTCCAGAATTAGCACACATCGACGAGGATTACATGACAACTTCTTTATACTGCAGCATATTCACTTCGCCAAAACATTAAAAGAGGGCTCCGAGTTTAAACTTTTAAAAACATGTTTTCCTACAAACAGCTTTTGTGAATATGACAAATTGATATGCAAGAATCTTCATGTAAACTTGATTGACTTTATAAATATGATTTCAAGACTCCAGCATGACAACACGGTGATTTTTTAAATTTATCTTTTTTAACAAGAAAAGACAGATCAATGCTAATCTGTTTCTAATCTGTCTCTTGTTGCCAAATTTAATTTAAGCAGTCTACTTAATTTCAACGATCCTTTCAACTTCAGGGGGTGCTGAATCAGCTTGTGGTCGTGAAGTTGTGAGGATGAATTTCAATTTGTTCGTAGCAAGACCTTTAACTGCAATCCGAAAATTTGAAAGTGCATTAGTTCTTGGAATCCTTGTTGTGGGCAACTAATATTATCTTATTGATATACATTACTTATGCAGGACTTTTATATGATTTAAACTAGAATCTAAGCACTTAATGGGTTTACTCTTCAGATTCTATTAAGGACACAGGGTCTTAAAACATAACTTTTGTTTAAAAAAAACACAAAATAGTAAGATATAAGTAAATATAAAGTCACCAAAACCACCATCACAGTAAAATGTTTTTATCCCACTGGGAATACAAACTCCTGATAGGATTAACGAGTAAGCTAAGTGATGCTTTATTGTTAATGGATTTTTCTCTTTCATACAGGTTATATAACATGTATACTTACATGTCATTATGTAAAATACTTAGATTCTTTGAATAAGAAAACATTTTTTCATATAAATCAATGTGAAGTCACAGAATATAATATATATATATATATATATATATATATATATATATATATATATATATATATATATATATATATATATATATATATATATATATATATATATATATTAAATTAAACTTTGTATCAGAGCACTGACTATCAGATGTTCCGCAGTCTGGGGCACTTAACCCAGATCACATTCAAATAATATGATTGACTGCACGTAGTATAATTTGATTTAACTCAAATTTATGGAAGTTGTCCAGATTAAATCTGTCTGATAGACCAAGCCCTAGGAAGACCCTGATAATACAGATAATTATACGGTGAATAAAAAATGAACATCTTAGAATTTTCAGACGGGGATCAATTGAAAATTTTTATGCTAAGCTTAAAGTTTTTTTTTAATTTTTAATTATTTGATACTTGATGAATGACATTTATAAAAACATCAACTTTCTAGAAATGCTTTTTAATTAGAAAATGACTTAGCCTAGTAATAGTGTTAATTCTTTTTAAATGACTTTATTAAGTGTAACATTATTGCATTCAATTTAAAAACAGTATAATACCTTACAGCGATTCTTATGAAAGGCAAACTTAACCCAAACAAACGAATATAATAACTTAATCTTTAAAGTGGCCATGTCTTCTGTGATTTGTAGAGCACTGACCGATTTCTCTCTTATCTTTGATATTGCAGAAGATTCTTTTTGTTTAGAGTCTACAAAATAGTAATATCTGTCTTTGACGTGCAATTTTCTTCCGCTGACCAGGGATAAAAGCCGTCATTGCTTATCTATGAATACTAATGGACTTCCAAGGCGAGGGGTATTTGTTTAAATTCGTTTAATGTCTTTCCCTACTATTTGGTGTTTTTTTATGCATTACGCTCAATAATTAAAAACTCTGTACATGTTATTGTGAAATGGTACATCCTTTATTTGCAATTTAAAAATAAATTATTTTAAACGTATCATTGTCTTTAATATCCGTGAATTTTTTGTGGGATTTGGGTCAGAATTCTCGTCATAAAGTTAAGAATTTCTATAGAATCTAATTAGAATAAAGATTTCACAAAAGTAAGTACATGTATGTAACTGCGAAGTTCATCTAATTATGCATGTATATCTTCAAATTAATGACAATTGTTGTAGAAGATAGTGATATTTCCTGAAATCTTTTTTGTTTTATGTAGAAATTTGAGTTTCTGCTTCTTTTTTAAAAAAAAAGGCAGACTGGTTTTTAAAACAAACAAACAAACAAACAAAAAACAGCCCCATATTACTATATATACACCTTCAGGAACATTTTTATCAGTGACGAACACGTGATAACTTCTGTAACAGTATAGAAAAAACTGTACTCCCACAAAGAAAAATAAAGAGATTTCCTATGGACACGGGGCCTTTATTATAACTTAGTGAAGCTAATCTACACATAAGTGATCACGAATTGAGTTAGACCTGCTCATTTTCCCGGGTTCTGGCAGTGCGTTTCCAGGCTGGATACTATACAGAGCTTCTAAGATATGTCTGGCGATTGACGAAAAACTAAACGAATGTTTTTTTTATCTTTCTTTCTTTTAAAAAAAAGGCCTTTGATATGGCACTTGGTGACATAAGGATTAAGAATGAAACAAGAGGCTGGCTACTGTAAATAGAATGTTGTTTTAAGAAACTGTAAGATACAGGGTGTCCAATGATTTGCAAAGTGAAAATATTTGTGTCGGATCTACATGTGGTACTTTTAATATTTCACAGGCATTGATAATGTAGAAATGACAGCTAAACACCTGGTGAAAAACCGCTTAAAGGCCTATTTACACGGTATGATTTGTAAGATGTGACTTGCGACATCTTACAAATCATACGTACCGTGTAAATAGGAAAATCATAAGCCAGATATGAAGTCAGATCGAGTCGGATGGAATAGAGACATGTTCTATTCTGTCTGGCAAGTCAGATGGTTTCAACCAATCATAAGCAAGGTCAGAAAGGTTGATCTGAATTAGGTTACAATTAACACGTGGATTTTTCCCGAACTTTTGCTCCAGATCAGTTTTAAGATTAATGTGATATATTACATGGCCAAATCTTGGGGGAATTTTTCATTCCATGTACCTGAATTGATAATGGCAGGGAAAGTTTAACTGAACAAACCAATTGGTGAACAAATTATACTTAGAAAGAAATTTGTCTGAATAAATGAAGTCATGTAGGTCTTTTATAGCCAATTCCTTACTTATAGCGTATATATGCAGCATGTCCTAACCAAAGTCTTGCCTATGTTCTTCGATGTTCAAATGGTACATAGCTGCTATCATTAGGAAAAGGAAAGGTAGTATGTAATTCCCGTTTTCCATTGTTAAATTGTAAACAACAAGAAATTTGGAGGGAAATATTAATGAACTTCATATCTGACAGATCATACAATGTAAATGAAACACCGGAGTCAGATGTAAAATCAGATTTGAAATCACATCTTATAAGTCAGACCGTGTAAATAGGCCTTAAGTGGGCAATATGTTTTCCACTGAGATTCTGTAAAGCTAAAACAGTTTTAAGAATTCCAAAGCCTCTGCAAAGCTTATGCAAAAAAATCAAACTTTGAGAAAAACACTTTTTTTTTTTAATTTTGAAAATATCAAGACCGTATGTTCACTACAGATTGCAAACAGTATTCAAGAAAAAATCCATATTCAAGAAAAAAAACATAGCTATAGAATATAAATAATATCATGAAAATAAGAAGAGTTTTCAAAAATATCAAATGAAACATGTATGCAAGTTTGCTAAATTACTTTCTAAAATCAAATACCAGAGAGAGAGAAAGAGAGGTTGGCTGTCTCCTTCATCGGACAAAGATGACGATATTTCTTCTATTTTGCCCATTGAGTCCACTTGAGTGGATCTATGTAAAGAGCTCCTAGCTGAGAATGGCTCTTTTGATTTGTTTCTTTTACTGATCATAAATCGATAAAAATTTTAAGGATCATTGAATGTCAATCATTTCCATTGCAAAATTTGTTATCAGCTTCTCATTTCTGATCTCTAAGGCAATAAACTGGCCTTAAAATAAAGCCAGCGTCTCTCTACACATAGTTAGGTTTGAAATTTCCCAACCAATTATTCGCCAAGCTATAAAAATGTCCATCACGGGCAGCAGCCGAGGGCCTTCCTCGTCGTGGAAGGACCGATTGATTGAGCAACCAAATTCTTCATCAAGTGATAGGATTTATTTCTATTTTTCGTCGGCAAATTTTGGAGATCTGGTATATGCACTGTTTGAAACAATTTGGCATGAAATCCCTCTGGAATAATCCATTTGGTTGAGATACTCATTTTGATAATAGGAAACATTTTAAGCTCTTGTGATATTGTTGGCCAAGCTAGGATATTAAGTCCGATGTATGTATATCAAAAGCACTAATGTAATTGTTTTTAAAACGGTCATAAACAATTGCAGAAACCGGTCAGAAACAATATTAAACAAACCCCTCAGTTTGATGTGGAAATGACTTTTGTACTGGCGACTTTAGATAACCATATCTTTTTATTTAAATCGCACTTTTTGACCCTTCTTTTTAAAGATATCATGTTTTCATTCATGGCAATATGTAATATCAATCATATCTGATGTTGCTTACGAATACACCTAATCATGAGCCAACCTCGTTTTAAATAACCCCGTGCACTATAAAAAGTTTCTAGAAGTGAACCTAAATATTTTAGATTACAGTCGTGAAGAAGCACATTGATTGTCAGTGTTCATTTCTTCTACAATAAAAAAAAAAAAAACAAGTATTGGCTTACTTTAAACCTGCGAGTTGATATTCCGTTCATTGTCACGGCATTCGTGATCATTGAACAAACTTCTAGTAGACGACATGGCATCCCCTAGTAGAATTTCTCGTGGCCATTTTCTGCAAATCAGTGTACTGATATCGAAACATTATTACATACTTAGTAATAAATACAGGGTATTGATAAAAGTAGTTATTACATACTTAATAATAAATACAGAGCACTGATATCGGGAGTTATTACATACATAGTAATAAATACAAAGTACTGATATCGGGAGTTATTACATAGTTATTGATAAATACGGGGTACTAATATCGGGAGTTATTACACACTTAGTAACAAATACAGAGTACTGATATCGGGAGTTATTACATATTTATTGATAAATACAGGGTACTGATATCAGAGTTATTACATACTTTTAAAGTAATAATACAGGGTACTGATATCGGGAGTTATTACATACTTATTGATAAATACAGTGTACTGATATCAGGAGTTATTACACACTTATTGATAAATACAGCGTACTGATATCAGGAGTTATTACATACATATTGATAAATACAGGGTACTGATATGAGAGTTATACTTAGTAATAAATACAGAGTACTAATATGGCGAGTTTTACATACTTATTGATAAATACAGGGTACTGTTATCAGGAGTTATTACATACTTATTGATAAATACAGGGTTCTGATATCGGGAGGTATTACATACTTATTGATAAATACAGGGTACTGAAATCGGGAGTTATGACATACTTACTGATAAATATAGAGTACTGATATCGGAAGTTATTACATACTTATTGATAAATGCAGGGTACTGTTATCAGGAGTTATTACATACTTATTGATAAATACAGGGTTCTGATATCGGGAGGTATTACATACCTTATTGATAAATACGGGGTACTGAAATCGGGAGTTATGAAATACTTACTGATAAATATAGAGTACTGATATCGGGAGTTATTACATACTTATTGATAAATACAGGGTACATACTTAGTAATAAATAAAGGAGTTTTGCAAATGCGACGCAGCTTACTTTACAATAGCCGTATCAGTTTCCCGGGCTGTACCGATCCTGCAGTGCCGATAGGGATCTGCAGGATTGATACGATATACATTAAATCCCTTTTGGATTGAACCTAAACATACCTTAACTTTTCATTTGTTTAAAATTTGTTCTAGTTGATCTTAAATTACCGTTATTCATATAAAAAAAATAGTCGGTGATTATTCCATTGTGTTTGTTTCAGTAGATGTGTTATCTATGTAATTACAAAGTATGTAATAAATAAAATAAAACATAATGATACCCTTTATCACATCGATGCCTGCCTTCGGCTCTTTAGCTGATATTGACGCATCTATAGCTGATATGATGATAAAGTGAGTGTGTTTTAAAAAAAGTTTTGGCAGCATTCTCTATCGTCTCCCACCAATGGTTTCCTCGCGGACATTTTCTGCAAGTATCAGGGTACTGATTTTGCAATAATATAGTCTCCAACCAATGGTCAGAGTACTGGTATTGGAAAGGTCAGAGTACTGATACGGGGATGCCCCCCCCCCCCCCAGTAGTCAGAGAACTATATCGGGAAGCCCCCCCCCCCCAGTAGTCAGAAAACTATATCGGGAAGCCCCCACCCTCCCAAGTCGTCAGGGTACTGATATCGGATCAGTCTCCCACCAGTGCATGGTCAGGGTACTGATATCGTGATAGTCTCCTAACAGTAGTCAGGGTACAGTGTTTTCAGGATAGTCTCCACAAATGGTCAGAGTACGGATATCGGGATAGTCTCCCAACAGCGGTCATGCTACTGTTATCGGGATAGTCACCCACCAGTTGCATAGTACTTGTATAAGGATAGCCCTCCAACGGTGGCCATGTTACTTATATGGGGATATTCTCCCACAAGTGGTCATGGTGCTGATATGGGTATAGTCTCCTACCAGTGGTCAAAGTATTGCTTTCAAAATTGTCTCCCACCAGTGGTCATGTTTCTTATATGGAGATATTCTCCCACCAGTGGTCTGAGTACTAATATAGGGAAAGTATCTCACCGGTGGTTCAGAGTACTAATATCGGGATAGTCTCCCATCAGTGGTCATGGTACTGATATGGAGATAGTCCCCCACCAGTGGTCTGAGTACTAATATAGGGAAAGTATCTCACCAGTGGTCAGAGTACTAATATCGGGATAGTCTCCCACCAGTGGTCAGAGTACTAATATCGGGATAGTCTCCCACCAGTGGTCAGAGTACTAATATCGGGATAGTCTCCCACCAGTGGTCAGAGTACTAATATCGGGATAGTCCCCCACCAGTGGTCAGAGTACTAATATCGGATAGTTTCCCACCAGTGGTCAGAGAACTAATATCGGGATAGTCTCCCACCAGTGGTAAGAGTACTAATATCGGGATAGTCTCCCACCAGTGGTCATGGTATTGATATGGGGATCGTGTCTCAACAGTGGTCATGTTCCTTATACCGGTGTGAGGATATTCTCCCACTAGTGGTCATATAGTACTGATACTTTACAGCAGGAAATTAACTCGCGGAGTTAATATTCGCTATATTCGCGGATATAAGAATTCCGTTTTTTACCGAGTAAATCAGTGATGTCCGATCTTAAGTAACAAACCAACTCACAGTTTTGAAAAGATCTAATCGCATTTGTTCACCAGAAGCAATAAAATAATTAGATTCTTTACGTCTGTGTTTCCTTACAAACATAAAAGTATTGGGACATCCTCCCAGCAGTTGGTCATGGTACTTAAATGGGATAGTCTCCCACGAGTGGTCAGGTACTGATATGTAGATAGTCTCCCACGAGTGGTCAGGTACTGATATGTAGATAGTCTCCCACGAGTGGTTAGGTACTGATATGTAGATAGTCTCCCACGAGTGGTCAGGTACTGATATGTAGATAGTCTCCCACGAGTGGTTAGGTACTGATATGTAGATAATCTCCCATGACCTAGTTATCAGGGACATGTCTGTGGATGTTATTGTGTTGTTTACGTATTGAGTGACAATCTTTTGGCCTTCCTTGGCCTTTCTTTGGCGCCTTGTTTCTTGGCATTTCTTTGATTTCTCAGAATCGCCTGTTTCTTTTGGATTCGGTTAAACAGTGTGGTCAACGAAAGATTGATCGCCATTATTCTCATGCATTGTTGGAATGTTTCTTATATAGTTACGTATTTCAGTGTTTATGCTTATGTGTGGTGATGTCATGTTATAAATTTGGACATCACAGACGTTAGTTATATAGGTAACAAGTAATGAATTGTTAAACTTCCACTGTGTAGGTTCGGAAAAATCATGTTATCATCGGTTTGAATTTCCTTCGACAATCTCTGTCATATATAACTAAATAGCGTTCAAAATCCTATTTCAGGGGTCTTTTTTATATCAAGCATAGACAGCAAGCTCTGGGGTATTGTACTGTCAATTTCCCATTCAATTGTAATTCACTGTTTAATTATTTGTGAATTTGCAAAAACTTAATTTCCAGTTTACGTACGGTGCCGATATTTTAATCGCTGGTGAATATAGTGAAATAGTGCACCTTTATCATAATTGGATTCACCCCATTCTCCAAACACAAGCTGGATATGTAACACAGATGGATACAGCATTTATTTCTTAACAGGTGCGATGTGAAGAGTTGTATGTTCCATCTGTATTATGAATATCTTACTTTCTCTCTTTATCACGATCGTGGTTGGTGTCAGGCACAAAGAAACCACGACTTGTACGAATAAAAATTTGCTCTGTGTTATTGTTAACTACGCGAGTGCTTTAACATGCAACCAGAAGATGTGCATCGTGTTTTCTCACATCATCAAAAGGACACACTACAATTCATTATTTCACATCATCAAAAAGACACACTACAATTATTTTTTTCACGTTTTTACTGACAATGTACCAATTTCAATAACAAAGATCAAACGAGACCTGTTTCTCTAAACAGACGGTAAGCTCGGTCCACTTGACTTGCCGTGCATTTGCAGTGCTTTATTGCGTAATCAATGCAGATTTTAAAGACCTCTGTGACTCTTCTTCTCTTTTTGACAGAAAAGATTACAATTTTAAACGTTTGAAGTGCTTATAATATTATCATTATATGTGATATGATCTCAGTACAGGAATAATTTGTGTTATGCAACGATAGAACAATCGGTAATAATTTGTATCCGTTTGTTTTATCTAGGGATTCGTGTTAACAAGTCGACTGATCTAAAGGTCGACAAGATTGCCTTTAGAGCCACAACAAAACATGAATTTAGTAATTATAAATCATTCCTAATTATTTCTCTGTTTTAAGGTCAGAGAGGGCGAATTAAGTTTTAGAACTTGTGCCCTATCCCATTGTATATATTTATTGCAATAAAAATATGTTCAAATCAAGGTCAGAAAATTTATTTTTTAAGATTATTGACCTACATATATAAAAGATCGTGAAATAATTAGAGAAGATGTGAATTCATACACTTCTAGACATGGGTACCAAACATGTGCTATTTATTGCTTCACAAGAGTTGGAACAGCTCTGTCTCTTGGTGCGAGCGGGTCGTTTCATAAAAAATCAACCATAAGAACACACAATTCTTTAAATTGATCAATTATGTTCCGTGTTATCTAGCAATAAGCAATCGTATAACAGCGCATCCTATCCTAACTCACAACAGATGTTCATAAAGGGGAAAAAAGTCAACTAACAAGGTACGGAATGGCGAAATTATTTCATCCCCCGCGATATCAAAATTTGTAAATAACCTTTTTTTTAAAAAAAAAAAAAAAATAATAATTAGATATATTCTAAATCGTTTCTTTTTCATCCATTCTCTCTCTCTCTCTCCTCTTCTTCTCTCTCATTTGAACTTTAAAGAATGTATGTTGGTTCGAGATTCATAAAGATCGATGTTGTCTTCAGTTGCAATGTATTAGAATAAGATCTAAACTACCATTGCCTGAAATTCATGTGTACATTATATAGTATATTTAGAAACTTGGGCGTCATTTACCACTATGATTATAAATCCAGTAATTCATATGACGACTTTTGTTTCGTTCCATAATGACTTGTGCGATATGTTTCAAGGTTTCCTTAATCACTTATTTATTTCAGAGGATTTTTGCTGCCTCGGTAGCTGCAGCACTGTTTTCGTAATTAAGCGTTTTATCGAACCTTTTGAATTTTTTTCAGCATCCACCCTCAGCTTTTTCATTCAACACTATGTACTAATGAAAAGGTGATTGCATCTTTCAATATTTTAAAAGAATGTTTAAGATAAGGTTTTTAATTTATATATGGGGCAGGGATTTTATTTTTTGATATATCTTGTTTAATTAACTTTAATAAATAAAAATTATGAAAAGTGTGTAAAGCACTTGAGTTTTACTCAATTTAATGTACATTTATCACTTTTTATCTCACATTTATATTGGAGATAACATGAACTTTTATCTTTAAATGTAAACGATAACACTAATACACTAAGGATACAATAATAAAGTATTGACAACGAGCTGTATATCATCTCCACAAATAAGGATTCATAAGACATAGGTCGATCAGTTTAAATTCAGTCATAATTAGTCGATTATAGTCAAAATGTATTAAGGCAGATGTACTATAATTAAATTTTATAATGACAAAATACAATACCAGGGTGATTCTTTCGAGATTCGACAGAAAAAAACCTGATAAATATGCTAAACCAAAAAAAAAAAAATGATAATAAAAATAAATAATTGCTCCCCAGTTTTACGTGCACTCCTCTTAACCTAGAATTTTACAAAATATAACCGACACACATTACTAATGACAGATATAGGAGCCCAATTCCTAGCTTTTCACATTATAAGTGATAGTTATTAAAGAAAGTCTTTCGTACTTGAGAAGGGACCTGTCAGAGCGCTTTCAGTTCATATTTGTAGCCGCTAATGATCATGTTGTCAGAGAGGGCCTGGTTATTTGAGGATCTCTGAAAGCGAAATTTAAACGTGAAGATTTTTACAAGGGTCTTTTTCTCAAAATTTTCACCTCACCACTTAGTCAGAAAATTAGATGCTATGGATTTAATGTGAAAGCCGTGTATACGATAGAGAAAACCTGATATTTAGCTTGTTTGAACGTATTGGTATTAGGAGTTTGTAATTTTTATTAGCCATTTTTATTTTAAAATAACCGGCAGACCGATTATCAATTAGTGGTCTAAGGTTCCTAATCATCGATTACAGGAGCGGGGATCTTGGCGGAATTTCAAGGGCACCTGTTTTCTTCAGAATGATTTGTTTTTTATGTTTGTAATTAATATATAACCCCACTTTTAAAATAAATTTACTGAAAATATTCATGTTTCAAAAACGTTTCAATGTTTCAGTACGTGGTAAATATTGATAACATTTACTTATACTAATAAACTCTGAATAGTTTAACTTTTCTCAATAAAGTCCGCGAAGTAGTCGGTAAATTCTACTCCTAAAATAAATGTAATATTTAAGTCTTGATTCTGTGTCGTTTATTTGTGGACATGAAATCGTCCAAGGCAGTCCGGTGATTGACTGTACACTACTGAGGATGCAACGCGTGAGCACTGAGTGTGGCTCTTGGCTCTTACATAAAAATAACAGTATAGCATCCAAAAGGCATGCCAATTAGTCACACCAATTATATCATATATCGGCAATAATTCCTTGATTATTCTGGATGGGGGAATCGTGTGAAATAGGTTGTCACTGAGAACATCTAACGGAACTCAGATCTGGAGACAGTGTCAGGAATGATATATGATATGTGTATATCTGATATATACTGATATATTGAATTACCGATATAGCGGAGTAAATTCACCAGTCCCAAGGAATGCAGTAGAACTCAATTCAAGTGAATTCCTTTGGACCGGTGAATTAACAAAGTCTGTCTGAGATAACGGGCTGTCTGAGTCACGTGATTAGCGCTAATTCCATGTATCTTCCTATAGGACAGTTATATGTCCTAGATTTTTTTTTTTTACCTTCAATGCATTCTTTAATGATGATCAGAGTAATTTGATATTCGTTCTCGTCGATTAATCATTTTTCTTTTATTCTTTTTATCCTTAATTAATTTATTTAAAAAATGTTCATGATGTTACTTTTGGTATAAAAGAAATCATAACAAAGTGAGAATTATAGTGCTTGAACAATCGATATGTTGTAAATGTTTTTTTTTTTTTTAAATTCTATTTAAAATAATTATTTTATCAAAGAATTCCAAAGTAAATCCTCTTTAAATAAGAATATTTTTGTCTATTTTTTGTCTTTATATTGTCTTTAAGTTGTTGAATTGCAGTATTTTGATTACCTAAACCTTGGTTTACCGAGTAAATCAGTGATGTCCGATCTTAAGTAACAAACTAACTCACAGTTTTGAAAACATCTAATCGCATTTGTTTACCAGAAGCAATAAGATGATTAGGAACAAGAAAAAACCCAAAGATGGTTCTCGCTGTTGATGTTAAAACCCGGAAATACTTCTTATAGGGATTAATAACTTGGTTGCTACGCTCTCGTATGCTGCTGTCCACTTAGAACCTTGTTGGTCAGCATTCTAAGTAATGTCCCTTTTCTCTTCTATAGCAGTGTTGTTGGATCAATTGATTGAAGGTAGAAACTGAACATTCGTGTTTTCCTATCGTGCGCACGCCTGGAGATGGACCGTGGTTCTGTCTGAGGAATCTGTGTTTTCGTGTTTACAGATTTCGGAGCAGGAGTAACTCGCTGGATTTTTTCTGTATTTTCAGAGAGACGGGAAAATTCTGATAAAACTGTGATCTGGACAGAAGCACGTGCAGCACTGAAAAGTAAGTTTATTCTACTTGTTTGAGTTCCCCGAATGCTGTATTTGACGGAACTGAATTTCATAAAATGTGAATAAGATTATTATTGTCATAATTATATAATTTTGGGGATTGCATAAAAATTCATCTTTCATTAGATATGCTATTTAAAGTTTTATTCTTTAACTTATTTAAAGCGGGATAGAATAAACATTTTTTTTTGTACTTAAACATTTTATTGAAACATAATCAATAGGATTGGACACAAGTTTTACCAACTTAGAATTGTCCTCTCCAACACAAACAAAATGAAATATACATATACACGTGATGTACAACCAACAAATGTATACAATACAAAAAAAGTGCAGGGAAATAAGAAAAGGGTGGGGGAGGTGCAAAGAAAGAAAGGAAAGGGGTTGTAATTTTTTCGATGAAAAACTATACAAATATGTATTATTTTGTTATTCTTTTCTCAAATACATGCATTTGTCAATAATAAATTCTTTTTTTAAAAGTAAACATGATTTCTTCATCAACTTTCTTCTTCTCAAAAATGCATATAATATCAGGGGGGGGGGGGGGGGGGAACGGAGTATGAAAAAGGAAATATAGGGAAAATATGAAGGAAACTTTTACATATCTTTTGCATATCTATAATGACATGTAGATCATTCAGAAGTAGAATGTCGGGACCAAAGGATGTCTGGGTTTATTAGCTGTACCCTTTCCTAAGAGTTAGTGCAGTTTCATTGATAATGTGGAATTTTTTAGGCCGTGACATGCTCAACCTTACGTCACATTGACCCAGTGCAGTGACATACGTCTATTTTTTTTTTTTTTTATTTGCTTCAGAGCATAAGAAAATTCAGGTAAATTTCATATAGATTTATCAATGCCAAGAAAGATAATAATAATAATAAACTTTACCCCAAGAATGACAGGATATATGGTCTTATAGTTGTGCAAGTTTTTAGGTACATGTATTTAGGGGGGGGGGGGGGGCGGTCTTCTTCTTTTTTTTTTTACCCATGATTTAGTCTTAGAAGAGTATAAATCGTAGTCTGATACCAGTTTTAAATATCGTTATGCCGCAAATCATAACTATAGTTCTTAAATATCAAGACATTGCTATTTAATAAATGAATAAATATATGTATATAAAATGTACTGATGTAATCAATTTTAAAAAGATACTTAAAATATTTGAACAAATTGTTGAATTACATAGTGTAAATAAAACTTTTTTTTCTTACACGCTGCTTTGAGAGTTGTGCTTAGCTATTAAATTGGAGACCACGTGTGACATTTTAGCTGACTAAAATAGAGTTTAAAGTATAAATACAGAGAACATTTTAGTTTCCGAATCTTCGCTGTAAATGTATGTATAAAATAGACATTCTTTATTACAAAACGTTTTGTGACAATCTTTTTTTTTTTGTGTTGGTGGGAAAAAAGAAAAGACATCTACCAAGCATACTAGCTGGTAAATTAGACCATTGACTCCGAAGAACCATGAGGCAAAAAAAAAATGTTATACTAAACAGGTCAAGGCAGATAATCTGCTGTGTCTTAAAAAAAAATATAGAAAATGTTACAAATTGTCTGTGATATAAATATTGTAGGAACTGATCTATTTTTTATTTCATTTATTTTAATTTTCCCCAAATATGACCTCTATAATTGAACAGTTAGAATATCAACAAGTCCGTTTATTCAATGACAACTGTTATCACTTTACTAGAATAGCCTTTCCTTGCTTTATTGCTGAAAAGTGTATTCCAATAATTCATTAATTAGGCAGCGATATCGATGTGTCATACACAACAGTAACTTCTATATGCTATTTTCCTTTAGTCGACTATTCTGTTTTCCTGCCTTTGAGGTTGCTACAGCGGTTCTTACTCGGTAAAGAGTTCCAGTAAGTGGGTAAAAGGAGGCAACACATGCCTTTTTTGTCGTTTTAATTGCTCTCCATGTTTCCACATAATGATCCATGCTTAAAGAATTACATGTAAGTCGTTTAAAATAAAAATACTTTTTTGTATACAAGTAAGTCGATGAAAGAATTTACTTTTTGTATACACGTTAGTCGTATAAAGAATATTTTTAACGTGTAGACACTAGTTTTGTAATATTTATATAAAAGAATTGGAACTTACATGTTAAATTAAACAGATTTAGAATATAGTCGATATAAAGATAGATAGTTCAATATTATAATTTATAGTTTGAACATTTTTGCACATTTATCCTGTAGAAATCATTAATTCTATGATATCTTATACAATATCTCGGTAAGAAAATTCTCTTTCAAAAGTTGAATTTAAGCCTTAAAGGCACTGTCTGTGTGTACATGCTGCGCTTCCCTTACGCGATTTTTTTCCAGTCGCTACTGGAATAAACTCTATTATTTATCGTGGACCTATTTTATATTCCATTGACCGTGTCCTGATGTTGTCGATTTTTACTCGGCACAATTTTACGACTGATAGCGTTTTATTTCTCTTTCTCTGGTGCAAATCGCAATTTTCTTACGGTAGAGTGCCACTGAGACAGAAACGAGGGATGCCGTATATTCCAATCGTCTCTCTATCGTAAACATGCTTATTTAATAAAAGCCATGCTAGATTCATTAATCATACCTTTAAACACGTTAAATATGTATGATGTCATAAACTTCATTATTGCATGGGTTTTTTTTTCTCTCCGTTTGTGAATACTTATAGGGATAATCTAGCTCCCAATTAGACCTACGTGTAGACTCACTATGTGTTATGACTATTGTGAAATTGTCAATTTCAAAGACGAGGCTCCATTTGTTAAACCCTCTGTTACAGTATTATTCAATTGGTCTTTTTTTTTGTGGATTCTGCATCAACACGGTGTAATCGTGTATCGATAAATACTTTACCGCTTTCTTGAAATCAAAATCTAAAAAGCTTTTTACTTTCTCAGAATACCAAAATTTCTTTCTAGGGAATAAAACATACAATGGTGCAGATTTTACAAGTCAATTTGCCTTAAGTAAATTTACCTAGCATCTTTTGGGACTGATACTATAAATGAAAAAGTATTTTCCCGTTTTTTAATCGCAACCCAGTTAAGAATGACGTGGATACTTTTAGTGAATCCCTGGAGAATTTGGATAGAGAAGCATAAAAGGAATAAATTGAACTCATTTTTTAAATATAGGTGCCACCCCCACATCACCCTCAACCCCTTAACTGAATGTCTCCAAAGTGTCAAGGGACTAGGGACTCATCCATACTTAATTCATAGATACCTAGAATGCGCACCAAAGTTAAATGTACAAACCATTCACATAATGTTCCCCGAAAGAAAAAGGGCCCAAATTTATAAGTAATGAAAAAAGTGAAGGAAAACAAACAGTGATCGATCTTTAAAAACCTGCAAACAATACAATTCTGTGAACATATCATAAAACATATGGACCTTCGGAAATTCAAGAGGTGGGATCAAGTGCCCAGGAGGAGTAAGCATCCCCTGGACACAGGACACATCCGCCGTGAGCCTTTTGTCTTCATCGGGTAAACAGAGTAAACCGTGAACAATTCAGTATGAAAACAATGACCTGACAATTTGCATTAGGAACGTCAGACAACGTTCCACTTACTTGTAAAGACATATATTTGAATATAATGTCATTGTAACAACCATACAATTTGCGAAATGTTGACTTTAAAGGAGTTTGTTGATAAAGTAGACCTAGTAACATCATCTTATTTGTCAGTAGTCTGTGTCGGGTTAAGAAGGTGATCGTACAAAGAACATGCTCTTTGCTAGTAAACACTATATCCAGGTGATATTATTTATCTGATAGACGGTATACTTTATGTTTTTCTAATAATGTAGAAGATGAATGTCACTTTTGCTTTACTGTACATGTACCTCTTATTCAAATCTTAGAGGAATCTTTTTTACCGTATTGGATTTAAATCAGCTGCAATCAATATGCTAGATTTTAACAAAACTAAATTTATTTTAATAAATTTTACCAGACAAATTGCAAAATTCTTGTCATCGGCATATACTTACAGACAGTCTATATATAGTAAACTCAGTACGAAATAGACCACTGTATTTTTATTGAATATTATATTGTTAAAGGTGACATATAGGTCCGATGGGCCGGGAGTTTAAATTCCTATTATATGTATATTTTACTTTTGTAATTGTACGTAACACATGCCACTATAATAAACTATACATGTACTTACTTACCCGAATGAGAGAAATCGATGATAGAAAAGTTAATTTAAATTATACATGTATTTTGTATACAAAAATATTCAGCTACAAGAATTTAAAGAATATGGCTCATCTTGTAAAATTCGGTTTGTCTTGCTGTATATTTGATAATAATAACTAAAACTTCCAGAGTAAAAGGTGACTCATTTGATTTATTGGACACAACAGAAAATTGAATTTAAATAAAAATTAAATTCAAATAATTTGGTAGAAAAGATCAATCAACAAGATTCAGCCTCGGAGGCCTAAACTCTAACGTTAGGAGCTTATCATCAGATATATAGGAAGGATGAAAATAGATAAAACATAAATACACGTGTAAATGCACTCTTCTTCTCCATTAGATGTCTTTTTATTTTCTTTTATCCTGGAAGCAGGGTATTTTTTGTAGTCTGTAACCTACATCTGCTTAGCGTCAAGTCATATGTATTTTCCCCCTGCTGCGGCATTAACACCACCCAATATTTTGTCGAAGTAAATAAGCAAGCAAACCAAATTGTAAAATTGATTTTTTCTGTTCTTCACTTAAGGTTGATACATTAAGTATATATCTAATTTTTTTTTTATTTCTTGCATTTTTATGGGCAGTCATTTTCCTTGTGTCTTTAAACTTCATCTGATTAGGAAGAAAAAATATCAAAAATCGATATCATAGATGTCTACGATAGGTAAAGAAAAAAATCTTTTATAATGATTTGACTTTATTTCAACTCTTAGGCGAATTGGGAGTCTAACCATCATTTTCTTCTCAAATTTAGTGTTTTAACATGCATTTTTTGTTCATCTTAAAGAACAAAACTTACTACGAATTGGCAAAATGACATCAACGTTTTTTAAGTTGAATTATACACAAATAGTGGGGTTTTTTGTGATTATATATGAAGACAAGGCCCCACTCTCCATGCAGATAGGATACCGATAAAAATGCCGATACCAGTTTTGAGGATTTCTAGAATGAATTGATGATTCAATAATTGAAGAAAGTAAGAAAAAGTCAACTATGCCAAATCATGTTTGGAATTGGTACATATCAATAATATCTTATCACTGTTATGTGTATATAATAACTTTTATTTTCACGTCTTTCGATGGTACATGTAGGTTATGCACGTGTAGTGTATGGCGCTAATTGCTGACAATGAAAAGATTTTTGCATGTAAAACATGATAACGTCCCATTTGTGAAAACTTTAGGCCAACTTTAAAATAGTGTTTGTTTGCCCTCTCCGGACTTAGGATGAAAAATTTGGGTCTATACTCGGTAGGTAGGTGAGAATTTTTTTTTCTCGCAGAAAATTTTAAATTTAATGCCAAAGTTTCAAAATCTTTTTTCCAGAATACATAAAAAATTGCTTCCTGGAGCTTAAAAAATTTGAGTCGGTCAGGAGAGGGCAACCAAACAACTTTTTAAAGATGGTCTTATAGATAATCATTTAGGCACATTCGATGACGGATGCGTATCAAATTATATTTATCTTTATCACTATATTCTATTTTGAGAACTCAGATGATATTTATACGTATAATAATGTGGTAAAAAGCAAAATCTAAAAAATCAAAAGGAAAGTGAAAAACTGTTTGGTGGTTTATAAATACCATTGTTTATTATGCTAAGTCATGTTTAGTTGTCATATGTAAAATAATAATTCAGAATTCTGTGTAAATGTACACGGTGGGTATAAACTGGGAGTAGGTACGGTGTCATTAGTACCTTATTAAGTACCGATCATTGCACCTTTATACCTGTGGTTTATATAAAATCCACCTTACCATTTACTCCCCTTCATAAATTCCAAAGAATCCTAGATGTTTAATGTTTTTAAAGCCAACAGTTTTTTTCTGTAATGACCAGGTTTGTATGATGGATGTCGTAATTTTTCCCCCCTATTTTTTTTATGAGTAGGTCTTGCAAGGTCTTACTTATGCTTATAAATGTACAACAAATTTATTGTTTTGTTCTTTTTAACGCACCAAGTAAGTGGTAACAGGTATGATCAACAATTCATTTTATTTTGAAATGCCTTTTTGTATATAGATCTAAGAGAGACATTATTGAAAAAGTAGTATTATACTAAGCCTGTCTTTAAATTAATTCAACTTTTAAGTTCTAACGATATTAAAGATCTCTTAAATTTGGGCAAATTTTTGAATACTGCCACATTGTTAAGAAAAAATATTACCGATGTATAAGACTATTTTCAGTATTCATTCTCTCTCTCTATGATTTTTTTTTTTCTTCTTAATAGCATGTATAATTCTGATGAGCCAGTTGGCTAAAGGAAATAAAGAAACTTGAAAAACTTGATCAACAAATATTTTTTTTTTAATTGTTGGTATATAATGTATCAAATATCGAACTCTGCATGTCTTATAAACTTTTATCTACTAGTATATGTCTATCATTATAATTACAATGAACTTGTAAATTATTTTGCTTAAAATTAAAGCAAAAGACCTGGGAATTATACGGTACGTATCAATATTCATTTTCCCAATCCCAAATGCTGTAATTGTGGTATCAAGAATCAGTTAACCTTTATCTGGTAAATTTAATAGCTATATGAAGTTTATGGGAGATTGAGAATCAGTGACTGCTTGATTAAGTTATGGAGTATTACAATTAGAAATGAACCAAACACATTAAGTACGTCTTCTAAGGGCTTTAATTCCGTTTAAACTATGCTCTAGTGTAATACCAATAGTCCATTCCGAATGTATAGGGACGTTTAGCCTAATACTATTGGAACCTTTCATTCCATCATATATCAGATTTGCATTTAGATTAAATATTTCTTACTTCAAAAAATGAAGAATATTTCGTGGTATGTCGCTCTAAGAGGACTTGATTTTGAAGATATATGTGTGAATTTTCTGCTTTGAAGCTTCTTAAGAATGGATGTAAGAAATTGTTGAATTTTCTTTCCATTTACTATATTTTTCAATAAAATTATTGTCTTATTGGTCAGATTTATTATTCGAGGTAAAACAGTTTATTTTGATCAGATGAATTTAAACAAATTGAATTCTACTAGGATGCAGGGTAATGGAGTATATCATAATGCAATGCGCACACCAGTATTTTATCTTATACAATATAATTATATCTGTGCAACATTGCATGTCATTTTAAAATGCATACATGTACAAGCAGTGTTTGCATATGGAACAAACACGATGTAATTTATGGTAAAAAAGGGGTAATCTTAAATTCAATTCAGACTACCTACTTATTTCAATAAAATGTATTGATGTTACCAACCATATCTGGTATATATATATATATATATATATATATAAGATTTGTCTGGTGAATATCGATACGTTTGATATATGTATATATACTTACTGAGAAGTTTGCTTCAGCCTCTTTGATACGTTATACATAATGCTCACATTCAGTGAAATATTTGATTGTGTTGACAGGAAGTGACTACAATTAAGTGAATGCCGATGGATCTTTAATGAATGCGATCCACGATGTCTCGGCGGTTAATGTGAACAGTGAGAGATACAGAGATTAACACTCTCTGTAGATCCGGAAAAACAAAATTCCGATCGACAGTTCAACTGAATATTAAGGCTGCTTAGGACTACAATACGGTATATAGAGGCACTTGAACGAAATAGGAATTTGAGGAATTCTAAAAGCGTTGTTCGACAACAGTCAATGTAAAAATCACTAACTTTAAATTAATAAAAAGAAAAAAATAGGAGTAAATTTTATATTTAAAAAATTTTAGCTGTTACATTCGAATTATCAGAAAATTATTTCGAGATTGACCCAGGTGATAGAATTAATCTTGCAAGTCATATTACTGATGAATTAATAAATGCAAATTCTCCATTCAGAAGTAGAAAAAAATGTAATTTTCTTTATCCTGTAGAAACTCTCTAATATTTGACCTAAATTATTCAACTCCAAACATTGAAGACCCAAGTATGCCCCCTGTGCCTATAAATTGTTTAGATTATTTATAAGCTTATGAAGGAATATACTTCATCAATTATGTTTGGTGATAGCAAAACGTATTTCCCATTTATTCAAGGATAATGTTGTAAGAGGGATTTAGGGATCTGGACTTCTGAAGATTTTGGTGAGCACTCGGTGGTAAATTCTATCCGTCATGACCTAGCTAGGAATTTCGTCTCTGAATTGTCTCAAACAAAAGTACATTGTCTATGGTATTCTGTTCCATCGACAAAATATTAAAGACAATGAAAAATACGGAATCAATCAATGACTTAGTGTTTCTTAATTATACCAATAATTAAGAATGGAAGGAATCGAACTTACCAAAGTTTTGTTTTAACTTTGTCATGTTCTGCGTTGACATAGACGGGATATTTCACAGCATTAATATGAAATAGGAAATAGCACAGGAAAGTGCCCCATGTTGCAAATGAAAGAATAACGTCCTAAATAGGTCTTGGGGTGTTAGTTTCCAGTTTAAATTAATCTCTATACAGATATTTGAACGACTTGTCAAACGATAAATTTGGTTAACCACCTTATTCTAGTTGCAAAAATACAATTAAGGACCATTTTAGAAGGGTGATAAATGCCTTTTCTTGTGGCAATTAGTGAGAAGTTGATGTTATTGTTTTATCACGGTCCAAACATTTTGTAAATAGAGCTATTTTCTGTCAAATGCACATTGGCTCGATAGTTTATAAGTGATCGATATCTTTCATCGTAAACAAGATCATTGATCATGATGCTTCCGCTCTCATTAACTTCCTGGTGTTAAGTTTGCATTACACAGAAATAACGAACGTACATTTCCTTAAACGAAGAAAGGATTCCAAAATAGGAATTACATGTAAAAAATGAAAGAAAAAACGAAAAGAAAATGGGTGCCGTGTACATGTTCAACTTGCGTCAATCTTGTATGTTTTATTAATTAATTGCTAATAATAATTATATACAGATAGTATCGATATCCGTATTTGGTCTTTAAAAGGTATCTATTTGACACAAACGAGTGAACTATTTCTTTCAAGTCGTTAACATTGCACGAAATAACATTTCAATAATTCTCTAACCGTATAGACAAGACTAAGTGCTGTCTCCAGTAGCATATTTCTAGTTTCTGAAGGGAAACTCTTGAGGTGTCGATTTCCCAGAATAGAACTATACCAGGAAAGACATCTTTTAAAAGATCGCGTTCAAAAAATGATATTAAAAATAGAATCAAATGTTGGAAATTAGTGATAATTTATACTATATGTCGCGAGATACAGGAGGAAAGAAATTATTTACCATTGAACTGTTGCAAATTTTTTATTAATGTCAAATGTACTAATAACAGACTCAACCCAATTCTTTTGCGTACAATTGAAATTCCCATCTGTCAATTCCTTAAGTATATACGATGTTTGTTTATGAAATGTTATATCAGTATGTCTGTTTCAGATACATAAAACAGACCACACAGTTAGTTTTCTGGAAGGATGATCAAATGATATTTTTCTTTCATATTTGTTTCTTTTATATCAGTACTTCAAAGTTGTCACATCGGGAATTTGTTTTCTTAAATAAAACTAAGCTGACTTATGTGAACCACCGAAGTGAAAGTTCCCGATTAAGCTGAATGGAAGGTAGCAATTCTTTCAAAAGTACAAGTGAACTTAAATCCGAGGAGCTGGGTGATTTTCGTATTGTTCAGTGCATTTATTTAGAGAATAAATCACCAATTGAAAAATGAGCATATTTCCCCCTAGTGGAATGATGCTGAATATCACAGATGCAGAAATAGCAATTTTACATCATAAAGTTAATTCTCTGCTGATTTTCTTATACGGTTATCTTTTGATATCAGACTTAGTACTGCTATTTAATGTTTTCTGGCTAATACAACCCCGTCGATTGATATTTTGGTAACTTAGATGTAATGGAAAACTGATTGCAGGTGAACATAATGACTATACCTTCATTAGAACTAAGGTGAATTGTTTATTATTGGGTCAAATCAATGCCTCGGATAATTCCCCAGACAATCCGCTGAGCTGTGCAAACAAGGGACAGCGTCGGAATATTTCTACTTCACTCCCAGAATTTTGCTATGACGAGCTAGGGATATTTTTTCTCCTTTCTGACATTTTTATGTTCATTAATATATGTCACGATGACTTTGATTGCAAATATAGAAATTAAAATAAAATACCTGCGTCACTAAAAATAATGTTTCACCCCGAAGCTTATTAACCAACGACAAGATAGAAATCGTGACTTTTACATCAGAAATTGGCCACTGGACAATAATATATAAATAAGTTTTCAAATACGCAGTGACATGGACTTTATATCGGATTACATAGTGATTGTGGCGTAAATCTCTTGCCTTTTCCAGCCTTAGATATGTATCGTATTTTTATTTAGACAGCCGTTTGTCCTAATTATCTGGTCTGATTTCTATCTCGCGAAGATTCTGCCTCTCTAATCCGCCTATAAACTAGATGTGATAGATTTCTTCTTTGTAATTTCAGGATAATTCGGGAATTGTGAAGGTCTGAAACATACACAGAGGCTTTGTTTCCTTACCATCATAATTCACATCACGCAGACCCCTGTAAAGAGGACTTCATCACCACATCTGAAGAAGACACTCCGAGACAAACACCTTTTTGGTAACGATACCTGGATTGTGTTCATACGGAGATAACATTCCTGTGATTAGCATTCCGGTGAACAATATTGAATTCAAGGAGTATCGGAATATTCAAAATATGGTTTTGTGCTCAAAGAAATATCTGTTTTAATGAACCATTGTAGGAAGTCTTTAAATGTAAATTGAAATCATTCTAAAGAATGAAGCTTGACGCGGCGTTTTCACGCTGATATTGTGTGTTGTTTTACCTGTTTTAGACTCTTGCTGTGATGCATTTCTAAGCATCGATTCTTTGGAAACGCTGCGTGGGCAACCCTTCTGTTCTTAAGCAGCTCGCGGGAGCCAAAGTTCACAAAACGTATTAATGTCGTATTCAGACACCAAAAAGAGCACATTTGAATTTTTACAGTTGACCACGACACAAAGTGAAAACATATCGGATGCACATGCGGTGTTTCTTAGCAATGCGTCAAAAGACTTGTATATAAATTTTACATCAAATGTCACCATGGCACAAACGATGAACGAGAGCACATATTCCCCCGGTGAAGCGGCAGTTGGTGTAGTGCTTGCAATGTTCTCTTTTATAACCATTGCTGGAAACATTTTAGTCATTGTTGCTGTGACAAAAGAGCTTTATCTACGAACAGTTACGAACTACTTTATCGTCTCTTTAGCGGTGGCGGATCTTATGGTTGGAAGCATTGTGATGCCTTTTGCGATAACATTGGAAATGACTGGACAAGTTTGGTTGTTTGGCCCTGAGTGGTGCGATATGTGGCATTCTTTTGATGTTCTTGCAAGTACAGCGTCCATACTCAACCTATGTGGGATATCGTTAGACAGATACTGGGCCATCAGTGACCCTATCAAGTATACCTCCAGAATGACAGTTTGTCGGACATGGCTTTCTATAGCTCTGGTCTGGTTATTATCGGCAGGTATTTCTTTTCCCGCCATTGCCTGGTGGAAAGCCGTCACTCCGGACTTACCCGCAGAAAATGAGTGTATATTTACTTCCGACAGTGCCTACTTAATCATTTCATCACTTGTCTCGTTTTATTGTCCATCCATTATTATGATGGTTGTTTACTGGAGAATTTATATGGCTGCAACAGCACAAATTCGAAGTTTAAAAGTTGGTCAAAAGACATTAACTTCTAATGGCGCCAGGGGGAACCGGGAAGTGATGACGTTACGGATACATCGAGGCGGAGGCGGAACAACTATGTCTCGTCAGTCGTCGGACGAGTACGCACAGTCCTTTGAAAAGTGTCTCAGTGATTGTGAAAGACAGACCTTAGTGACAAACGGCAAAAGGAATTCTGATTCCGCTTCCCACCGACCGGCCAGATGTATAACCAAGCGCATCCGTCAGTTTGCCATTAGCAAAAAATTGACAAAGGTGGCCCGTGAACAAAAAGCGGCCAAAACTCTGGGAATTGTTGTAGGAGTGTTTATTTTGTGCTGGGTACCATTCTTTGTGTTCAATATTTTGGAGGGAATATGTCATGATACATGTTTGACACATAAAGACATTTTGTTTCCATTATTCACATGGCTGGGGTATATTAATTCAGGCATGAATCCTATTATATATGCATTATCAATGAAAGATTTCCGTAGAGCTTTCGGAAAAATCATATTTTGTTTTTGTCCTAAGACCAAATTCCAATATCATAATACATACCAATCAAAAAAATGTTCTTCCACGTCCAGCTTTGTGGTGGTCACTCAGACAGAACGAGGCTGACCTCTGAACTCTCTGTGTGATGTCATTGTAGATTCTGATGGAATAAATATGTGAATCATTGTATGCATACAGTTTTATTATATTTGGCAGTTTTGAAGAATTATGTGAAATGCATATAAAAATCATAAGAGTGAAGGAGTGGAATATTATTCTAAAATTGTTATTGAACTGCTAAAAGTAGCGAATTGAAAAAACCCAACAAAAATTTAGTGAAATATCTCATGCATAATAAATGAACATTTACATTTTCATGTGATTCTAGAAAATATTTTAGCACATATTTTCCTATTTATATTTTATTCATTCATTTTAATTTCAAGTCCGACCTTTCAAGGGAAACGATTTTGAGTTAATAACTTTGTCAGTTTATTCCTCATGGGGGAAACTCGATATCTAATTGATGAACCTTTTTTAAATCTCATTTTCTTATAGTCTTTATCTTGCATGGCTAAAAAGAAACAAATTATTCATAGCTAATAAATTTGATCGAGTGAATGCCTTTATACTGATATGGATTTTTTTTTTTCGGATGAAGTGTCAGTTAACTTTGTACTTGGGCAAGTAGTATTATTTTCTTTTCTTTCTTTCTTTTCCCCCCTTTTTTTGTAATACATTCAAATTATTAATGAAATTATGTATTCATTTTATCTGCAAAATCTTCGGAATGGCAACACACGCTTTATCGGTCGATCGGGAACTCAATATTTTATTTATAAATCATAACAAAAATTTGAGGAACTCATCACTTTATAAAAGTAAAAGTATTTTCAAATATAAAAATTATATATTCTCTCTTTATTGGTATGCTTTTGTGTCTCGTTTGTTTTGTTTATTTTTTTTTCTGTCCCTGCATATTTTGTCCTAGCGATAATATACAACAAAACTATAATATACTTGGATTCGCCATTTATTTAGCCAATGTGATAATTGAATTTTATTTTGTTATATTTAAGGAGAGGAACCAGTAAGTTGTAGAACTTGTTTCTGATCCATTTCCTTAAGTCAATAAAATACGTTCAAAACAAAAACGGAATTTTAAAAAGAAAAAAAGAGACACAGTGATGCAAAACTGGATATATGAGGGAAAACAGTGGAATTTTTGCTAGGATCGATCATGTAAATTTTATTTAATACTTGAATGTATTAGGTTTTATAAAATTCCAAGTTTTCAGAACCGAAAAAAATCTACTTTATTGTTTCGCCAAATACAGAAATATTGCTCGCTCCTTCCAAGCTCTTTGATTGTACGCATGCAAATCATCATGTCCCAAAGCCCTAAGAAACGGAATTTCAGTAAGCTGTTGATTTTGACAGAGAATTGGAATACGTTCTTACCTCATCATTCTCCGATTTCAAGTTTCTACTACTGTCCTTTCTGACATATTTTATTTTATCAAATAAATTCTGCAATATGACTACTTTTAAAAAGTAGTCATATTGCAGAATTTGTTTGAAACTACCAATGAAAGTCACAATCTAATTTTGATCTAAAACTTCTCTAAACTCATAATTTTGACATTTCCTTCGATTTACGTCACAAACAACAACAACAAAAAAAAGATATGTAATTTTGACTTTGGAGCTACGAAGTCACGATTTTTTTTTAAAAAAAAAATCTGCAAATAGTATAATATATTTCTTTTTACACATTTTGCAGTTCTCTGGATTTGTTTTGATATCTAAGTAACATCAAAGTATATTTCACGTGTTTTATTGATTTCTACCGTGACTACTAATTCGTTAATGCAATGCTTGGTTTACTCATTCAACTGAACCTAAGCAGTCTACATGTATTGCGTTTAGTCTATTAATTATTTACAATGCCAGGAAACTTGACAAAGTGACTTAATGTCGCCAATAGTTAAAGATTTTTTCGATGTTTCCAATATCAAAGTCATGTTACATACTGCCATTGTCGAGAAAAAATTATCTCTAGTCGTTTGAAAGAAACAAAAAACAACAAACAAAACTTTGGTATCGTTTCCAATACATTAGAAGGCTCATATTACCTGTTGTTATATGCATGTATTTGTCCATTAACTTCAAAAATATATATGTTTCTTTTGGCAAGAGCATTTACTGTTTACTCTATTGTGAGTGAGAATGAAACATTCCTTTCCTTTTGAAAGACATTTTCTATAGAGAAGAAAATATTCCCTTGATAAAAGACTTTTTTTTCTTATTTTATGTTCATGTATAAATAGTAAAATAGCATGACACGCGTTCACGAAAATATCCTACACGTCATCTATACCATAAAATATTCTCTAAGGTGTATGAAACTCCCAGACTTTTTCTTAATGTTCAAAATAATTCCAAATAATTTTATAACTCTGGTGATATTTGAAGAATTTAGAAAAGCTTTGTTAAGTCCACCAGGGATGATACCGATTTAGAATGCTATTATGTATTCTCAAGGTTTTGGATGATTTACAGGTAAGGCGTCCTAAGTAACTTAGTCTGCGGGCGATTTATCAAATTGAAATTTTATGTTTTCTCCAAAGAATTTTAAGTAATATAGATGAAAGTAGAAATAGTAATTCTTAACTGCTTATTCTAACGATACGACTGGGGTAAATTCTAAGAGCCAAATTTGTTAGAGACAAAAAATACTGACAAAAGTATAGGGTAAGTTCTGTTTTCTGAGGAGACTTGATGCAGCTGTGGAAATAATCAGTGCCACTGTAGAAAGAGTAAATCTCCCGCTAATCGATTCAACAAGGGATGTTTTTTCAACCTGAAACCTAGTCTATAGCATGTAAACACCCTATTTACTGGTCTGTCAAATGTATCGAAAGTGGGTTCCACTCTCGATAAATGTCGAGAAATGGTTCACCCTTAATTTATGTATCGGTGATAGAGCTACTCAGGAATAAAAGGCATGGATTTCTTATGTTTTCTCCTCCATTTTATTGCATTAATGATAAATCCTTCAGAATACAATACTATTTATATACAATTTACACTTTTAAGAGAGTTTCTTGAGGAAAAAGAGTTAGTTTTAATCACAGTTTAGATCCCTCTTTCTGATTGCCCTTTGTAGTCGATGCTGGGACAGATAAGGTGCTTTGAAGGCGAGTTTTTCACCTCCTCATCAAATTAATTAAATTACCATTGGCGTACCAAACTTAATATTTCCTGAACACAAAGCATCGGAAGCAAGTATTCAGCAAGAGGCTAGTGTTTCTTACGGCGGGCTGATGAAACATGCGCTGTAAATGAATAAAGATGCGCAATCTATGACCTTGAGAAAAGATAGTATTAATGATGAAAAGAATAAAGCTATCCCCGTATTCTTAATCAGAACGTGTCTCTTTATCTTGATAATGAACTTGAATTAAAAAGAACCAATCATTTTTCATTTACTTCACATTTACCAGAAAATAATTTTGCAGAGATGCTAATTAAAACAGTTATCAATTTCAAGGATTTCAAGGAAAAGATTTAGACAAAATATTGTTCCTTCATACTTGTATATATATAAGAAGCCTCTACCTTCGAAATGCTTTAAAGAAAACAGGGAGTATCTTATGAACAGAAATAAATCTTCAGAGAAGAGATTATCAGAAAGTATACATACTTAATTGATAACAAGCGAAACCTTTTAAATAAGTTATTAAGAATCCATGAAAACACAGCTGGGGGAATGATTGTGTTGTTTCTTTAATCTGTATAATAACACAGAAAAACTTGCATATTAACATGTATGTAAATGAAGATGTTTAATTTTTTTCACACGTGTTGTTATTAAAGATTTGTAAAAACAAAAACGAAACAATTACTTCCTTACTATCTGTAACAGATATTTAGGAACAATTTCAAACTATGCCATATGCGTAGTTTTTCCAACCATGCCGAGTCAGCTTTAAAAGAAATTTTGATAGGGAAAAATCTAATTTATCGATATAGAGCAAATTCATATACGTGGTATTATATATGTTTGTTGTCATAAGTTTCCAAGTTGGACAAATGTAACATTTATATCTTTAATAAACCCATTCTATTGCTATACGTCAATGGATCCCTTCCTTTCGGACTTGTCCATCGATTTTTTTTAAAAACAAAATGACACTTTCTTAATTCTTAACAACTCTATCAACAAAATTTAGAAATATGTATAGAGGGGAAGCGAATAGCTATTAAGATGCGATTATCCTAAGTGCCAAACTCGCTGTTAGTTATAATGAGAAATGGCTTTCGTCTTCAGCAGTTTGCGTCTTAATACAATATATTGGAAAGTAAACAATCACCGCTGGTCCCCCAAAAACAGACTCTACCGAGCTGCCGATTAATTACTGCAGGCGTAAAACATGCTACCAACTGCAATTATATTGTTTCACATTATTTGGGTAAACAGCACGCGCCGCCGTCACCAAATGCCAGCCAGCACGTGAGATGGAAAAAAAGTTCCCAAGACCTGCATTTTTTCTTGAGTAGAATGAGTGTTCGGGGAAGAATATGTACAGGTTACAGGGAATAATTACCTACAACAACTGTTCACTACTCAGAACCACCGATCAATGCAGCGTCAGTTGGCAGCAGTGATAAAATTATAAAATAATTACCATTCCTACAATTAAGAAATTTCCACCTAAGATAAAAAGAACGTGGAATTAATTCTGCCTAAATACTGTGGAATCGTCTTTATTCGTGGGGATCAATGATCATGGGCAACCAAATTTTACTAGTTCGTGGGAACGAAATTTCGTGGCCAACTCGTAAATACCAACGATTTAGTGAATTGATGTATTGACAAAGCTAACATTTGTGGGGAATGTAATTTCGTGGGTAATTTAAGGATAACCCATGAAATCCACAAACATCGATATCCCACGAACAATGATGATTCCACAATATACCAATATTTTTATTCAGATTTACCCCGATACACACTTAAAGTACACAGAGTGCTAGGAACTCTGGCTCCGGAAAAAAAGTGGGTTTTTAAGACTTGAAACATTTTGGTGGAACTTTGCTCTCATCAGCAGATTTAGATGAGTTCATTTATATCATTCTCAAACCCTCTTTTATTCTTTAGTTAACGAATCACAATATATTCGTTTATGTATGTATACATACATGCATGTAATTAGCCGACAGGACGACGGTAAAGGTTCTGATCAGACAAGTAATGCAAAAATGAATAATCTGTCATTTTGTAAATTTTGAATTTATAGATCGGCAAAGAATACAAAGTTTACAAGATGACAACTTGTCAATTTTGTATATACTGCTGACTGGTAAATTGAAAATTTACAATATGAAAAAGCTGTCAACATATTTGAGAATGTATAAAATATGAAACATGTAACTTTTGCTTATATAAATCCTTACCTGATTCTTTAATCATGTTTGTAATTAAAGGATCAAACAACAGGTAAAAATAAATAATAACAAAATAAACTTAGAAAGCATGCAACACCCGTCATCGAGCTCTGTATGATGCCTTTTACCCCTACGTCTCTGAAACCTTATAAATGGAAAAAAAAATTGGAAATGCATATATACGCATAAATTTTTGATTGATTTAACGGCAAAGAAACAACAGTATATTCCAAAGGCAATTTTCATATTAAAAAAATTATAATTTTAAAAAGTTGAAAAGTGTTAGATGTTTTAGACCAAATGATCAGTGCCTTTTGGTAAATCTACTATTCTGTAACATTAAAGAATACTTGATTGACTGTTCAAATTGATTTAATTGTAAGAAAAATTTAAGTAGATAGATAGATAGATAGATAGATAGATAGATAGATAGATAGATAGATATAAACAGAAAAAAAATTGGCTAACATTTTGAAGCAATATTATTTATTTTAATTTACTTAAGGGGGGATTCTTCTCATATTCTTATCATATTTCTTGTATTTAAAAATTAATGAAATTTTCATAGATTCAAGAAGACATTATCACTAAGTGATGGAATCAATTAGATTAAATTTGACCGTTTTATTTTAGAAGCAAGGTCAGGTCAAGGTCATTATCTTTTTCCTTGACATTTAGGGTAAAACATTACCGCTGCTAATCATGTGAAGCCTACTTCTATTTTAAAATATAAAATGTTTTTCTTTTTTGCATAAAACGATGTTACCATATTGGGTCTATCAGATGATTCTACCAAATTAATTGACATTATTTAACTTAAATAGATATTGAGTAATCCGAATTTCCTCTGTTTTTCTTAATTTTTTATGATATGTTAGTTATTTTCATAAACTTCTTATATTTAAATATTTCTTATTTTTACATATGTTAAAGTAGTCGTATAAATAAACAAAATGATACAAAAACAAAAAGCTTTGACCGTTTAGTAAGAGAGAAAACACCTTATACTGATTTTTTGCTCAAATCTGTTTTTAGGTTGGAAGATTTCAAAGCCTAACAAGATTGTAGTTTGTTTAGAAAATCATTATTTTTTGCTATATTTTAAAACTTTAGGGCATTATTATTAATTTTAGTTACATTTCAAAATTTCTTTAAGTCTTTGATTGTTTAAAAAAATTAACTAAATGTATTGTTCTCTAAGTGATTTTGATAGGCAGAAAAGGAGATATTTTCATACGCCGCAGTTCCGCCAAAAATATAGTCCCTGCTGGATTTCAAACTCAGTTTACCATTTATATTTAAAATTGTACAATTATGATGAGTAAAGAAAAATATGATCCTTTTAATACATTACAGCTAAGTATATAAGACATACAAGCAAATATATTTGGAATATTTCGTCTTGTCAGAAACCAGACAAGAATCCCTCCTTAATTAAATGCATATTATTTTAGACTTTAGTTTTTTAAAAAAAAATTAAGAAAAAAAATCGAACAGTTTCTTTAACTTTATCCTAGTTGTGATGTATTATTTTCAGATGTAGAAGAATATTTGTTGGGTTAATATTGACTCATTTCTGTCTGAAAATGAGGTACATTGTACACATATAGGCAAAAAACCAAACTACAATTGAATATTTTATAATTTGACCAGTTGTATGTATTGAATGTGAGAAGAGAGTAATACTCTGAGAATAACCTTCAGCAATATTTCTTACTTCTCTCCATACTGGTAACTTCGGTGATATTTGGACGGGACGCTTATAAACTACAAACAAGAATATGTGACTGATATATTTTAGAAATTATTGTTGTGTCAATTTACATACCTCAAATTCAACTGTTTCATTTAACTGACATTTTGACATTTATATTTTGATTTAAGGAATTTGTGGGTTAAAACAATGCAGTAATTGATTGGTTCTAGTCAAAAAGAAAAATTATTCCACCCATACGAAATCAAACAAGTGTTAAACATCCGTACATTTCTCAGAGGTGGCAAGCAAATTGTCAGTTAGATAGGCTTGATTTATAGCGAGGAAAAATAGAATGCTTCCTGCCGGGAAATTAATGAGACAGAAAACATATATTTTCTCTTTCCTTCACTTTTTACTCTTATTTTTAGAATTATACTTATTCTAGATTTGATATCATATAACAGTATTGATGTATTTACATATCATCATCATATCAGATTCTATACAAACTTTCTTAAAGCTTTAAAAAAAAGTATCCAGAAAATGAAAACCAAGGAACATGGAAAGAGTTTCCTTTAACTCTATAACCAGTAATGATTTTCTAGTTTTATTTAAACGTTTATCGCTATAGTTTGTTAGTATTTTGCTGCATAATTGTCAAGATTAAAGTGAAGCATACGTAAAGACATTCAATATATCTGTGATCTGAATAGTAAATTACTATTGGTTGCAGTTATTTATCTATTGTAAATTATCATACTAGAACAGGTTCATTCAACTTGTTTCCGAATCTATTTTTCTTACGTTTTAAAGGTACATCTTTATTTTTTTTTCTACACAAATATTATTTACACTAACATTATGCAAAATGTATCCTGGTTAAGCATACATTCTATAAAAATAAATTATTCTGAAATTATCGAAACAGTTTACTGGTATTACAATTCTTCTACAAATCGAACAATATTCAAGCTCAAGGTCTACTCAAACAATACAAATCGGGAGCAGAACAAAGACGGACCTCCAAAAACATCAGAGGTGGGATCAAGTGCCATGGAGGAGTGAGCATCCCCTGCCGTCTGGTTCCACCCACCGTGTGTCCTTGTCATGATCGGGAAAACCAGAGAAATCCGTAGACAATTCAGTGTGTAAATAATGACCAAACAATTAGCATGAAAAAAGAAAAAAGAAATGTTATAAATGGTATATAATTTTTTACTGTCTTGTTTTTCGAACCATAGGTATTTTGCTGGTCCTTTTCGCCCAGCTTTTTTGGCGTGTTTCTAGTGTGATATCAAGAAAAAATAGACCTCATGGAGAAGCTTTGAAGGAATTCTCCAACTGGTGTTGAATTCTAAAATTTTGAAATTATTTTGTACTTTAAAATCAAATGATTTAAATATTCCCCGATGAATCTTATGCTCAGTTGATTCTTAACTTTCAGTCTTAAAAAAATTCTTTTGTCTATTTTAGAGGACAATAAATGTATATAATATTGTAGAGTGTAAATTAGTTTGAGCGAATTCCTGGCCTTAGGGACTGCTTAAACAGATAAATTCCCTCGAAGTCAGAAGAATTGAATATAAATGATATTTGTTTTCATTAAATGTTTCGGGGAGCGCCTGAATAAATGAAAAAGCCTCCCTGTGATATAACAACAATAATCATAAATATAAATCACTCTAACTGACATATCAAGAAAAGTGTTCAAGGAATGTCTAAACTAATATCAAAATTTATTGGCCCCTAACATATTTCTGTAGAACATAACAATTGGGAACAGACAAATTAAACTGCATTAGGTTTCAAATCGAGTTATTGGCTTTTTAGATATCTTCAACGGTTTTTGTATTGCATTTATTAATACATTTTACAACATTACAGTATACCTAGTGCTGCATGAATGAACCAGATGGGGTAAAAAGGGTGAAGATAACCAACAGTGATCGATCTGGAAAAAAAAACAAATAATACAAATCTGTAATATCAACTTATTTGCCAGAAGCCTGTCTGGGTGAGGTAAATAGGTGAAGATAACTAACAGTGATCGATCTGGGGAAAAAAATAATACAAATCTGTAATATCAACTTATTTGCCAGAAGCCTGCCTGGGTTTAAAAATTGATCGCACTCATAGCATGCTCTTGAGTATAGAATAAGGTGTTAGTGAAATATTACTACATGAATGAGGAAAGTTGACGATGGAACATCTAAAGTCATCTCGTTTATCATACAGTTTAGTTGCTAGTTTGCCTTTATCACCTATAAACAGTAAAAGATCCAAATATGAAACAGATGTGGTACACTTTTCGTTTTTTTTTTATTTCGATTTTACTGGGATATATCGAGTCGACATTTGAATGGAAGTAATTATTGTAAATTGATAAAAAAAAAAAATCTTCGACATATCCGATTAAATTTTGAAGATACCGAACAATAATCAGGCTTTAAAGTCCATTGAAACAACACAAATCAGGTGCAGAGCAAACACGGGCCTCAATCTATAATGGAATCAGGTGCCATGGAGGAGTAAGCATCCCCTGTCGATAGGTTACACCCTCCATGTGCTCATTGTCTTGATCGGGAAAATCCGTAGACAGTTCAGGATGAAAATTAGTATGAAAAATGTCAGCCAACATTCGACTCAATTTTAAATTGTACTTGCTGACAAGGTCATTGCATCGACCATAGAATTTGCGTAATGTTGACTTTTTTGTCAATAGTTTACCTCGATTTAAAAAATCGCTCGTACGTAAAGCATGTTTTTGCGTACCAAATCAAGTGGGGGACATTAACTCTTTATGCAGATGATAAGTGTATATTGCTAGATAAATATGGGACATTGACACTTAAAAAGTTGAAGTCATCACGTTTATCATAAAGTTTTGTATAAGATTACCATTAACGTCTTTTTCTAGTAAAATAATCAAATATGAAACAGATGTGTCAGACTCTGTGGTATCTTTTATTTCGAGGAATTTATCGAATCAACGTGGGAATGGAATTGAATATTGCCAATTGATAAAACGTCGTTGATGTATCTAAATGTTGAATTGAAGGCAACAACTAGAGGCTTCTTTTTATGCAAAAGTTTTTGAATAAATTCTGCTTCACATGAATACAAAAAAGAGGTCTGCTAATAACGGGGCGCAATTGTTTATCCATGGGAATTCCGACAGATTGTTGGAAAAATTTATCGCCAAAAACTAATAGATATTGTCAATCAGAAACTAAACATCCTTTATTTATCAACTTCGGAGTACTTGTGTGTATAATCAGAATGTTTTTAACAAAATAACTTTGCAAATGACCAATGAAAAGTAAGTGAATTTACGAGTTCCATTTTTATTGAAAAAGCAGCTTTCTATGATATCAAAATACATTGACTTTAATTTATCGTGGGGAATGGTTAAAAAATCTATGTTTTGCTGTGATTAATTTTGGTAAAATTTTGTGATTACAAATCTTTTAAAAATTTCTTGGAGTTTTTAGGTCATCTGAGTCACTCAGGTGACCTATTGCTATCCGTTTTTGTCCGTCGTCGTCCGTCGTGCGTCATGCGTTAACATTAAAACATTTTCAGCTTCTTCTCTGAAACCGCTCAACCAATTTCAACCAATTTTGGCATATAGCACCTATGATTGAAAGGGGACAAAATTTATGAATTTCATGGTCCCTGTCCCCTGGGACCTGAGGCGTGGGGCTAAAACCACCAAAATAAATACAATCTTTAAAAATCTTTTTCTTTACACCTGGACATCAAGCAATCAAACTGTTGGCATGATTGTTATAAGCATTGAGCCCTCTACCAAAATTGTGAAATTCATAGCCCCAGGGTCAGGGGATCTGGTGCTAGGGTGGGGCTATATAGATCATATAATGAAAGTGCATTTTTTCTTTGAAAATCTTCTTCTCTGCTCCTGGGTATTAAATAAACTAAGTACATAGTTATGTTGAGCAAGACTGCCTCTTCCAAAATTGTGAATTTCATGGCCCCAGGGTCAGGGGTTCTGGTGTTAGGGTGGGGCTTTGATTATATAGTGAAAATGCATTATTTCTTTGAAAATCTTCTCTGCTTCTGGGTATTAAATAAACTAACTAAGTACATAGTTATGCTGAACAAGAGTGCCTCTTCAGAAATTGTGAATTTCATGGCACCTAGATCAGGTGTTAGGGCGGGGCTCTATTGATTATATAGTGAAAATGCATCAATTCTTTGAAAATCTTTTTCTCTTCTCCTGGGTATCATTTAAACAATGGAAGTGTATGGTTATGATAGGCAAGAATGCCTCTTCCAAAATTGTGAATTTCATGTCCCCAGGGTCAGGGGTTCTGGTGAAAGGGGGGGGGCTCTGTTGACTATATAGTGAAAATTCACAATTTCTTTCAAAATATTTTTTTCTACACCTGGTTATAAAGCAAAGAAACAAGTGTATAGTTATGATGAGCAAGGATGCTTTTACAAAATTTTTAAAACTTGTGGTCCCAGGGGTTCTGTTGTGTCTGTGAGGGGGAGGGGGGCTCTATTGATTATATAGTGAAAATGGGTGAATTCTTTGGAAATCTTCAACTACATGTAATTGCATAGTTATGATGATGAGGGTACCTCTTTTAAATTTGTAAATTTCATGACCCTGGGTCATGGGTTCTCGTGTTAGGGTAGGGCTGTGTTAAATAGTGAAAATGCATTATTTCTTTGAAGATCTTCTCTGCTCCTTGGCATATTGGAGGCAAACAGAGTAAAAAGTTTTAATAAGCAAGGGTATTTTTACCAGAATTTTGAACATCTGAACCATTTAGTCAAGTGTTCTGGTCCTGGCCAGGGCTCTATTAATTTGTATTCTACTAGGTGAAGTTATTCCCCTTTGCTATTCACCTTTAATAATTAATAACTGTAGATAATGTATTTGAAAGGTTAATAGAATAAGAGAATTATGCAAGAACATTTATTGTATAATACAAAAAGTACTTTCTTAGTCTAAATGATCAGGTAAACTTGGAAATAATACATGAATAAAAATGAAACAAAAATAACTTATCTTTTTAAATGTTCTTCAAAGGCCAAGTGAGGTCAATGTGAGAGGTAATAGACATTTTGTTAAAAGTCTGCATGGTAATAGTGATAAGTGGGGGACAGATAGATAAATACTAGAACAATTATTTTGTTGATCTTATTCGTACTATTTTTCTTGCTTTTTTGCAATAAAGCTCCATTTATCAGTTTATGGATCCTCTAAATTGTTGTACTCAGGTGACCGTTAAGGCCCTTGGGCCTCTTGTTGAGTATCCTCATTTGATTTACTTCTCGAATATGTTGTTATACAGTACTCCTGAAGTTTCTCCTTCACTGCTGTTAATATCTTAGTGAGGAGTAAGGAAAGAGGCTTGGTAGACCATTTACTGGAACCCGCTATGTATCTTTGTTCGAAGGGATTTTTATTATAATTTTATCGTTAGAAAGGGAACTATGAGTAGGAGTTGGATTGCCACTTGCAGAATTAAATCCAAGTTCCTCTAAAATACAAATAAAATAATGAGGCTAACAAAGACAATATTATTATCTTCTCTGTCACCTGAAGCGATGCCTTTTCAGATAGTTGCCACCGTATCCTTTACATGTAAATTTATAGGCACTCCTCGGCTTAATCGTTTACAAATGAAAAATAGATATTTTTTTACAATAAGCACTTATAGGATAGAATGTAATTATATTTTCAGATTATTTTTAAGGTTAGGATTGTGTATGTGTGAAATTAATTTAAAATGCATGTACATGTGGTGAGGTGCCGTTTCTTATTTCACACAGTTCATATCAAATGCGTCATCAACATTCAATTGATAGTTTTACTCGAAATTACCCGATCAATGACAATGCAATACTTTATGCAATATTTGTTCAATGATGTGTTAATTGTGCTGAGGAAACGTTGACTTCCTTGTCACATAACTCATTCTTTATGTCATTGACTTCATATGACAGTGCGGTGATGCAATATCTCTCCATTACTGCAAAAGCACACGAGTTTGTGATGATAAATATGAAGATAATGAATAATAACTGACTGGACATTTTACCTTCTTAAGGTCAAGATCTAACAAATGACTTTAGGCTGTGGTTTTGGTGCTACATCCATTATGACGTCATAATCAATCTAAATTTTATTTTTCCCGTACTAATAGAAATATGTACAAAATAAAGTACTTTCATGGAATTCAATTATAAATCATATGAAAATTACATATATTCAATTTAATTTTATTTTAAAGAAGAGGCTAAGAACATACAAATTGCTGTTTCCTGAGAGACTGTAGGCAATCTGGATATATTTCATTTGACTGACATGAGAAAAACTCCCATATTTGTGACTGGTTTTCTCAATTTTTCATCGAAAATGACAGTTCAAAATATGATTTTTCGTCTCCAAAAACATCAGAGGTGGGATCAGATCCCATGGAGGACTGAGCATCCCCTGCTGCCCGGTCACACCCAACGTGTGCTCCATGTCACGATCGGGTAAAACGGGAAAATCCGTAGACAATTCAGTATGGAAATAATGGCCTAACAATTAGTATGAAAAACGTTAGTCAGCATTTTACTTAATGATAGGTTGTATTTGCTTACAAGGTAATTGTATCTTATCATAGAACTTACGAAATATTGAATTTAAACAAAAATGTTGATATTCTTGTATCATCAACTTATTTGTCAATAGCTTGCCACTTTAATTTATCGGAGGGAATGGTTGTATAAAGTACTGAAAAGTCCTACGTGAATGAAAGTGACTTTCATTCACAAAGCAAAGTTTTATTTTGGGGTTTCTAGGAAAAAACAAAGATATTCATAACTTGTTGGCCTTGTGGATAAAATACTATATTTATACAATGAGATGTTTAGGAAAAAAATTAGATGTCAGACCTGCAACTTCACATATTAAACTTTTTTATGAAACTCAGAAATATTTATCATACAAAAATGGAGACAAAGAGGTATTTGACACCAACTGGAATCAATGGAATCGATTGTTTTTATAAATCTGTTATTTTAATTATTCATGTATTAAATGAAAATTGAAATACATGATAACATGCCAACTCTCTCTCTCTCTCTCTCTCTCTCTCTCTCTCTCTCTCTCTCTCTCTCATAAAAACTACAGTCTGAAAAATGTTAAACTTTGTATTATATCATATCTCTCTCTCCTTCCCTCCTCCTCTCGCTCTCTCTCTCTTAAAAACCACAGTCTGTGAAAATGTTAAACTGTGTTTTATATTATGATATAACAGATTGTGTATTAAATAAAGAATTAAAAAAAAGAAAAGTCCTACGTTTTGATGTTATTGATTTTGGTTAAATTTTGTGATTTCAAAATCTCTGATTTACACCACTTGTCGAATATATTGTTGAACAGTACTCCTGGAGTTTCTCCTTCGCTACTGTTAATATTTTTGTGAGGAGTGAAGAAAGAGGCTTGAAAAAAAACATATACTGGAAAATGCGATGTGTCTTTGTAGGGATTTTTATGAAGTTCAATAATTCAGTATAGGTATAGTAATTCAAATTCATTTTGATTGTTGGGAATATTAAAAATATTTAAAACTGACACATAATTTTGAAGAATCTCTTCCTTAGAAAGGGAGCTATGAGTATAAGTTGAATTGCCACTTGCAGAATTAAATCTCAGTTCCTGTAAAATACAAATAAAATAATGAGCCCCAAAAACAAAGACAATGTTATTACCTGCTTTGTCAGCTGGGACCAGTACAAACTGATTGTGTAATCTGTCTCATTTTTTTTTCACTTCTGAAATATTGAAGACAGAAGGATAGATGGTTTTCATATTGCCCCTCAATCGCTTAATGCGAGATTCTAACATTCATGAACACGATGGAGGATTATGTTTCAGATATTCGATATCTAGACTCTGTAAAATTTTCTTGTAATTAAAAGTTTTAAAACAATAGTCGGTGTAAGAAATACTAGGTGTAGTCTTCAACTTGGAATACAAGACTGGACCCTTTTGTGATTAAGAATATTACTTATATTAACTGCGTCAGTTCCTTTGTTAGAATATTGAAGATTAAGAAACAAACTTGTTGTTTGAGAAGTACTTTCTCCCGTAAAACGCGACGGTTTAAAAATCCTATGTTTTGCAATATCTATTATCACAAATCCGAGCCTCTATTCTGATGTAGAAGAATCCAAATATGGACTTTCTTTGACTTACTCAAATAGATTATTCAAAAATTCAAAGAGACAGAGTAACGTTTGGTGCGAATGTGATGAAGACCTAATTGTGTATTTACATAAGGTAGTAGTGAATCAAAGGAGACATGGTGCATAAGAGGTTTATTGTAACAACGACCCTAACAAAAAAAACTATAGTAAACTATAGTTAACTAAAGTTAACTATAGTAATTCAAAGTTTCAAAGTTTTCTAAAGTAAATCAATGTTTTCAAAGTTATCACTATAGTGCCATAGTTATCACTATAGTAAATCTAAGTTTCCATAAAGTTATCATTATAGTTAATCATAGTTTTCAAAGTTGTCATTATACTTAAACAAAGTGTCAAAGTGATCCCTATGGTATATCAAAGTTAAAGGCAGAGATTTTAAGCACCGCCTTCCAAAATACCTGGTCTGTGTACCCCTGTCAATCAAGTGCATTAAGGTACATCATTGGGTGCTAGAACTTGATTGACATTTACTTACTCGTCCCTGTGTATACCCTGTACACATTGTTTGGCACTCGTGGTGACCTTCAAATTAACATTTGATCCTTTGATATTTACCACACATGGTATAAACAGTTCAGAGAAGCTGTATTACTATAGAATATTTAGCTTGATAATATATATACACACCTTTAGTATTTAAAATAATTATGATATTCTTTATGATAATATATATCAAAATTTGATATAACTTTTTTTTTCAAAGCTCAACAAATATTATGATAATTAAATTTTTTTTAATGAGTGGGGATGCTTTGACACACATTCAATTACAGTTAATAAAAATTATTTAGATTGAACTTTATTTACAACTTTTTATTTCTAACTTAAAATCATTTCAAAATCCCAACATAGGTAAAGTTTGACTTCTTAGGTACTCCACTGTGTATTAAATCACTTCCTGTGTATAGGGATTAGGAGACAGACGACCACAGGTAGTTTGCTAGCCCTCAAGGCATTCACACCTGTACAAAATAAGCCCCTCCCTCACCTGGAATTTACCACCCGGTAAAAAATCTCTGCCTTTAAAGATTTGTCATAACTGAATATAATGTTCTGTGATAGAAGTCTCGATGAATTTCACATCAATTGCACAACAAAGATAATATCCAGTTTTACAGGTTTTTCTCATTTTACCAAAGTTATATTTGGTTGTTGATGTCTTGTATTTCAAATAATTCCATGCATGTTGCATGCAGTATAGTTAAATTCAAATTTTATTTTAGTGATTCTTTTTGAAAACTTTTTTTTCAATGATTGCTACTGGCTAAACTATTTATGAAATGAATAGTGTTCGTCTTTCATTTTATTTGATCTTTTTTATATTACTAAATCACTTTAATTACAACAAACAAGATGTATGAAGTTACCATCTTATATACAACGACATAAAGTATATTAGGATATTATGATAACCATAGTAAATCAAATAGTGATCACTACAGTAAATCAAAGTTTTCATAGTTATCATTAATGTGTCATAGTGATCACTATAGTAAATCAGTTTTCATAGTGATCACTATAGTGACATAGTTATCACTATAGTAAATCAAAGTTTTCATAGTGATCACTATAGTGACATAGTTATCACTATAGCAAATCAAAGTTTTCATAGTGATCACTATAGTGACATAGTTATCACTATAGTAAATCAAAGTTTTCATAGTGATCACTATAGTGACATAGTTATCACTATAGTAAATCAAAGTTTTCATAGTGATCACTATAGTGACATAGTTATCACTATAGTAAATCAAAGTTTTCATAGTTATCATTAAAGTAAATCAAAGTGTCAAAGTTGTCATTAAAGTTAACTATAGTTTTCATAGTGTCAAAGTTATCGCTATAGTTAACTATAGTCAACTATAATCTACTATAGTATTTTTGTAAGGGGATGTCCATGTCTACGCTTATGTCTCTGTGTATTGTTAAAAGGTTCCATCACATTCACATTGCTACACTGTGGACTTGAAAGATTCCCAGCACTGTCGACATTGTCATTGTTACCATATGGAAAGACCGTGCCTTGTTTTCAAATCCAGTATTCTTGTTGTCTACGGAAAGGTGTACTCAGTGATGGGCTATTAGTATGATGGTAAACCTTTTGTAGAATTCTAACTTTCATTGACAAAATAGAATGATCGGGTAAATTAACGTGCTTGTATAGAAGCTGCTGTGTACTCATGATTGAATAAGTACCAAACGACAAGTATCCTCGAGGACAATCTGTCCACCAGCAGAGATACATGTTCGGTGGTTACGAATAGTAGCCGAGCTCAAACGTCCATTGAAACAATTCAAATCATGTACACGGAAGTCGGTGTAGGTAACATGGTATAAAAGAGCTTCCTTTTCTATCGCCATCTTCCCTCATTTCTGTAGCAATATACTGGTACCATATAAGATAATGAAAAAAAGATTGATATACTTTTAAATTATGGCAGAAACATTCTAGAGAGTCCCATTTTTTAAAGATCTAATATGCCATTTGTGTGGAAAATGCTAAGGTAAGGTATTCGGAAGCAAACTGTATGTGTTGTAGAAATGTTAAACACCTCCATTTTTCAAGATACATCAGGGATATACATAGGTACAGATTCTCAGATTCGCTACTTTAATAAAAGTGGTTCAAGAATTGCCGTAGCTTTTTCTTAGCTTTGGATTTCCCTTAATATTACTCATTTTTAAGTTTTCTAAGAAATATCTAAAGAAGTCTATGATCCAATTTTGATGTAAAGAGCAGAGTTTATTCTTTGCCAAGATACTTTAATGATATGTTTTTATCTTCTTTAATTGTAGATACTTCTTAATATTCATAATAGTAATGTTTGCATTTTATTTGTTTTTATATTGCCGCTTCCATAGGTACATTACATGAGGAGTGCAAAACAAAGTACGCCCAAAGGCACATAAAACAAATTGGGTAGATCATTTACTGTCTGTGTCAGAGTTTGGTTTTCTGTGTGTTGGGGGGGGGGGGGTTCAAGGGGGTTTTTTTTGTCTTGAGACATCATAGTTTTATATTTATATATCTTAATCCAAGTTAACGTAGGTCGCGGGTTTGCAGGCCATTTAAAAGTGTCCGAAAACATACCATGAAAATTAGTTATATGAATCCTCTACCTTCGTTTTATATTCTCTGAAAATTTTATAAAATTCGTCTGCATCGTTTTTGTGTAATTAAATCCCAAACATGCCATTGTTGTCGTTACAATTTCGACGTTATCTATTGAATTATATAAGAAAAACGTCGTTTTCGGCTCATTTTGAGGCAGGATTTTGTTTTAAAAAATATCAATAACTTTTAAATGGTGCAGACGAAATATTTTTCCCTTTGGTATTTTAACAAAGAATTGATTTGAAATAAATCAATGTGAAAAAATTAATATGTCTTCGGGTTAGTTTTCGCGTAATTTAAATGTGGATAATTGCTTTTATATCGCAACATGTACAATTTTTAAGAACGACGTCATAAAATATCGCGACGTCATGCTTGACGTCGTGAATATCTATCCGGTATTCGGTGCAGAAAAATACGCTAAAATAATTTTTATAAAAAAGAAATTCACGTCTGTCTGCTTTCAAGTGACCCGTGAATCGTATCATAATAATTTTATATCAATGAAATGATTATTAGACATGTTTCTCTTCAGATTAGGGTTTCTGTACGTCTTATATTAGTGAAAATTCTCGCAAGGGACGTAAAACAACAATCAATCCTTTAGTTTCTTTCTTCCAATTTACTTTCTTTATGTGTTGTTTTCTGTTTGTTTTGTTTTTTTCGTTGATTAGACGTATCCTTACATTTGGCTGTGTATTTTTCTTTTAAAGCCTGTTGGCAGAAAACGGTATCCTTTAATTCAAGTAATTCAAGTACGGGTATATAAAATGTTTTTATTTTGACCATTCAGCAAGGCGCTCAAATCTACGAATTTCTGCCAAATATCGTCCCGGCTAAATACAATATATTTTCAGTATATATTTAAACAAAATATTTATTTTTACATACCACATTTTCAGAGGGGTAAATGGGACAAGGATTTAAAAATTAGTTTTATTGACATAATCAACAGCCAGTTTTTTAAAGAACATTAATTCTACTTGTTGGACATGGAAAGCAAAGTAGCGAAAAAATCTGTAGGTTACAGCATTGCAAGCTGTTGCTTAGGGGATGGTCATTTCGGGAGGGGGGGGGGGTTTACAGATTTTGGAAATAAATAATCTGTCCTCGAAAATGTTGAAAATAAATGATCTGTTCTCGACTGGGCAAGAAAATATATAATATGTCCAAGACTAGTTTTAGACCCCCCCCCCCCCTCCGGGAGTTTTCAACTTTGTTTTTTTTTTTCTTTTTGCTTGTCAGACTTTTTTCAGTGAAGAAGAAATAAATAATCTGTCCGTGTTTTTTTGGAAATAAATAATCTGTCCTTCACCGACATGAAAACAAACAATCTGACACGGTAAAATTTGCCCCCCCCCCACCTCTCCCTCAGAATCAAATAGTTGTCCCCTAACAGGAGGTCAGTGTCGCTAAAAAATTGTCTTAATGTTTCATCATACCTTAGCAGTATTTAATTTATGATAAACTTGTACATCTATATATTTTAAAAAATAACCTGTTTAAAAATAAAATTTAATCTTTTGATGTAACAGGTGTATTTGCGATTTTTTTTAGACAATGGCTTCTTTCTTAATAAAACAAACTGATAATTCAAATACGATCAAAGGAAAAAAAGGTCAGTTGAACCTTGTGTCCATATCGTTTCGCGATACCAAGTGAAAACAAATCAATCTCAATTTCTCGGGCCTTTCCGACAAGCCGAAAAACAACCACTTGTTTTTCCAAGATTGCCGGAAAGGCCCGAGAAGATGCGATTGATAACAAATAATTAAACTTTTTTTAATATTTCCAGTGTCGATCATTCGAATAAACCTTCTTCACTAAATTACCAATTCCAACAAAAGTTTTATCTAAGTATTGTATCGACTATACAAATCGTAAAAAGCCTTCATTATTTGAGATAAGTTGTTGCTTAAATAATATAACACTAAACTACCAATTCCAAGAAAAGTTATAGCTAAATAATGATATACTGAAGAATTTAATAAAACGAAAATCATCGCAGATTTCTTTTTCATTGTGACGTCATAATCAAATGTGCACAAGAAAGTCGCCCAAATCATATAAATTGCGTACCCAGTTTTAACGACGTCAGCAAACCCGCGACCTACGTTAAAATTATAGAGCTCCATGAAATAAGGAGATAACGAACAGTGATCAGTCTCAAAGCTCCATTTATACAATACAATTTAAGAGCAGAGCCTACATGGACCTTTCAAAACAGAGCTGGGATCAGGTGACATTAATGAGTAAGCATCCTCTGCTGACCGGTTACACCTGCTGTGTGCTCTTTGTCATGATCGAGTAAACAGAAAATCCAAAGACAATTCAGTTTAAATTATTTAATGGCCTAAAAATCGGTATGAAAGATTTGACAAGGAGAACATTTGACAGATTGTATTTGCAATGAAATATGAAGATAACGAACAGCATTCAAGCTCAAAGTCCATTTAGACAATACAAATCGTGAGCAGAGCAAACACGTTTCGTACGTAAAACATGCTCTTATGTATCAAATCAACTTGGATACAAAAATTCCATAAGTTGACGATAGAAAAGTTGAAGTCATCACGTTTAACATGAAGTTTAGTTTTCAGTTTGCCATCAATTTCTTTCTCGAGTGAAACATCCAAATATGAAAACAGATGTGTCAGACTCTGTGATGTCTTTTATTTCGAGTTCAGTGAAATATATCGAATAAAACTGATTATTGTTAATTGATACGCCTGGTCGGTATATCTATATGTCGAACTGAAGGCCACAGAAAGATACTTTTAAATTTGCTAAATCTTGCTTCATATAATTCTAAAAACAAGTCTGATTATAAAGAGGCACAATTAGCACTCATGGGAATTTCAACAGATTTTTTGGAAGACCTGGTCTCCAAAAACTACATAGATACCGGTATTGTAAATGAGAATCTCAAGCATATTTTTAAAAATATCAACCTCAAAGTACTTGAGTGTAGAACCAGTACTAGTGTATATTCACGTCACCCGTAATGATGTGTCCAGCAGGAGTATATTTGTAGGGAGAAGAACATAAACACGTTGAAGGATTATGCTGAAGATGTTCGACATCTAGGCACCGTATAGATTTTTGTTTTGTTTTTTTGTATCTTTTTTTTTTTTTTTGAAATTAAAAAGTTTGGAGGCAATAGTTGATGAATATTTGTAAGAAATACAAGATGTGGTCTTGGGCTTGAAATATGGTGGAAAACAAGACTGGACCCTTTTATTCGGATACATGTATGAATATAAACGTTAAAATGTCTTTTTATAAAGGGATGAACGGTTGCAGTCATTGCAGAAGAAATACATAAGATGCTTACGCAAAATTCAAATTTTTAAAAAATGTATTGATCCTCTGAACCAATTCATAATTATAAAAAAAAATATAGTGGAGTTCTGTCCCAGTCTTATATAATACATACTGTAACAGCAAAGTTACCTTTTAACAGCAAAGTTACATTCGGTGCCTTCAATTCGGCAAATAAATCATATACTTAGGATATAAGGTATCATTATAAAACATGCATTTATCGGGATATATATACGGGTTGGTCATGTGATCAAATCCCCCTATTGCTCGGAGGGCTTTTTGGCAGATTTGATCTCATACCAACCCTTATTTATATCACGAGAAATGTTTAAAAATGATTTATTATTACTCATAATTATATTAATGAATGATCTATGACAAATTTGTTTGTATTATAGTTTTAAACCTATAATTTTTTTTCCCAAACCTCAATGGTATAATTGAATGTGTTGAACATCGAGCCCTTATGACGTCACTGTGAAGTTATGTCGATCGTTAATGACTAAATTAAGACTGATTTTGTGGACACAACCTTTTTTACTCAGGCTTAAATACGCGTTATATAAGGGGAAAACATTTGCAAATGTAATTTTATATATATATATATATATATATATATATATATATATATATATATATATATATATATATATATATATATATATATATATATATATATATATATATATACATGTATGTACATTGTTCGTTTAAATAAACTTATAGTGTTGCTGAATGTAACGTATTATTAAAATTATGAGAAAGAAGAGTTTTCCTTTTAAAGTAGGTAGAATCTGCTCTCATGTAACCTTGTTTTCTTCGGGAATTTTGGTTCACATATAATAAACAATTTTTGACAAACCGCTGTGCTCATGCGCAGTTAATGCGTCCAAATTACTATCTCTTGCCTTCTGAGCAAAAAAGACGGCTGTTTTAAGGAAACAAGTTTGACAGAAGATTCCAGAATTAGCCTCTATTGGCCCTTTGGAAAACTAAGGTTAATTTTCCAACTTCCTATTTATTGACAAAGGGTTCTTGCTGAGGAAAGTAATGTCTGACTTCATATGGAATTGCACCATGAGGACCATTATAATTCCTTCAAGAACGAGCATTTGCGGAAGCACGCTGTTTTTAAATGAGGTTTTCTGCTAAAATGTCCAGATCTGATTTTGTATAATGTCAGTCCGTATTATTATCTGTAGAGACTGGGTTTTATTATTTAGACTTAGGCTCGAGATTAATGGAATGAATTGGATTTGATCGAACCAATCGAATTATTGAGATGGACGTCTGGCCATGAAGTTTCCCCATCATGGTTCGTAGGAAACTGTGTGATTTAGGTTATATCTTGCTGTTCGGGATTCTTGTCACATTTAATAGACTAAATTATCCTAAATTCAATTTGTATCATAATTAGTTCTATCTTTTGTGTAAATTATACCAAATTTACACTGACAAGCAACTTAAAGTAATCGTTTCAAACGATTCGAACACTCTGAAGTATTTGTTTTCATACTATTGAGAAACTAATATAAATTTGGTATATCTCAAAACAAAATTTGAAGTAGAAGATCGAAGGTAAAGATTTTTTTTAATTGAGAATATTTATACTGGTCAGGTGAATTCTCTCTTCCTCTTTTATATAAGTACAGACCTCCATTTTGACTGATTTCCACGATAACCACAGAAACGACTCATTTCTTTCCCATTCATCCATTTTGTCTTCTTTTACATTCTAAGTGGTAAAATCTATTTTCTTTTTTCATTTTTCAACCTACAACAGTTTCTATAAGATATTGTTTTTTGCTGCTGGAATTTCGATTTGCATAAAGAAAAAAATTACAAAAATTAAATTGCGGTGGGTTTGTAATACACTCCCACATTCATTAAGTTTGTCGGAAATGCGGTAACATGCATCAAAATTTGACAAAAACAGCGATGATGAGGTTAGTTCGGCAGCTCATAGAAGAAATGAAAAGCTACAAGACTCTGCAAAAATTCAGTTAATCAATAAAGCTTTTAATGTCACATACTAGACGTTATTCTCCATAGCCTTTGAAGTAAGATTAACTTTCAATCATAAATGTATTTCTAAATGGACCCGTGCATTATATGAGTGCACCCACAGCATTATATGATTGCACCCACAGAGGTATGAATTCTTTGGCACATGCTTCATTTAATTTGTGATGTGCACTTGTTTTCAGGGTTAGATAAGCAGATTTGACACTTACAGACATTGTTTTATTTGACTTTGATTTAGTCAATGGAGTACGGTAGTCAATGAACCTATTCTTTGCCCATTATTCCCATGCTGAAGTTGTAAGGCGTACATTTTCATTGTTTCTTACATGTACTTCAAAACAACAAAAAGAAAGGAAAAAAACAGGTATGCGGCATACATCAACTATTTTAGTTAAGGTACCCTGGCAAGGTTTGTTGAAAAAGGGACAACATGAAACAATGATTAAGTCTTTCATTAGTACAATATTCTTTTCTGCTTGAACTTTCAGTAAGGCGTGACATTCTCGGCGATACATAATTAGAGTCTCTCAAATGGTGACCTAGATTCTCATTGGTTAAGAAATCAATAGCATTAGCAACTTTAGATTGTTGTTAACAAACAATGAGATGACGTAAGCCACACCTTTTCTGTAAGAAACAATGTAATTGGTTCTTTAATTTGCGTCACTCGTTGACGTCTGAACAATTTTTATCCCATGCGTATTTCACCCGTGAATGAAAAGCTGTGTAAATTTCAGTATTGATGAGCTAATCTGGCAACCAATGAGAATCTAGGTCACTATTTGAGAGACGCTAATTATGTATGGCCGAGAATGTCAAGCCTTACTGAAAGTTCAAGCACGGAAAGAGAAATGTACTAAATCTTTTGATATTTCTTAGATTTCAAACTTAATGCGTGCCTAGTACTCTATCTGGACCTCATTTGCCTGTTTATTCTCCATTCTTAAAAAGTAGGGGAGGGGTGATTGGGTGATTGCAGTTACACACTGTCCATCCGTCCGTTGCACGTGGGGTAGCCTTCCTTATCCGCAACTCCTCTTACATCTCTAAATACAATTTAATTAAAAAATGATCGAACAAAAATTGGGGGTCTCCGTAGCATAACAGGGACATTGTCATTCCTTTATAATATTGGGGGGGGGTTACCCTTTTCTTATCCGCATTTCCTCCACTTTCACAGAATCTTTATTACATAGTGCCGTTGTGCATCTCTTGTTTTAAGTTTCGATCGGAGTCCTTGGTACGCTCTAGGGTAGCCATCACTTATCCGCAACTCCACTTTCACCACTGAATGCAATTTAATAAGATTTTCACAGAATCTTTATTACATAGTGTCGTTGTGCACCTCATATTTAACATTTCCATCGAAAAAAATATTTGGGGTTTCCCACAGCAAAACATGGACTTTGTTATTCTTTTTTTAACATTTGGGGTACCTACCTCTTATCCGCAATTCCTCTTATACCACTGAATGCAATTTAGTGAGATTTTCACAGAATCTTTATCACATAGTGTAATTGTGCATCACATAGTTTACGTTTCCGTCGAAAAAATATTTGGGATTTCCCATAGCATAGCATGGATATTACTGTTCTTTATATAACATTGGAAGTACCCATCTCTTATCCGCGTTTCCTCCTATACTACTGAATAAAATTTAAGGAGACTTTCACCGAATCTTTCTTATAAACTGTGGTGCCATTGTGACCTTTTTTTACGTTTTGGTCGGACAGATATTTGGGGTTTCCCATCGCAAAGCATGGTCATTATACTCGATAAAGGGAGTACCCATTTTGCTAATGCAACTCCTCCTAAACCATTGAATGAAATTAAATGGAACTTTACAGAATCTCATTTACATTCTGCCAAGAAACGCAGTTTGCCATTATACTCACAAGGGAGTGGGGGTATCAGTTTGTGAGCTCAGTGCTCACAGTACTTTTAGTTTTGATAGCAATGATAAATGAGAGACTTGGATCTTTTAAATGTGACTTCTACGAAATCTAGAGTTTTCTTAATTTCCATGATAAAGAACCCTTGCCATGTTAAACATGTGATCAACCTGTAATGTAAGAGTTAATATACCCAAAATCAAAAGTCATTACATGTAAACGTCCTGTTTTGTATAGTAGGGTGAGTTTTAAGATTTTTTTTATTTGGAAAAATACTCTAAAGCAAAAAGCGTATTAAATTCAGTCACATGATAGGAAGACAAGTGGTGGATTCTTGCTTTGATCCGATTCTGACAAAGTTAGAGACCCTGAATTATGAAGTGCACCAAAAAGGGGTACATTTCATGCCAAGAGATATTGTATTAAATTTCTTTGTGTGTTGTATGATGGTGAAGATGTGCCTTTGTTTGATGATGGAGTTGTCTTGTATTATGCATCTGCATTATGAACATTTGAACTATGCATGTCTGCAAATGTCCGTAGATATTTGTACCAAACTGCTAAATTGATGTATGGATATTCAAATTCAATACAGTGTTTTATAAAAGCAAATTGTCAGTAATTCTAGAATAATAAAGTTTTGTTTTGGCGTCATATTATTTTCACTGTTTTACTTCTGTACAGCATATGGTTACAAAGTGTACACTATGGTCTACTAAAATCACAGAAAAGAAAGTAAAATAGGTCCACCAACGCATTCGGCTAATTGTGCATTAATGCCAGATGAAAAGTTTTATCGGTCCACCCCTGTGACTTGTCGCATTAATCAGAGCAATTATTCCATCAAGAAATCTTACTTCTAAATGATTTTATGAACTGAAAATCTTTGTCAAATGTCAAACAAGTAAATGTGGAAGGAAATGTCGATATTGATTTTACTTAATTACCTTGTACATTCCATAAAGCACATACACAATAAGCTGCATATTCAGAGCACAATTACCTGATCTTTGACCAGGCAGTTAACTTCATACAGCATTGTCATCCTATCCTCCTAGTGTCTTTGTCTAATTTTCAATCAATACATAAAGTATTTATCAAATTATCATTCCAGCTTTAAGGACATACGCAACGTACCTTACGTACTGATAAATTTTCAAGATATTCTTATTTTGAAATTATAGTTCCATCAGATGTTCGTAGACAAAACATCAGCATGCATTACCAGGGGTTTTGAAAAGATATAACTTGATGTAAATTCTTGTGAAATTCAAAGAAAAATATACAAAAATTACTAAACATATATTTTAGATGTTATTTTCTTCCAAACTTGCATGCTTTAGAAGATGTGTACAACACCATAAATAGACACTGAAAGAGTAACACACAGGTCCTTCAAGTATTGGAACTCTTCAACTCCAGGGAAAAAGACAATAAAGTTCAAACTATGTTGCGTATGTCCTTAAATTAGAAAAAGACACTACCATTCAAAAGTAGGTGCGCTTCGTACTCTTAGTTTATCTTGCTATATATTATAAGTCATTCGTATACATGTAACTTCTAGAAAAACATTTTGCTACTTTGCCCACCAGTTGCTAAAGGAAGCGTTCATTAACTTGCCTGGGACTTTGAAGAAATACAATTGGTAGAGGTAAATCTATAATATGATCGCCCCATTCATACAAATCATAAACTAACCACAATAAAATAAAACTAGAGGTACGGTGAGTACTGAACTCTCACAAAATGACACCCCCGCTCCCATATGAGTATAATGGCAAAGTGCATTTCTTGGCAGTATGTAAAGGAGATTCTGTGAGAGTCTCATTGAATTTCATTCAGGGGTTTAGGAGGTGTTGCATTAACAAAATGGGTACCCCCTTTATCAAGCACAAAAATGGCAAAGTCCATGTTTTGCTATGGAAAACCCAAATATCGGTCTGATCGAAACGTAAATTGAGAGATAGCGAAGGCATGCAATAACGGTATAGAATAAGATACTATGAATGTCTAAACTTTATTCAGTGGTAAAGGAGGGGTTTCGGATAAGAGAAGGGTAACCCCAAAATTAAAAAAAAAAATGGCAGCGTCCATGTTTTGCCACGGAAAACCTCCAAATACGTGTAAGATCGAAACCTAAAAAAGGAGGTGCATAATGCCACTATGTAATAAAGATTTTGTAAAAAATTCATTGAATTGCATTCAATGGTGTAAGAGGAGTTACGGATAATGGGTGGCTACCCTTTGATGTAACGGAAGGACCTACGGACATCCCATCACTATTTACATGTGTATACTTTTCAATATAAAATATTATAAAAAAACGGACAGTCTGTTACATCTGTTTCATATTTGGATGTTTTGCTGACTACAGAGGATAAGGGCCAACTAAAAACGAAGGTAAACTGTACGACAAATGGGATGACTTTAACTTTTCTATCGTCAGCTTCCCTTATTTATGTAGCAATATTCCACTATCACCTGCATATGCCTGCCAGAATTATGAGGACATTTGTGTCAAAGGTCCAGGTGCTATATTTGGCCATTCCAAGTTTTTTTTTCTATGTTTAGCGTCCACGTGCGCCTTGGTTTCTGACACCCCATATCAGAAAAAATAAACAAAATCAGGAGTCCTAAAATTGATTATTCTGGTTGAAATCTTTGAGTTCTTTCAATTGTTCTACAAATTTGTCTACAATATGTCGTATTAGGTATATTTTAAGCAATTTATACCTTAGTTTTGCAAAAGAATACCGGTAAATATTTTTACAAGAAAAAAATCTTAATGAAATTATATCCTTCGACAATATAATTGACTTTAAAGTCTGTGTTTTTATTTTTTGGCTTGTGTGTTTTTTGCGAATAGGTAGGTAGGATTTTGAAAGATGGGTGGACGCTAAACAGAGAAAAAACTTGGAATGGCCTTAGGGCTAAGAATGATGGCGCATTTGATTTGGATTCGATAGGAATCTGGGGGCACTTGAAAAGTGGAAAATTCATTGATCCGTCACATGGTATTTTAGCATGACATCGATATTCAAACTTTGTCAAGGTGAGAAGTGAAAAGCTAAAGAGAAAGGAGGAGTAGCATTTGTTTGTTTGTTTGCTTGTTTGTTAATATAGAAAATTTTCTATTCTTGGCAATAATGACAAGACGTCCATCAATATAAATAAAAAGTTTTATCAAATATACCACAAGATTTGTGTGTGTTCTTTAATTAGAAAAAAAAATTTCCTAAGTTAACAAATTTCATCATTTTTTTCTTTGAAGACTTTTTTTACATTAGAAAGAAAGAAAGAAAAACACGGAAAAGAAAACTTCCTACTGGGAATTCTGCCAATGCAGCAGTACGTATTTGTCACTTTAATGTTAGAGAATTGTTATTTCATTTAAAGGTCATTAACACAAACAGGGTAATTTTTTATGTACAAAACATCGGATTAAAAGTACAATCACCCCAAAAGCAACATTCAACAGTCTAATATTCCAATGAATATATACCGTGTATAGGTAAGTACAAAATTTACAATATGATAATTTATTGTTTAAATTTTGTGTTCAATAAATTCAGTTATATAACAATTCATACATTTACCAGTTCGTAGACTGTTCTCAGTATCCTGTTTGTCACCTGGGTCAACAAAGATAAATAAATAAATAAATAAATAAATAAATAAATAAATAAATAAATAAATTACCTTTATATATCTCGTCAAGACTTGTGCAAGAGTGAATAATGAAAAGATTTTTTTTTTTTTAATAATTTAGACAAATTATATTAATGGCTCTGATGCTGATCGAGCACTGTACAAAGAGGAATAACCTTGATATCTAGTGCTGTGCTAATGACGATCCGCGAAGCTGGTGTATTGATGTAATAACTTACAAGAAACCTAGGTCTATCGTATATAACTAACAGCATGTTAATTTAGACTTTAAATGAAATAAATAAAATTCGTAAGACATATTAATATTTCAGATTTCGAGTTTTACCCTTGAGTTTGCCCTGAGGTAAATGCGGAAGTCTCTACCCAAAATTCCAAATGTGCATGACGTCACGCCTGAGTGCTCGGAAAGAGTGCGCCATATTGAATTGGGAAAATAGCGACTGAATAAAATCTAGTATCATCCATGTCGAATATAATGAAATTTGCAATGTAAGGAGATGTAAATGGGATTGAATGAGGTGTCTTGTCTTATTTATCAACTTAGTATTTGCTTATCATGGCAGGTAAGATTTTTTTCTTGCATTGACCCCCACGATTGAAAGATTGTTTATTATTTTTGAAGTAATTTACTGCGCTAAATTCATACATTTAAGCTAGAGCAACTATTCTCTATATATTTGAAGGAAATGGTGGAGATATTCAATGGTGCTTCTCGCAAGTGAAGGGTGCCATAGAAACTGAAGATGTCACTGAAGGTAACGATCTCTTACATCAAGTGCTCATTTCCGGAAAGCGGGGGCCCGTGCTTTTCCAGTAGCAAAAATTTAACTAAAAGGTTTTCTGGAAAAGAGTACATAGTTTACTTGTCATCTTTAAATGAGATCTGAAAAATATTTATCGGGTATACGAACACCAAAGGATAAACTTTTTGACCCAAGCGGCAGGTAGCAAGTATTATATGATTTGAATAAATTACTGGCATATTCATAAATAAGTAACTGTCTTTTTATTAGTTTAAGAATACGATAAGATTTGAATGAAACTTTGCCACATCAGTATGGATATAAAGACTGGGTTTCAGCATATTTATGTGGCTTATGTTAGTAATGTCTTGACTGGACACAACCCACCTTTCGGAGAAAATCAAATCTTATGCTGCTCAAGAGTGAACTGAAAGATTTTTTTTTTTACTAAATCTATCTGATCTTCTTTCAAAAATCATTATGGCAATGAAGGATACCTTTGACACATTTTCCTTGAATATGAGAAACATGACTTTCAAACTCTGAAAATAGGAGGGTTTTATGGCAAGGGGTTTTGAAAGATTTCTGTAGCAGATCTGCTTACTCTCCCAATTTTTTTTTTTTGCTTGGACCCCCTAAATATGCTATACAATTTCAATGCCAAATCTCCCGATTTTTTGTAATTTCTGTTTTAAAATTATAGTTATGAATGCAATAGCAGTTGAAAGCTTTTAATATTGAAAACAACATTTTCGGCTTGCAGTTCTTAAGGATTTAAATTAAATTGACTATATCAATGCCCCAACTACATGCACACAAATATGAACAATAAAAAAAGGAAAATTCCCATTGAAATTTTATCCAAAAATTTATATTTCTTTAAAAAAATTTAATTCAATACAAATAAGAAATTGACTTGACCATTGCAAATCGACTACATTGATCATTTTGTAAAAAATATTTTATTTTTTCTTGAAGGTGTTTTATGCCCTCAATTTATATTTTAGGTCATTGTTGGGCTGGAATATTTGAGCCTAAGATCTCAAGAAAACAAATCTATAAAGCTAGTGGTGTTTTATTAGAATTTTCTAGGAAATATATAATTACGTGAATGCTTGAAGTCGATTAAATGTGTCACATATTATGACATTGTACTTAACAAGTTGCATCTTGACATTACAGCTGATATAATTTCCTGTGTGGAGTTCAACAGCACGGGTGATTTACTAGCAACAGGAGATAAAGGGGGACGTGTCGTCATCTTCCAACGAGATAAAGCCGTAAGTACTAATAGTACTTGCATCCGATTCCTAGGATCATTTTGTACATTTTATAACAGCCTTTCTGTCTTATGATTTCCTATTTTTTTCAAGCAAAGCAATCTGCTTTTATTTTTCTTCCATAGATATATTTTTTTTTCTGGTTGGTAAAAATCTTTGCAGAGTTATTTTTCCTTAATTCCAAAAAATTTTGGTGTGTGCATGTTCCAGTGTTTAAAATAGTTTTTCTCATGTTTTATTTTGAAGGCTTTGTCAAGTGAAGAAACATTGAGTGCATACTCTGCATTGTCATTAGTGCACTCATCATCATTTTAATAAATTTTGATTTTTCAATTGATTTCATATCAAGTATATTTACAGGTAATTTATCTTAAGCAGACTAACAGTGCTGTAAATTTGTATATTATTTAGGGAAAAATTGCCATACCACCACGAGGAGAGTACAATGTATACAGTACATTTCAAAGTCATGAGCCTGAGTTTGACTACCTCAAAAGTTTAGAGATTGAAGAGAAGATAAACAAGATACGATGGTTAAAGAGATCTAATCCAGCCAATTTTTTACTGTCCACTAATGGTTAGTTTGAATATTTTTATGCCCCCACCTTAAAATGGCTGGAGACATATAGTGTTTACCTGCTCATTTTTTCTGTCATTCCGTCATCATTGACTTACCGTTCATGATCTCGGCAAAAGTTGAACACATTCAACTCAAATTTGGCATATGCATACCTCATGGGAATATGCAGGTCAACTTCAAAATTTGGTCATGATCCGATGATTTTTGACAGAGTTATCCCTCGAGACCTTAGCAAGAAAATAAGAAATTTTCAGTTCCTGCCCTTAACTTTTATAGGGATGTATGTATAAGTTTGAACTTGCATATGCAGGTATTTTACCCAGAGTTCAAAATTAACTTTTATTACCACAAGCAAACTTAAGCTAGTGGCAAAAGCATTTACAAGCGAAATTCAAAATTCACTAGCAATTTTCAGAAATTATTTAATAATGGTAAATTCAAGCTCCAGCAAGAATGCAGTGTAAAAATATCTGCAGTGCTTTGTTGTTTTTGTTTGTTTTTTATTTTTTTCTTATTTTATTCATTTAGGGGGGGGGGGGGCATAGAATAGAATTGAGAATTTCAGCAGATCTCGCCCTATTCACAGTATAGACCTTAGTTTATGATGCAAGGACAGAAAATTGCCCAAAATGTGTTCGGAAAATGTGCAAGTTCACATGCTAAAATAGAAAGCCATCTTAACATGCTAAAATTTATAAAATTCTATGCATGTAAAATACAGAAAAGTCATCACAGTTGGATAGTTACAATGACACATGCTGTAGTAAAGCGAAAGTCTGCGTGCGTTATTGGGGTTAAAATGTTTTTGACAGGTCCGTCAGTCCTGTTTTTTTGACAGCGCAACGCCTCTTAATCCGCTGCACAGAATTTCCTTCAAACTTTGCAGATATTTAGGACATAGTGTGTAGTTGTGCATATTGCCAGGAAATTTTATTCCTTTATTTTTCTGGGAATTTTGGCACTTTTCAACTTAGATTTTTGGCCATATCTTGAATATAGAGATGAACAGTTTGTCAGCGCAACTCCTCTTAAGCGGTTGCACAGAATTTTGTCAAACTTTGCAGATATTTAGGACACAGTGTGTAGATATGCATATTGCCAGGAAATTCGGATTCCATTATTTTCTGGAAATTTTGGCACTTTTCAACTTAGATTTTTGGCCATATCTTGAATATAGAGATGAACAGTTTGTCAACGCAACACCTCTTAAGCCGCTGCACAGAATTTCATCAAACTTTGCAGATATTTAGTACACAGTGTGTATACATAGTACACATATTTCCAGGAAATTCTGATTTCATTATTTTTGGCCTTAGAGTTTTGGCTATTATTGAATAAACTTTCCAGCTACATAATAAAGAAATCCACTGGAATAAGCTTTTTTAATGAAATTTTATGTGCAATATTTTATGACCTTGAAAGACCCCTATTGATTTTGAGATCAAAATATTAAAGATTCAACACACACACACAAAATCTTGGATTGAAGTATGCAAAAAGTTCTCTCCCTTCCCCTCCCCCCCCCCCCCCCCCCCTCCAACACACACACCTCATATTAGTGCTTTGCCTTTAATAATTTCATAACTACAGTATATAAACAAATTTAAATGACTACACTTTACAATTTAAATGGACTTGCACTCATTAACAAATCAAAATCACTGAGGAATTCAAATAACAGTTTGTCAGCATAATTCCTGCACAGAATTTCCTCAAACTTTGTAGGTATTTCAGACATAATGTATAGATTTGTTTATTACCAAGAAATTTTGATTCAATTATTTATCGAGAAACTTCAGCCCAATCAAATTTGTGACAGACAAAGATTTGAATGTCATGTGCAAGAAGCTTTGATGTCATGATTTTTTGCAAGAAATTATACCGTGTATTTAAAGTGCACCATGCCATTCATTATGTGTTCATTGTCAAGTTTTGTGGGAGCATCGGGTATGTGAGTTTGCTCACTTTTTCTTTCATTTACTTTAGATAAGACCATCAAGTTGTGGAAGGTGACAGAAAGAGACAAGCGACCTGAGGGGTATAACCTGAAGGATGAGTCAGGGCTGATGAGGGACCCCAATAATGTGACCAGCCTGAGGGTGCCCAGTTTTAAACCCATGGAGCTGATGGTGGAGGCCAGTCCCCGCCGAATCTTTGCCAATGCCCACACTTACCACATCAACTCAATCTCTGTGAACAGCGATCAGGAAACATACCTGTCAGCGGATGACCTCCGTATTAACCTTTGGCATTTAGAAGTCACAGACCAAAGCTTCAGTATCCTTTACCTCACACATACAGAATTGTTATTTGTGGCTTTTAATGCTATTTTTGGAGGGGGAGGGATTGTCCTGTGTTAATGTGTTTTTCGTCACTATTGATTGCAGTATTTACAGCCACATCGTTATCAGTCCTTTAGATTGATATAAAGATAACGCACCTGACATTTCAATTTTTCACACATTTTCTTGGTAGACCTGACACATTTGGAAAACTGCAGTTTTGTTAATTTCCATGAAAATCATTTTAAATATTGTTTAACAGGAAACATTTACAATTGAAAGTGAATTTAGATAAAATAATAGCTTCATGAGAATGCTGATCTGAAAAGAAGAGTTACTGCTCTTTTGTTATTTAAAAATTCTTGTCCTTGACTTTGAAAGATATTGTGGACATAAAACCTGCCAACATGGAGGAGCTAACGGAAGTGATAACTGCTGCTGAATTTCATCCCCATGAATGTAACTTATTTGTCTACAGCAGTAGTAAGGGCACTATACGCCTTTGTGATATGAGAGAGCAGGCATTATGTGATAAACATGCTAAATGTATGTGTTTATAGTCTCTCAATTTGTTTTTTATTTATTTATTTATTTTTTTTTGTTTTTGTTTTTGATGAACTATAACATATGTAGTATAAATTTGGATAAATTGTTTTTTTTATTTAAGGTCATTGACGTTTTTTACATAAGTTATTTCACCAGTTGTAAACACATATCAACGTAAAGAGTTTTATTCTGTTGTTGGGATACTAATTGCTGTTTTAATGAGTGATTCTGTACATATGGATTGTTTCTAACTAGAAATTAGAATTGATGAATATGATGTATATTTCAGTGTTTGAGGAGCCAGAAGACCCCACCAATAGGAGTTTTTTTTCTGAGATTATATCTAGTATATCGGATGTGAAGTTTAGTCATAATGGACGTTATATGGTGACACGAGACTACTTGTCCATCAAAGTCTGGGACTTGCTGATGGAAACAAAGCCAATAGAAACGTATCAAGTTCATGAGTACCTCAGGAGTAAATTATGTTCTCTGTATGAAAATGACTGTATATTTGACAAATTCGAATGTTCATGGAGTGGAGATGATAGGTAAATTTTATTTTATTAAGGTAAAGTGTAAACTTTGAAATGATGCGAAACAAAAGCACTAGAAATTTGAATCCCTAAAAATAATTTTAAGATTGGATCTCTACATGCCATCTTGTTATGGTGATTTTGGGACACTTAACTACATCTGATCCACATATTCTTTTGTTTTCCAGGCACATTATGACAGGATCTTACAATAATTTCTTTAGAATGTTTGATCGTGAAGCCAAAAGGGACACAACTCTGGAAGCGTGTAGAGAAAACATGAAACCACGAACAATTTTAAAACCCCGTAAAGTGTGTACCGGTGGCAAACGTAAGAAAGAGGAGATAAATGTTGACTGTCTAGATTTCAATAAAAAGATTCTCCACACAGCCTGGCATCCCCTAGAGAACATCCTAGCTGTAGCAGCTACCAATAACCTATATATCTTCCAGAGTAAAGATTAACGCAATGAATATTAGGATAATTTAACAAATTGCTGGCATGGTGGTGCACCTGGAAGGTTAGCAGTTTCTTCTAATGACACTTGTGAAACAGTGAACTGGTGAAAATCAGCTTAGCAATATTTTTGTACAAATTTTTAGTTGAGACATGGATGGTGGAAAAGAAATATTTTCTGCAACATGAATTGTACAAGTTGCATAATTCATCACTAGTGCTATAAACTTCCAAGTGGTAATTACCATGTATAACTGTGTTGATGCATCTGTTCTAGTTGACCAAAGCCTTCCTATGTATGTCTGTACTGGTGCATTTTTGTATTGCATTGCAAATGTTAGGCCTGTCAATTTGTGGTTAGTTATCATTTCTAGTCACTGTCCCTCTACTAAGCCTAACGCGGACATTTTCTGGATACACGTGAAGTAGGTGCAATAGATGCCATGAAGTTGTAATTAAAGGAGATGATGCAAATTTACATAAACATTCCTAAATATTGTAACTGCATTTATAAACTTGCCAACTGGTGTTTATTTTTCCTAAAGTGCTAAAGTAAAATTTATTTGCTCATTGATGCTCAATATGTATTAAAAGTGCTGGCATTCTTCTGATATAAAATAATTTTGTTTATTTGGGAATACAAATGTAACGGAGGTGAATTTGATATCCATTAAAGTTAAACTGATACACCTGAAAACTACCATTCCACAGAGAGATGCAATCAATTAAAGGTTTTTGTCCTCCAACATAGAACATGTTAACTTGTGATCAAAATACTCCTTATTCTTAATTGATCAATTTCTGTTTTTTGTATGAAGAAAAGTTGATGTGGTTAATCAAATTGTAATGAGAGAATTGGTTGCTGTAAATTATATGTGTTCTGACTTTGTCCTGTTTTAGTACAATTATGACAGTAATGTCAGGTTATCTGATGACCTGAAGAAATGTTATTCAATATTAAACTATTGTTATTAAATGACAGTGAGTTTTATTTTTTGTACACACTTCTGCATTTGAAAGTGGGAAAATGCATTATGGTTTTGCTTTGCCTGTAATTTCAAACACTTGCATCTCAAATACCATGGATTTGTCAGAGTGATTGGAAGTCCCGACCACATATTCCTTTTGTATCTTGAATTCTTGGATATCTTGAAGATCTTTCTCGTCCCATGGAGACTGGAGTTCAAGATAACGAGGTTTGAGTATATTGTCCCGTAGAAGTTAAGAAAGCTCTAAACACTGACAAAAAACTTGTTTGGATTTTGAAAATTATCTCTTAAACTCAGAAGGTGAACATACTGAATCTATCTAGTTCATTTTCAACATAAGGATACCACTGATTTCTGTTCAATCGTATTTCATTGTTTTGAACATTTTTTTTAGGGACCCGTTTTACAAAAGAACTTGCGACTAAGACCAAAAACTCAAGTTGATTGTAAAATTTTGTTTAAAATTTCTAGCATAAAAATATTTTACTGCATTCCTTTTCAAAAGATTAAAACCATTTTCAATATAATGTTACTTTAAAAGCTATAAGCAGAATTTAAATTTTGATCTTAGTCCTAAGTTCTTTTGTAAAATGGGCCCCATATTTCTCTAGAAAAAATGTTCTAAGGGGATGAAGTACAAGTGAACAGAAATCACTGTTTACTACTTACTTTGGGAAAATACACACAAATAATGTTTTTAAGTTACTTTATCTACATATAAAATAATGTTAAGAATACTTTAATCTATCTTAAATTGTTTCATTTACTCTTAGAGTTCTGATTAATTGGTCATATTAGTGATACATAATTTTATTTGTCGGTGTTTGAATTTGATGAACGGTGTTGTCATGGTTACTAAAATAGAAATTTCTGTGAAATAATTTCAAAATTCTACTCCTTCTACAGTTTTGGTCTGATTTCAACGTAACTTGGTAGACAAGTAGACTACATTATGATATATATTCTGTATATCGATTTTTATTTCGATGAACGGTGTTGCTACGGTTACTAAAAATAGAATTTTTTGTGAAATACTTTCAAAATGCTACTCCTCCAACAGTTTGGTCTGATTTTAAATATAACATGGCATGCAAGTAGACTACACTAAGATACATAATTGTCTTTATCGGTTTTTGATTTTGATGATGTTGCCATGGTAACTAAAATCGAAATTTCTGTAAAATTCTTTTTAAAGGCTACTCCTCCTACAGTTTTAGTCTGATTGCAATCTTGCCACAAAAAGAGACTAAATTAAGGACCATTTTTCTGTTTATTGCTGTTGCAAAGTTTCAAGTCCCAAGTGCTACTTTTCTCTTCCTTTGTTATAAGTACAAACCAATAGAGCTACAGTCTCGACAGAAACTTCTGTTTTAGCTCACCTGAGCTGAAAGCTCAAGTGAGCTTTTCTGATCACCCGTTGTCCGTCCGTCTGTAAACTTTTCACATTTTCAACTTCTTCCCAAGAACCACAGGGCCAATTTTAACCAAATTTGGTACAAACTATCCTTGGGTGAAGGGGACTTTAAATTGTTAAAATAAATTAAGGGCCAATTTGCCTTAAAGAGGGAGATAATCAAGAAAAGACAAAATGGGTGGGGTCATTCTCAAGAACCACTGGGCCAGAAAAGATGAAACTTATGTGGAAGCATCCTGGGATAATGTAGATTCTAAATTGTTAAAAATCATGACCCCCGGGGGTAGGACGGGGCCACAATAGGGAATCCAAGTTTAACATTGAAATATATAGGAAAAATCCTCTCCTCAAGAACCACAGGGCCAGAAAAGCTGAAACTTACGTGGAAGCATCCTGGGGTAGTGTATGTTCTAAATTATTCAAATCAGGACCTCCGGTGGTAGGGCGGGGCCACAATATGGATTCCAAGTTTTACAGTGGACAATTTTTTTTTCATTTTAGTTTTTTTACCCCCCCCCCCCCCCGAAAAGCGGAGTATATTGTGATAGGGTGTCCGTACGTCTGTCTGTCCATTATTTACAATTGATGGTACCCATCTCTTATTCACAATACTCCTCTTTTACCACTGAATAAAATCTAATTAGACTTTCACAGAATCTTTATTACATCGTGCCATTGTAGTCAGAAACCAGAATATCTTTTGCGACAGTAAGGTGTCCGACGTCCCTCTGTCTGTGTGTTTGTACACAATTTTCGAATGCTAATCCTCCTACAGATTTTGTCTGATTTCTGATTTCAGTATAACTTAGCACACAAGTAGACTACACTAAGATACATAATTCTATGTATCGATATTTAATTTCGATGAACGGTGTTGCCATGATTACTAAAAATATAAATTTCTGTGAAATTATTTCAAAATGCTACTCCACCTACAGTTCTGGTCTGATTTCAGTGTAACTTGGCACACAAGTAGACTTTGCTAAGATATATGATTCTATATATCGGTTTTTGATTTTGATGAATGGTGTTACCATGGTTACTAAAAATAGAAATGTCTCTGAAATATATTCAAAATGCTACTCCTCTTACAATTATGGTCTAATTCCAATATAACTTGACACATAAGTCGACTACATTGAGATACATAATTCTATTTATCGGTTTTTAATTTTGATGGACGTTATTGCCATGGTTACTAAAAATACAAATTTGAATCAAATTGAATTGTTGTTTTGTGTTTCAAGAGAATAGAAACTCTTGTAAGAGAAAACATTCATCCGTTACATATGGAGGGAAACACACGGTAAAAAAGTGTAAAGAACTTGAGATTCATCTTTATTCCTGATGATGATGTTCATACCAATATGAAAAAAAAAAAACATATATGATAAATTAATGGGAAAAAAGTCATCATAAACATTTATTTACAGATAACAACTTAAATTGTACACAGAACTGTTTTTGGAAACACTCGATCATTTAACACCAAGAATCTTAATACATTGAACCCTTCACAAGTGAATAATATGTTGTTATCCCTTGAAAATACATTCAAGATACATGCTTTATCTCTCTGTAGTAATCAAAAAACATATTGTTACTAGAATTGTAAAAAAAATTTATGCCCCGTTATCGAAGATTCTAGGACATATAGTTTTTGCTCTGTCCATCCGCCTGTCTATCTGTTTATCTGTTTGTCCACAAAAACATTTTCTTGTCCATAACTTTTGATTGATTGGAGCTATGGTTTTCATATCTATCTATATATAACTATATTATTATTAATATTTATCTATATATAACTTTATTATTATTAATATTTTATTTGTACATTCCTTTGACAAGACCTTTCTTTGGGTATCAACATATTTGACCTCTTGACCTTGACTTTGGAGTTTTACGCACTTTTGCAAAATTTTACCATATACTTTTGAACAAGTAGTGTTCGGACTTTCATACATCACATGTGTATTCCTGGTGATAAGCCCTTTCTATGGGTAAATGTTTTTGTTCTTTTGAACTTGACCTTGGAGTATGACTTACTTTTGAAAAACCTTAACCTTTGCCATAACTTTTGAACGGTAGGTGCTAGGGCTTTCATACTTCACCTGTGTATTCCTCGTGTATTTCCCTCGGTACAAATATTTTTGACTTTTGACCTTGGAGTTTGGCCTACTTTTGAAAAACTCTAACCTTGGCCATAAGTTTTGAATGGTTGGTGCTAGGACTTTTATATTTCACAGATGTATCCCTTGTGCATGACAAGACGTTTCCTTGGGCACCATTTATTTATTTATTCATTTGACCTTGACTTGGCGTTTGACCCAATTTTTTTTAGCTTTAACCTTGGCCATAACTTTTGAACGGTTGGTCCTAGAGCTTTCATATTTTACAGGTGTACATGTATTCCGTGTGACAAGACCTTTCTTTGGGTATCAGTTTTCGCTCTCTTGACCTTTATTTGGGGTTTGAATTGTATTTGAGAAACATTAACCTTCCCCATGAGCTGCCGTACTGGGACATCGGCGTTTCACAAACACTTGGAAGGTCCTCTTATTAATAAAAGTTGCATAAAAAATATATTTTTTAGGCCTGGAGAAAAGTTGCTGAATTATTTAATAATCTGAAGTGGAAAATAAAACTTATGAGTTAAGAAGACCCTTATAACCCCCCCCCCCCATTTTGAAAAGAAACTTTTTAGCATATTGAAGGAATTGTATAACTTTTAAATTATAACTCGCATGTTATTTTATTGTACCATTCTGCTCTTAAAAAGTGTCCTCTCAAAAAATAATTTTACAGAGATGTAGATAAAGAATAGCAAATGTGCAATTTATACTCTAGCACGAGATTCCATGAGAAAGATGAAAAGCGTTGAGGAAAAGCGTCTTTTTATGTAGGTTGTACACATTTCATTATCTTCTCCAATTTCCAGATCGTTCAGTCAAAATGCGACAGAAAAAAAAAATGTAAGTCACTTGTATGTGGGTACTGCACTTTTTAGCCCGAGGTTTTACATATATTTCTGCATAATTTGGACAAATCATAGCAAAGTATATCTTCACGTACCATAATAAAATAAATCGAAAACCTATCAAATCGGTAGTACCGAAATAAAATTGATTTTTTTTTTAAATTTTATCCCCCCAACCCCCACTTTTAAACAATAGATACGAGAAAACTATATTGACTCATTATTTTTTATCTCCCCGAGTTAAGCTATATGGACACCAGAGAAAATATGAATTTTAATCCATATTAATGTACAACACACAGTCACACATTTTTTTTAATGTGTATATAACATTTTTTTCCCTGCAAAAGTTTGCTGTGATTGTTTCCCCATTGCTACAAGTATAAATGAATGAATATGAAATGGTTTTTAATGATATGAAATTTTCCTTTCAGCATCATGGTTCCTTTTGGTCCCTGGTGGAACATAGGGACTCAGCAACAGTCCTCCAGTGCACTCTGATTTGAGCAGCCTTTATTCAGTTGTTCCCAGTCCAGGCTACACTGTCTGATTTCCTATTCACATGACCTTTGCCAAGTTGTCCTGAGGGTGTGTTCCCGTTTTGCACACATTTGATAATTAGGTATAGAACAATAGGGGTGAAATATGTTTTGATAGCAATTATAGTCTGATCTCCATCTGGGGTTTACCTGGAATTACCTGTACTTTACCGATGCATTATACATGTACTAAATATTTAAAAGAATACATTATGAAAATTTTACTTGTCCAAGCCAAGTGAAGACGAAGTTGATACATGTAATATAGACAAATATCCCTATTGCAGGTCACCCTGTTTTTTTATTTCATAAAGATAAAATAAATGAGTAAATGATTTCAATGGACACAATATGAAGAATTACGATTTATCATTTCTATCAAAAACTCGCTAAAAATGGAGCTGAAACGCCTAATTATTTGAGTACTAGTATCAGATGGTAAAAAGTTAATGTTAATCGAGTTGTCTGTAATTCACGGTGTTGAGGTTATGGGAATTTACTCTCCATTCTTAAATTTATTACAGAAGTGGTAATCGAGGAATTTTAAAGAATCAGGCATATATTTTTGAGGACAAAAAGGTCAAAGGTTAAAATCAAGGACTTTGATAGGCTTAAACTAAGTTTCATATATTGCAGGCCCGTAGGAAGCAATTTCAGTTTGGAGGGGGAGCGGGCACATCCACACATTTTCAGTTTGGGGGGGGGGGGGGCACTACCAAGCAAGCAAATAGAAAAAAAAATATCATTAGAAGTAATTATTGAGGGGAGCACATCCATAAAGTAGCTTTGTTTTCTACTGTATACTATATATATCAGCAAAATAATTCAGGGTACCCCCCCCCCTCCGGTTCCTACGGCCATGTGTTGTAAGCACAATCACAAAAGTACCACTTCATCTCTCAGTCTCATGGGGCCCTGACATATAAAGTATCTCTAGTTCAACTTTATTGATTCTGGGGTCAGTGGGTCAAGGTCAAAGCAGTGATAGGTGTGCACAATTTCAATAGTGTCACTAACCTTTCAACCTGATACTAAACAGGTAAAAAAAAAAAACATATTGATTCCAGGACGCAAAGATCAAAAGTCAAGTACATATGTTGTATAAATATCATATCACTGAGTGTGAAAGTGGGGCCTTATGTGCCAGCGAGCACGAAGAGGATAGGTGAGGTGAGTGTGAAAGTGTGTAAATCTGTGAATAAAATCATGGATGAATGGGTGTTCTGGCTTGCCCTTGTTCCTATGAAAAGGAATAAACTTTCCACTATATCAATATACAACAATACAACAACACAGGAGGCAACAGCCATTTTTCTAGAGCCCACTTCTACGCTTGGGCTGTTTTACACTTAATATATCAACAAAGTCAAAGTTAATATGGAAAAATAGGCGTTCTGCGTTTTACATAGCCCCACCCCCCGTAATACGTACCTGCTATTTGAGCATAAGTTGGAAGACCATGACCCTGAGTCTAGAAGTCATTACAGCATGTCAAGGACACAGGGTTACAACTTGTTGGGCAACTTTTAAAGAAACTCAAACTTGTATATGGCACTAAGCTTGTTTTTTGACAAAAGATTGTGATGACTTTTGGAAAAAGTAATGGATTTATATCAATAAAATTCAGAAAATCTTTTAAAGGAGATCAGTGATGAAATGTTAGCGTCATGGAGTTTTAAATGTATTTATTAAATTTTAACATTAAATCAGCTTTTATTTATTTATTTATTTATTTATTTATTTATTTATTTATTTATTTATTTATTTATTTATTTATTTATTTATTTATTTATTTATTTATTTATTTTTGGAGTGGGTATGGGGCCCTCTCTCTCCACGCATCCACATTTCATCTTACTAAAAATATCTAGAAAAATTGCATTATAATTTATTCAATATTTCTAAATTAACCACTTGGTTATTCATTTTGGCTCGATTATATGGCCTATTATTATCGGGGGAGGGTGGGGTAATGTTCTGATTTGAAAGCTTTCACCAATAAGGAATAAAAGGAATTTTCATCGGGATCGGAAAATAAAAAAAATATTCCCAGAGTTCCGTGACAAATCATTTGGTTATCAAGACTTCCTGTTCGACCAAGTCGCCATAATATTAATTTTACAGAGGTATAGTAATATGTTGACGGTGCGACCGTTGGGGCGAGCGCAGTGTTCACTTCATTATTATGATCCGCCTCTTCAAACCGCACGAGACAGACTGTGACGTCACATGACGTCGTATGTTAGCTGCATTTCCATAAACAAAGTTTAAAAAGTGCAAATATTTTAACAAAGAACGTTTAATCTACTATCTGCATGCAATATCCATTAAATTAAGGTGAGTTAATTTTGTGTGAAATTTTAGTTGTTGTCACCGCGTGAACGAAGTTAGCAGCGAGAACAAGAAGCGATGCATTGTGGGTCAGAATTACTGCGGAAAAAAATTCTATTGAATGAATGTGCAGTAGTCCGAATTTTCTCTTCGCCCAGGCGTTGTCGTTAGAGCTCGCAGTGACGAGCGGCGCTTCGCGCCGCTCGCTGCGCTCGCTATTATTTCCTTGTGCTTGATTTGATTATTTTGTTGTATTTGATAACTAGTTCAAGGGGATACTTTTGTCTTTCAGATGGCAAGCGAAGAAACGTCTCCCCGAACTCTGTAAGTACTGTCATTAATCTCAGGCCATATTGATCATGTTTATCACCGGCCCACTAAATCTGACCGACACGTTGCGGTTCTTGGAAGTATTAACAGTTTCATGAATAACAATTTAAAAATTAGAAATTGAGTAGCACTTTACAATCATGTGTTTCTAAACACAACAAAATTGTCTGACGCTTTAGAAGTGTTACTGGAGCTTGACCCTGAACTTTGGAGATAAACCAAAACAAAATGAAACTTAATTTATATTCAGTTCAGGACAATTTTCGGCATTAGGTATCCTATGTAAGAAATATTCTTGTATTTAGCAAAGCATGTCAGTTGTGTGAACAGTTTCTTGTCTGTAAACTTATCTGCATACATAAATGGATAGTTTTCTTTGTACTTTGTACCAATGATATAAAATGTAAGTATTATGGAGAGTCAGAGATGTTTACATTTATGATGAATGAAATGAGTTTGACATGCATTCACAAACTTTTGTGAATTTCTTATGCTATTCAAATTCTAAGATCAATAAAGGCAGAAAGGTTTTTTTTTTTTTTTTAAGAATGGACAGGTTGGGCACACCCCACCAAATGGTCATTTATCCCCCGTTTGGTGGACAATCTCCCAATTCAGAGACGAATTTTACTGACCATTTGGGAGAGAAAAATGGTTGTGTTCAATTCCATAGAATGGCGTGGAATGGCGCATAATTTTAAACCATGTGGAATAAAATATAGATATTTATCGGTGTTTTGAGTGAAAAAAATCGGAAATTCAACGTGTAATTTTTTGCGCAGAGTCGTTCAAAAATTTGACAAAAAATGTCACGTATGTAAACAAGTACAACTTTTCTCCGTTTTTACTTAAAAAGAACATTTCCTCCTTCTTCAACGATGCTGCACCTGTCAATCATGTTCTTTACTTTCTCTTTCGATTATCCGGGCAACCAATCAAATAATGCAAACCAATTAAAACGATGATCTTTTTTTAACCTGGTCAAAAGTCGGATTTTACTACGGAGGCACATTAGTGTCAATTTTCAATTAGAAAATCAAAAGAAAAATAAGTTTTCGCCTTTATTTCGTTTTATTTTGTACGCAATAGCTTTATTCTCTATAAAAATAGTAAATGAAGTTAGATTATGATATAATTATTGTTTTAAAACGATGTACTTCGAACGAATACAAGAATAATTGCAAAAGTCAATTTGTAAACCTTTCATTGAAAATTATTTATCAAGTATATTAAATTCATCAGTAATATACATATTAAACCACAAAAGGTCGTATGGAATATGCAACTTCATCCTAAAAGAAAAAAAACAACAGATATTACGTTCAAGTATAGAAAAATTTAACTTTATAGCAATAAGTGCCCACCATACCAGTAAAGTAATGAGGAGCTCGTGTTTAACGGGATTTTATAGAGATAAATATTGACAAAGATCCAAAAAGCGATTGAAACTTAAGGAGGAGAAGGACCTTGAGCTGAAAAAATACTTGTCATTCAATTTTTTTCATATTTTGTATATTTCTAATTAAGTATGTCCCACATATCTTAAAGCAGTTATATCATTAGGTTTCTTACCTTATTTTGGAGATATTGATTGACAAATACTATGCCCTACAGTATCTAAGTGGAGTTTTAATTCTCCATGTTTCCGGGCGCATTACTCTGTCCATAATGGGATTTTTTAAGCATACATAAAAAATATCAAAGTGGACATGTATCTTTTAAAATATTTCAGAGTATAACTATAATTTAAAATTCGAAAAAGCAAGTTTTGTCTATCACACTGCATCTGGATAGGGAAAATTGCGCACTTTTTAAGACAACTTAAACAATAAAAAACGTAATTTACAAAAAATTCTATCATTCAATATTTTTTAATTTACATTGAAATGCAAATCCTTCAAATTATTGATTAACTGTAAAAGTTTCGAATGATGAAGCTGACCCCATTATTTCACAGGACATCGTTAAAGAGGACATAAGCATGGCAAAAACGTGTCATGCTACATTTCTCGAGTACGGGAAAAACCAACTATGACGTCACACGTAAGCTAAATAAGCGAAATAAGATATACCTACTTAAGATTTCCGTCCTCAGCCATGCAAAAATCATTTTTGTGTTCCCGTTTCTCAAAATATTTCATCATATACTGATTATGACCTGTTTTTACATAATAATACCGCCCCTCTCTTCACCGAGTATGATCTTGCTGTACTAACAGATCGTGTATGACGTCACCGACTTGTTGGACGCGCAGTTTAGGGAAACAGAGGAGTGGATCAATCTTTTTCATAATTTGTTAATGTTTACAAAATGTTAAAACTTTATTATTTTTTTTTTATATAAGATGGTAATTAAAGTTTAAAAATTGTCAAAAAAATATACAAGAACTGATGCTTTACACGTTTTGCACTTATATAAACGGAGACTATGACGTAGTTAAACAGTCATGTGACCATGTGTCCTTCATCCCCTTAACTTATCAAGAGTTAGACCACTGGATGAAATAGAATTTTTATCCTACTAGACACAATCAATTTTTTTTTGATCGAGTGATCAAGAAGTTCGGCTGTTACGGACAACTATGGGTATCGTTTTTAGGAAGTTATGGAGAAATTGCACATGGGAAATCGACCGAACTATGTTAATTGTGCGACGAATATGTTCACTAAAATTCCCCAATGCCTAAGTAAATGTGCTTTTGCTTTATTTTAATAAGATTTGGAATAGAATAAAGAAGTCCACCATTTGGTCAGTAAAATTCGTCTCCGATATGGAAGATTGTCCACCAAACGGGGGATAAATGACCATTTGGTGGGGTGTGCCCAACCTGATGGAAACAGATTAGAATCTGCATGAACTAACATATCTTAACTTAGCTTCTGGTTAGAATTTGATTGTGAAGACTACAAATTAAGAGTACAAAATCACTTAAGCGGCCATTTTGCGAACTCATTTATGGCATGCAACTGTACATGCTGTTTTGTTGTGAAAGTAGTAATAGATTATGTTAGGAACACAGGGTTAGTAATATTTGGAAATATACCGCAAAATAAACCAAAAAACGGCATTTTTTTTGTGCGCAATAAATATATATTGCACTTTTTTCAATGGGTGGCACTGTAGCTCTCTGGTCGTCCATCCCAATGTGTTAAGACCAGTAAGCTACAGATCTGCAGCTATGTTCAGCCACCCATCCACTTTAAGTTGGGTCTATGATATATATATATATATGCTTAACCACAGTTTGTCACATGTTATCTGTCAAATGCCTTGTTCTGTCACATGAAGCATAATCAATGTAAGATTTCTGGTGTCAGTTATTCAGGGAACTAGCAAAAGCAGCAAGTGGCTCTTTTGCAAAGCGAGCTCAATAGAAAAACTGTAAAAACAGAGGAAATTCGAAATATTAGGCAAAATTTTCTTGTGCAACCTACCCAGAATTCCTTTGCTACCAGGATTCCATGCAATAATGGGGAATAAACAGTCCCCCAGTTATCTTGTATTAAGATTTAGTTCTTGCAGAGAGCTTAAACGAAACAAAAAATAATTGCATCTACTCTACAATGCCTTTTGTTACAAAATTGCAAAAGGCCTATTTAGACTCAGTTGCGGAAATGCAACTTACATTGTCGTACGACGTCATGTGACGTCACAGTCTAAACTGTCTCATTGGGTTTGAAGTTTGCAGAGGCAGATCAAGGTTTTTAAAAGTGTAAGCTTTGTAAAGGTAAAGGGTTTTTTTTATATACAACTGTGCTTGCCTCAACGGTGGCACCGTGAAACATATTAATTGTAGTGCTGAAGATTTATCCTTATATATTAGTTCATATCATGTTTTTAAAAGCTAGGTAATTTTGGGTTTTAATTGATATTAATTAAATGATGTCATACAAATTTATAAATTATTTTACATGAGGCATAGGAGCAAGTTTTGGTCCAGTTCTCGCCGTAGTCATTAATTTAAAATTAAATGAATGGCTACTGCGAGTGTTGGTACAAAATTGGCTCCTATTTATTACAGATTAACAGTTTTCCTGTATCATTATGACATTAATAAATGAGACAATGATTGTTTTAATTAATTTATGACCAATTTCATTTTACATAATCACCATGCTCTTCAATGCAAGAAATTTTCCTTTCAGTCTACCCCATTCATTGCCTTCAATCCATTGAGGATAAATTGTCTGTTTAAATGAGTGCATGCAGTGTCGCATGTATATTTCACATATCTGTTTTCTTTGAATAAAGAAAGGGTAATATACCAACAAAAGTTTAACAGATAGTTTTTGGTTGTCACATATTTCGAAACCCTTTCTGCCACTTCCATTTTTCTTACAACAAAAAACTTGCCATTTGCAAGGCAGCTCGAATGTACACTAAGGCCAAACAAAAAAATATGTGTGGTTCCGGTTACACCTCCAAAAAAATTAGGGTAGGAAGGTAGGGATTTTTTTTTTTTTTTTACAAAATTATTTTCTTAATTTCTCTAAATAATACCTATCACTGCTTTGCAGGTGGCATTTAGATGTGGTGTGATAATATACTAGTCAACATTGGTAGGGGACTCCTACATGCTAGCTTGCTTAGGATTTAACACTATTAAAAACTTGCACTATGTGTTGAAATGATGTTTTGCAAGGAGGCCGCCATTGCTGAAACTAAAACTGATATCGGAGCCAATGATGGAAATCGGAGAAAATTCTGGAAAAAATATGAAAATTGCCGGGAAAAAGTTTAGGGTCTGGGGTATAAAATAGGGACGGTCGGGTAACAGGAACCACACATATTTTTTTATTTGGCCTAAAATCTTTACCCTATTTTCTTACTGCTATGAAATATGTGTGTGTTTTTACTGCTGTGAATATTTAATGTTTAAATGTTATAGATTGATAAGACGTAAAAATTAGCAGGATGTAAAAAATAGCTATTATACGATGTAACTTTATCTTTGTGAGTAAAATATTTTAAGCTCACTTCAACAAAGTCAAGATGTGCTCAAGCTATACCCCTCAACCCCCATGTCAGCTTCAGCCTCCAAGTTAGATAAGGATCAAGTCCATTCCCAAGTACCTGGACAAAACTTGCATAGATGGTGCATATAAGATATAAACAGTTTTCCTCCAGATGCTGCACCTGATATTTTCCAGATGAGTGACCAGGTATAACTTTTAGGAGTAAGTTGAGGCCATTCCAAGTTTTTTCTCTGTTTAGCGTCCACCCATCTTTCAAAAACCTACCTACAAGCCAAAAATTAAAACACAGACTTTATAGTCTTTAAAATGACGTCATACAAAGCATTTCATTTCATTAATCTATTTTTCTAGTACAAAAGTCTATTCTGTAGCAAGATCCAGGTATTAAATCCTTAAAATATACGTAATATGGCATATTGTAAACATATACTTATATATTGACAGAATTGAAAGATTTTGACCAGAATAATCAATTTCAGGACTCCTGATTTTGTTTGTTTTTTCTCATATGGGGTGTCAAAAACAAAGGCGCTCGTGGACGCTAAACATAGAAAAACTTGGAATGGCCTTATTCCAAAATAACTACATGCCCCATTTTGACCAAACGTGCATGGATGATGGATACAAAATACTAGACTTGCTTCAGATGCTGGATCTGGGCTGAAATTCAAAAAGAGTGATAAAGTTAAAAGTAATCAGAGTATTTGTACATTACCAGGAAATTCATTAAGATACTGTTCACGGAGGTGAGCTTTGTAATCTTTGTTTTCATTCTGTTGATATTTCTAGTGTTTCCTTTTTTTCCATACATTCCCTTATATCATGTATACAATAAACGTATCTGAAAAGAAGATTCTCAGTGACGTAAAGTGTGAACTAATTTGTTAAATAGTCAACAAACTCCGATTATTGTTCATTCAATTTGAATCAGTATGTACTACCTGCAATCGACTTGAGTTATTTGATACTCATTGTTTATAGATAGTCTCCAGAATTTAAGAGTCTTGTAAATTGAGGTTGATCTCTTGCAATAATTCCATTTTGATGCCAAATTAGACAAATTGCACTCAGTCAACAATGGTTACCAAGAGAGACTGTTTTATTAATAAAAAAACTTTTGAAGTATACAGACACTTACTTAGGAGCAAAGGAGAAGAAATGCAGAATGAATTAGGTACCAGTGGGACAGACACAAACTCAGTCTTGTCATAAAGCCTAAGAAAGATAACTCCTTGCTTATTAATCTAAAAAAAGATTCTGATAGATGGATTTTTTTTTTACACTTATGTTTGATGTTGGCAGTAATAGTAGTATCTGATATATACAGGTAATTTGTAAAAAGTTAATATGGTAAACACCATAATGTTAACTTAGTGTGCTTTGCACGTACATCATTTTTAGATATATCATTAAAGTTAATTAATGATTGGAGAGGGAAACATCAGGAATGGTATAAGTAGTTCTCTATATGGAACCACCAGGTTGATGCTATTAACCTATTAACCAATGCATGTGGATGTGCACCACACCACTCATTGTAGTTAACTCATAGTAATATTATAGAAAGCTAAATAGAAGCAATCAGGTGTCATAATTAAGAACATACAGGTGTAAATGGTGCTGCCATACAAAATTTTACATGTACTGCAGAATATATGTTGTTTGATTACAATATTCCTTATTCACTTTGGTAAACAAATTGAATATATAAACATCAAGACCAATTTTCATTTTTGGCTGTGTCTCAGATTCATATATCAGTGTTTGAAACTCACTGCAAAATAAGCCAGACATGCAGGGCTGACTGTTAGTAAAAATTGTCAGCCCTGCCAAAGATCTACTGGTCCAGAAAATAATTGTCTTTTATAAATTTGTTTCTTATTAATGATTATGTGACTGGAACCAGCTCACCATAACTTCAAACCAGAATCTATAGACTGATGAATTCTTCCTCTTGGCTTATTACACTTTGCTACCGATACTATTAGTTGATAAGAAGAAATTCATCAAATACATGAATTTTAATTATTGAAAATTTTAACACGTCAAGCCGGGCGTCAATACATGCAAATTTGTTCGCCCACTGCAAAATTTGTGCGTCTCGGGTGGTCGGGCACACGGTTATTTCAAACACCGCATATGTATTTATAAACATAAGGAAATTGGCAAGGTTTTGCATGTTGTGGCTTGCTGGCTTGCTATAGTCACTTGTGTTTAAAAAATTTGAAATGAATTTCTTCCCTGTAGAATGTACCTTTAGATTTAAATGTGACATTCTGTAATTTGATACCTTTATCAGGCATGTTCTGTAAGAGACAATCAGAAGTTTTTGTACCTGTCAATAATACAGTATTGCTGAATTCAATTTGAAACAGAAAGTTTACACATGGTTAACCTTAATGATGAAATGTGAGCTACAGAGATTGATTCTATTTTTCTGAAATTGAAATTTTGGATTTGAATCACAAGAGCTTGGTAAACAGACCTTAATTCCTAGCATTTCAATCAATAATTCATCAGACAAATGATGCTGATTCCTAAAGATACTGTGAAAAGTGAAATAGATAGAGTGAAAGTTCACAGTTATGTTTCCTTGTTTACCAGGGGCATTTTGTAGCAAGGCTGCATTTTTGTTATCCAATTTAGTTCACATTACTTAGTGATATCCAAATCTTTTTATCTGTATTTCACTGTGAGAATAAATTTTAAAATTTTACTGGATTTATTAATAAATTCATAAAAAAAATTAAAAAAAAGAAAAAGTGCAGTACCCCCACTTTGCTTTTCAACATATAAAACCACACAAATTTTATTTAAAATGAATCAAGAGCTGTGTTTTGTCATATTTTATTTGTCCTATACCAGTGAGATCGGAGGGGGCTTTAGGCTTTATTATTTTGTCCCTTTATAAGTCTGTCTACCTCACTTGGATTCCCAGGTTTCTTTTTTTATGTTGAGACATTTGTATATAATATATTAAGCTGATTTTATCTTGGTAAGTTTCGGATCAGACTAATGTTTTTTGCAATTTTTGACAGAGTTATGCCCCTTGGACTTAGAAAACTTCCAATTATTTGTAGTTTCCTAGAGGTTGCACATACTGAAATGAAATATGGTATACAGATTTATCATAGTAATATCTAGGTCATGTTCTGTTTTGGGTATACTCGAGCAATTTTTGACAGTTATGCCCCTTGGACTTAGAAAAATTCCAATCATTTGCTTTTCGTTCATTATCTCTGCAAAGGTTGAACAAATTAATTACTGATATATCATGAGAATTATGTTTTTGCCAAAGATGTGATGTAGAATACTATTTCTGGTTGATGCATCTCATATAGTACCGGTAGATGACCCCTATTGATTTTAAGTTCAAAATGTCAATTTCATTTCCATGTACACTGCCCATAATGTTTACTGCCCATAGTAAAGGCTTATGCACCCTATAATGTATGTCCAGGGGGGGAGGGGGGGGGGTTTCACAAATATCTCTTTGTTTTATTTGATTTCCAGATATGTGGGTAACCTTGACCCCAATGTGATAGATGGATTCTAATCTTATTGATTTGATTTCCAGATATGTGACAGGTGGATAATGAGGATTCTAATCTTATTGGTTTGATTTCCAGGTATGTGAGAAACCTTGACCCCAGTGTGACAGGTGGATTTTTATCTTATTGATTTGCTTTCCAGGTATGTGGGTAACCTTGACCCCAGTGTAACAGAGACCTTGATTATGGCCTTGTTTGGACAGATAGGACCATGCAAAAGCTGTAAAATCATACACGAGGTAAACTATGGAACACAGAAGTTTTATTAATGTTACAAATTTATTAATTTCGAAAGTTTTTCTATGTCCACAATTGTTTGGATAAGAAAAGTAATCCAGTTTAGCTGTCTCTTCATTTTAGAACTTCTTGTGTTATTAAAATCAAAACCCAAAACTTCTTTAAGAAATTATGAAAGAAGAATCAACCCAATTATTTTTAACCAGTGGGGTGCCATTGAACTTTTTTTTTTAAAGTATCAATATGTATCAATTGCATTGCTTGAGAAAATTGATGCATAGTTTAATTTTTTGTTTGTAAAGATGTGCTTACATGTAACTACTACTTTAGTCATTAGTTCATCATTTCAGAGTATAAAGCAAATTTAGCTGTACTTTAGATGAGAGGCTATGGGAGTTCATTAATCTTACAATTTCTAATAAATTTGTCTTCAATGAGGACAAAAACTTTGTTTACATGAAGTCAGCAGAAAGGATCAATATTCACTAGATTCAAAAATAGGGGTGAAACGATACACCTCCTTCACGGTTCGATACGTATTGTATAATTTTGTCTCGGTATGGTTATTTTCGATACGATACATTTTGATAGAAGGAAACAAATTCAACCTTGTTTTATGCTTTCTTTTACTAAATCTAGTCACTTAATTTACGAATGTTTATTTGCAAATTGACTAGAAGAAATTGATTAGAATTTTTTGACTGTCAAAAATTATTTTACAAACTTAATCAGTCATCAAAAATTTATGTTTTCTATACTTATTTATGCTGAGTAACGTGTTTTACCTTATGCCAAACCCGACTGAATAACGATCCGACTGAAAAATGAACCGAATGAAAATTAGAGATTTTGCACCGTGTATCAAACCGAGAAAAAATACCGCGGTGAATCGATACCGCGGTGAACCGTTTCACTCCTATTCAAAAAGGGTACGCTTCTTTTTCTGAACATGAACCCATTCCCCCTATATTACAGAATCTAAACATTTGTTATTGATCATGAGGAATTTATGCAGATATTTTCACAAAGTGTGTTAATTTATACGATAATATGTTCTAGCAATTAACATACAAAGTAACAGAAATTATAGAAAGATTTAAGGGGGGATGGGGGTGTATAATGCTGTAACGTCATATATTTACTAATTACTCCAGATCAACATGATAAATTAGTTATGTGAAATGTCTGAATTTTAGTGTTAAAAATTTTCTTTTAAAAAATCAACATAGGACAGAAATATATCATCACTAACTAACTGAAAATAAATTGGTCTACAAAGAAATTTGGTCAGCTTTAAAAGTTTGAGAGACTTATTTGGTCAGCTTGAAAGTTTGAGAGACTTATTTGGTCAGCTTGAAAGTTTGAGAAACTTATTTGGTCAGCTTGAAAAGTTTGAGAGACTTATTTGGTCAGCTTGAAAACTTGAGAGACTTATTTGGTCAGCTGGAAAAGTTTGAGAGACTTATTTGGTCAGCTTGAAAGTTTGAGAGATTTATTTGGTCAGCTTGAAAAGTTTGAGAGACTTATTTGGTCAGCTTGAAAATTTGAGAGACTTATTTGGTCAGCTTGAAAATTTGAGAGACTTATTTGGTCAGCTTGAAAGTTTGAGAGACTTATTTGGTCATCTTGAAAATTTGAGAGACTTATTTGGTCAGCTTGAAAGTTTGAGAGACTTATTTGGTCACTGTGAGTAAAAAAGGACAGTAGATAATATTATTTGCTAGTGTGTAGATCCTCTTGGTTTACATTCCACTCAGAACAGAGCAATTTACTTCTGAAGTCAGACATTCAATTGTTTAGAATAGGGCAATTTTAGAGTAAATTAACAAAAACTTTGTTAGATTTTCAACATAATAGGACAGTTGAATTTTCAGAACAATGGAACTCTAATAACAAACAAGGCTGGGTACTTTTAGTTTTTCTGTTGTCGACTGTAATTGAATGTAATTAGTTGACGTGAGTCAGTGAAGCCATATTGTACAAGTCTGTGTTACCTATAGGGGTGTGCTGTTCAGTACTGTGTTAGGACATTTAGGTTTGTTGTTTGATAGTGATTCGGGAAGGTCCGTATGGCAGGGATTAATTTAGAAGAAATGCTAGGCCTTACTCCTCAGTATACTGTATTCCCCATCACGGACATAACTCAGCTGGCCGCAGGATGTGATCTCATTCAGGTGATAACCAGTAGCGGTCTCCTCTGAATTATCATAGCGGACACTCACTGACTGGGCACGCTTCTCTTACCAGTCAGGGATTTCTTACAATGGGACAAAATGAACTGTACCATATATAGATGTACATATTGTATATATATTGTTCACTTATTATGTGTCAGCTTAAACTCAAACTGTATTGTTTTAAATTTTGCAGTGGTGTGTCCTTCTACAATTGTAATGTTTAGTAATTTGTGAGCTTTTAAAGTGAAAGTTACAGAAAGAATGACATTTATTGGTGTAAGAATTGTAACACTTTCTTTTTTGCATTTGTAGACCACCCCTGGCATGAGAGAACCAACTGAGGTAAGTTATAGTTTGTTTTTTTTTTATCATAAAGAAGATTTATGTGTGAATTTTCACAAATTTATAAACTGGAGGCAGTGAAAAAAGACCACAACTGAATCTACTGTATTAATCTAACAATAAATCAATCTTGTTAAAGTTAATAGATTTACAACAGAGTACTAACCCTTAACTTAGGAGTGAAGTCTGATTTCTATGTAAATGTATACATCATGTTGCCCTAAGGTATATATATTGGTCCTGTGATGTTCATATATATATTCATGATGTTCATGCTGCTCACAAGGAATAAATCAAACAGCATAAATCAAACTACATGTGGACCTTGTGCAGTATTTTTGGGAAGTAAATACAACATAGAATCTGGAACAAAATGTATTTCACAGTCACCGGTCTTCACATTTCACTTCAGGGTCACGACCTTGACCACTTAGAACAGGTGCTCTATGATTACAGGTTACCATTTTGTGATAAAAAAAAATGTGTATCACTTTGTCTTAATGAAGGATCCTTTTCTTTAGAAAAAAGATAATTTAAAAATAGTCGTATTCTAAGGAAGGAAAGTATTTATTTCATTAAATTAAGGTAGTTTGCAATCAGATTAAATTATATGAACTCTTTCAAAACATTGATTGCCTTTTCTTTGATTTACTTTTTGAATGCATATAAACGTAAAAAAAATAAAATAAACAGATTATACACGACCCTGGATTTTTCATTCACAAAACGTAGACTGCAACCCCCCCCACCCCCCCCCCCACCCCCACCCCCCACCCACACACACACACAAGACCATAAACTGAGAACAGTCTTGAGTCAAAATTTTGATTTTTACTATCTTGACTTTTATTGAAAGTATTTGCTTAAAAATTTGCAACGTTATGTAATATTTCAATTCAAATATATGATGAAAATTTTGTTTCAATATTGAAATTATTTCAAAAGTTATAATAATTTGAAATTTTGACTCAAGTCTGTTCTCAGTTTATGGTCTTGGGGCCAGAAAAAGGTAGAACTTGAGAAGAAGTGGTCATAGATCAAGTGGTTTATTAAGACAGGTGGCAACCCTCAGATGGTTTTAAATGAACTTCTCTTTCTCAGTGCTTCTTCCAAAGTCTTGGTATTTTTGACTAATTTAGTCCAAGATACCATGTCAGTACTTCATGTCTGTCTGAATTCTGTAGCCAAAGCAAGAATAGGATACTAAAAATAACACAAGACAATCATTTCTTAGTATAGTAATAAATCAGTGTTATTCCTACAAATATTAACTCTTTTGATTAATTTTCTTGATATTTTTCAGGAGGCGAAATATGGTCCGAATTATGAGGTAAAGTAAATGCACTTTTTTCCTGACACTTAACTCAGGGTTTTACAGCTTGTGTACAGTTCTACAACAATTCAAATAGTTCATTTTTCAAAAATTTTCTAAAAACAAACTGTTGAGTCATGTTAACATACTTTCATAAAGAAACTTAATAACAACAGAGAGAAAGGATAGTGTTTCACACAGAAAAATCTCTTTGTTTGACTATTTTGTGATCAAATTTCAAATTAAAGTGGAAATGAATATTGATGTTTCTTGAAATGTAACAACACATCATGATGCAAAAAAAAGTTAACCTAAAATGAAAAGTGCAAGTGTTAGGTTACTTGTAACAAAATTCAGTTATATATATGAACTGAGTTTTCTGTGAGCTGTTTTCTTTATGCATGATGGTCCAAGGAAGTTTAAGATTCATGAGCAACAAAGTATATGAGCAATATGTTATTTTTCTTCAAGATCGATGTTACATACACTTGGTAAATAACTTGTTTTATATAAAATGACATAAGAAATGTTGCAACAAGCTTCTGTTTTGATTTATGAATCAGTAGGAAATCAGGGAACAGCAGAATGTCTGCTGAATCAATCCCTTGTTCTCAAACACTTCAACATTATCTGTATAGGAAAAGCCTTTTTAAAGTAATGCATACTTGCAACTCTTTCCTTCATGTAATTGAATGCAACAAAACATGGTTATGTTGTTCTTGGAAACAAAAAACAAACCATTGAACTGTTAAAAAAATAAAATAAAATGGTGCCTGTATGTGATGCACATTCAGTTATCAACAATGCTGGTATTGTCAGTTGTTGCACCTTTGTGTATCTATAAGGCTCCTATTAGGGAGCAGGTGCTCTCAGATAGAGAATTGAGTGGACTTGATTTGGCTTTTACAGCCGGGTGTTGCAGCGGAACCCAGGAACAAGGAATCCCAGTGATTTCCGAGGTTCCAGCTTAGTCTGTTCATGTGAGATGTATTTATTTTACTATTGTATTATAATCTTATTAACTGTGTGTATTGTTCAGTAACCAGCTGTGGCAGAGACTTTTTGCAGGTTAGACCTTTTTATCACATTTTTGTACCTTTTTTGACCCAATTTCTTTCAGAAGTTGGTTTTAGGACCTCAGACTCATCCTTCAAACATTTGCTTCAGTTGAAATGTTCAGCTTCTTCATGTCCCCTTTTAAAAACATTTCTGAAAAATTGAATGCCCCTATTTGATTAAAAACAACCCTTTTGTCAGATCTATGTTCTGTCCCTATGGGTGCTGTATAAGGGAGGTAAGCCAATCTTTATTATTTTTTCTGAGGAAAAAAAACCTCAACTGGGGAAAAAGCAGGAAAAGAAAAAGTTGATGGAAGGTACCATTTTTCTCTTCTTCTCTGTGTTATAGCATTATTAACCTTCTGTAGAATTATCTGAATTTTCAAACGTGTAATAGTGTTAATCATTCATTTGATTCTTAAGGAGAATGACCTTTGACCTCTCTTTTATATACCTCCCTCAATGAAGAGTTCCAGTTATGGAGTCGGTAGAAGTAAGTGACTTTTTACCACATAGCTTGTCTCACAGATGTGTTAAACAATTCACAGTTGAGGTTTGAAGAAGCTATACAAATGAAAAGGGGTCATGGGGATAGATTAGAAAATAGACCAATGTGAATCTAAAAAAAAAAATTCCAGGAATATAGGTGAACTAAAAGCTTTTGGGGGGAAGAGATTCGCTAAAACAGAGCCCATGAAGCTCCTGGCGATTTAGTAGTAGATATTGTGTGTGTGTTGCTGTCTGTATGTTGGTAACATATATTATTCGCTATTGAAGGGGCCAGTGGATCCATACTGCTTTGTGGAGTTCTACGACCATGCCTCGGCCGCTGCAGCCTTAGCCGCCATGAATAAAAGGATGTGTCTGGGAAGGGTAAGTTGATGTGGCTGTCTAAATGTGTTATACAGGTCAAAGTTCTCAATTAAAAAGTATCAACAGAAGATTGGGGTAAGTTATGTAGACAGATGAAGAAGACAAGGTAAGTAGTATATGTCATACACAGTATGTAAGTTAGCATTTCAGGCCTTTCAAAAGCTGCCGGTACCTGGTACTTTTACCCAGCTGAAATCAAGATTTTACTGGCCAAAATATTTGATGGAGAAAAATTTGATATCATATTTTATTAAAATTGCCTCTACAAGGTACCTCCCAGTTTTGTAAAAGTACCGCCTGTTTCTAATCTTTTTGAAAGCCCTGACATTCTTGAATTGTGTATGGGTCATTTTTGGCATTCAGCAACACCTCTAAGCTTTCTGTTTACTCTTCCTGATAGATGCCAGGGAAACCTGTTTTGGTTACAAAAAAATGTCCATATATTCTTACGAAAGTGAAATATGCCCCCCCCCCCCCCAAAAAAAAAAAATTGTGCAGTTGTTAGCTTAGGGTGTTTTTACTATAGGGTGGTTTTACAAGAATAAATATTTTCATTGAAAAACACTATGAAAAAAAGTGCCACATGAAAAATTCTAGGTACTAAAGGCAACGTTTGGTATATAAATTTAGGTATGATTACTGCCTTTCTCATTAAGAACGCAAGTAAACACAAAAGTATGTGTGACAGTACCTGTTTGACTTGTTACTCGTGAAAACTCCATCATGAGCATTGTGTTACCTGAATAAAATATTTTGTCAAAAATGCTATGAATTTGGATAAGGGCAGAGTAAAATGGCTTAAATGATACAATTATGATAAAATTATTCATTTGTATGAGGTCAGTATGTTTATGTAGCAGTTTAAGGAGGACCCTAAAGGTGAGCAAAATGTGATATTTGAGAGCAACTATATAATGGTATTGACCAAATCCAAGTTCATTAATATTCTAAAACATTCTTTTTTAAATCATTTTCTCATCAAATCATGCCATTGAAGCAAAATTTTCTACTTTTAAGGATCATACTATTGTGATATAATGTCCACAAACCAAAATAATGGAATCACAACTTACATACAAGCATTTTGAGTAATTTTTATCTGGCATATACATGTTTTTTCCAGATAAACAGATATTTCTAGCTGATCAGACTGGAAATCTCTTAATCATATGATAAAAACACACTATTTGTATTGAAAAAAAAAATGTTTTGTAACTAAAAAAACTTATGATGAGCAATCCTCTCTGATTATGCTTCTCTAACAGAATTGTTTAATTTTTGACAAGCAGTCTAGTACATCATATCAAAAGTAGATGTATGTTATACATGTTGGTACATGTAATGTGAAATGACAGTAAAATTAAGCACAGGACTAAGAATTTTTTATTTCTTTTATACTTTTGTCCTTCACAAAGGGGATCACTATTTTGCTATGCATTGATAAGTATAAACTTTTTTCAACTCTGAACTCCATGGTTTATGAAGAGTTGTCTTTCTTTAAATCTGTGGATTCTTAGAAAAACATTATTTTTAACTCCTTAACTTTGATAAAGACAAATAATCTTCTATGGTGTTATGAACAAATCAACTTAATTTTACGCTGAAATAATTTCTCATACATATTGATCAACATTACCATCGACAGTGTTTTAATTTGATTGCAAAGGCAATAAAAATTACAAGCTTCCCAATTTTCATCAGCAAGAAAATAGCTAATTTTGAATTCATTAGAACCTTGGGAAATATGAAGAGGACATTGTGAAGAATCTCAGTGTCATTAATAACCATTTGTTAAAACTTTCTCTAGGTTTGACAAGGTGCTTGTCAAACACAGAATTCTCAAAGGAGAAGTTGCTCCTAAATTCAAACTCGAGAACAAAATGAACAGTATATTTTTACTCGTGGTGTCTTGATGGAATAGGATAACAATAGATCAATATGGTGAACCTTGATGAAGGAATGGCCGTCATCTTAGGAAAGCATCTACTATTTTCTGATTGTTTTTCTTGCAGTATTGAGATCAATAAATCTTAATCCCTGCTTTTAAATCAACTTCTTATACACTAATTTTATCTTAAGTTGGTTTAGTTGAAAATGAAAAAGGAAGTCTTCAGATGAAAAAACATTGATGTTACTTGAAAGAGTACATAGGTCAGGGGTGATGAGGGGTCAAAGTTCACATCCAGAAAAAAACTTTTTTGAAAGGATTGGTTATTTACAGAAATTTTTTTAGACAGTTTAATTAATCACAAAGTCATCTGCATTATCATTACCTTAAAAATGAATTATAAAACTATGTTGCTAAGCATTGAATGGTCACATGGTCTGGATTATGTTGCTAAGTGTTGATTGGTCACATGGTTCGGACTACTGGAGATCACTGAATTTTTGCGACACCTTATTTTCGTGAGATAGTCGTGTACTCTTAATTAACGAAAAAAAATTCTCACTAATTTTGGTTATTGCTCTACATAATCTTAAGGAATACTAAAATGCGAGAATAAAATTTTCGCGAGCACAATGCCTCGCGAAATTACGCGAAATAAAGTTCTCGCGAATAAAAGCTGATTTACAGTATGTTGCTAATTGTTGAATGGTCTCATGGTCCATAATATGTTGCTAAGCATTGAATGGTCACATGGTCTGGACTATGTTGCTAATCGTTGAATGGTCACATGGTCCAGACTATGTTAGCGTTGAATGGTCTCATGGTCCATATTATGTTGCTAAGCATTGAATGGTCACATGGTCCGGACTATGTTGCTAATCGTTGAATGGTCACATGGTCCAGACTATCACATGGTCCAGACTACGTTGCTAAATGTTGAATGGTCACATGGTCCAGACTATGTTGCTAAGCATTGAATGCTCACATGGTCCAGACTATCACATGGTCCAGACTATGTTGCTAAGCATTGAATGCTCACATGGTCCAGACTATCACATGGTCCAGACTATGTTGCTAAGCGTTGAATGGTCACATGGTCCAGACTATGTTGCTAATCGTTGAATGGTCACATTGTCCAGACTATGTTGCTAAGCATTGAATGGTCACATGGTCCTGAGATGTTATGATGATGTACCGGTATATAGTGTTCTTACTCTCTGTGTAAAAGTATTGTTCATTTACCAAGGGAATTGTTTATGGCCATCTAGTTGTTACAATGCAGAGAAATCAAGAGAAATGGGAGAAAAAAATGCTTTATCTGTGTGTGTATTAGTCTTAAGTATTTCTCATATCCTTAGAGAGAGAGTCTTATTCCTCTATTTACAGTATGAGGTCTTTCATAAATATTTTATGGCAAAATATAGAAATTTGGGCAAATAAACTGTGATTATGATGAGAAAAAAAATCAAAGGAAAGAAGTTAATGGAAAATATTGTTGGTGCTAAAATAGACAAGCATTAGTCTGGAGTGAGGTGCCATGGCCCCCTCTAGAGTGCTGCTACTAAGACTGCTGGAGGATTGGGAAGGTGAGAAATTTGTATGAACTGTGATCACAGGAAATGGATTGATCACAGAGGAAGTTACTGATAAATGGGGGATCCTGTCAGTATGGCAACTTTGACAGATTCCATAAAGTTCCCCCAATTTTTATCTGTTTGAATCTGACATTTAAACTGGGCCCAATGGCATAACAAACGCGGGCTCTCGGAGGACTGAGGGATACTCTATCATTCTGCCGTAATTATGGATGTGGCCACATTTCTCCCGATTTTTACTATTTTTCTTCAAGCTAAAGAATTGCTTTTACTATTGAAGTAACATATCTGTTTGGCTTCCCTAGGAATTAGAATTTAATATCTTGTGTATGTTTTTTGTAATTGAAGTGTCATAGCCTATAATTCTCCACAAGAAGTCACTTTTCATTGCTTGTATTATTTGATTTTAATTAATGAGAATTCGCTATTCTTAATGAGGATAAACAGAAGTAATATACAATGGAGTTATGAGATGTCGGTAGAAGATTGAATCTGAAGAAAGGTTCCACGTACTTGTATAATTACACAATAAATCATCCACTATTGTTTCTGGCCCAGTATGGAAGAAATCATATTGCTTACTTTTTTCTTGTAGCTAAATATCAATTATACAAAGGAAAGTCAGCTTAACATAACACTTGTATCAGCTTTTCCTTTTCTCATTAAGTAAACTCTACTCTGTACAAGATATCTGAGTTATTTTTTTTCTTCTACAAATTTTAATTTCATATAAAACTGAATTGCTGTCATATTCTTTTTCAAGAGATTGCTTGAAATTTTCTTGTTGTCAAGGAGAAATGTTCATTTCAAATATAAACATACTGAAAATATTACCCCTGCACAAAATTATTTCATGAAAAAAAAGATGTACATACATTAATTGTGTTGATCCAAAAAGACAAAATTCATTCCTTTATTTTAAAAAAAGCAAAATCCAAACCCAGCAAAAGATCTCTGTGTGTTTAAACATATATGTACATGCATACAAGTTGGAATTTGGGAAGTTGAATTTTGGACAAAAAATCTATGACCAAATAATAAGCAGGTCTCATCATTTGTATTATTCTGAATTGTTTTATTTTTCCTTAGTACAAATTCAATGATTATGTTTGATTAATTCTCACGACTGAATTCTTTCATGCAGAAAAGGAACATGAAGATTTTGAATAAAGTACAATGCTTATAGGTTTTAAAGATTTTATATTATTTTATATTTTTTGGCATGATATTGATAGCATAATCAAATATTGATATAATACACCAAACTTTACTTTGAAACTCAGGGAAATACAATAAAATGTTGATCTAAAATTGCAATTGATGCTGCCACAAAAAATCATACCAACATATAAGTGGGTCAATGACAAATCCTCCAAAATAATCTGATAAAATAAAACCAACAAATATACGAGTATATCATACTTTCATGTAAATTAATCAAATTTGATTCATTGAGAAATGGTTGTTAAAATACACTATACATTTATTGACTGGGTTCGAGGACAACATGCGTTTTGTCGGACCCAAGAACCAAACCCGACATATCTCCTCCCCTCCGAATCTGCACGAATTTGGAAATCCGTTGGTTTCATATTGCATAGATTCTCTCGTCCCCGATTGCAAAAAAACATCATGATTTCAAAAAATACCTTTTGTTGTAAAGTTTGGGTGTAGTTGTATCAAATACATTAGATTCGTAAATTTATTTCATATTGGCATCAGAAATCAGTGTTTTATATGTTCTGTTTGGATACCTTCCTTCTTTATTTTCACCAAACAAGCACTGAACATGTTGTTAGCGCCTTTAAAATCACTGTCATTTATGATGTCCCACTTGTAAGATTTTAGAAAAACTCTCTGTAATCCAAATCGCATTGCTATCATTGTAGATCTCGCATATATTGTCCCATCTCTTTTTCAAAGTTCACAATAAAACTTTTTCAGAAATTCGGCAGCTTCGTTCCTGCCAACGGTGGATTCGTACTTGTGGGCTAGGTTTTCCGACAAAATTCTTTCAGCCACTTTCACCACATTTTTCATATTGCTGCATGCATGCTATCCCGGTTTTCCATTATGTTTTCAATTTCTTCATCATTATATGAAGCAAACCTTCCATTTCCTTCCATGATTGTGATGCAGATGACAAAATTTGAATGTTAATTTCAATTATCCGCAATGCGAATTTAACTCGGTCAGTTTCGTAACTGTCGAATACAAACGGACTCGTGTCGTATAATTATGCCGAAACTGCGGATTATAACGAATGCAAATTAAGTGTGACGTAAAATACTCCCCACAGCGGTCCAATATCTCGCTGACAGGTCCAATATTGCTCTGCGGGCAAACATTGATTTTTTTTATGCCCGCTCAGTAAAACATTGGAAATGTCAGACTTTTTTTAGTATAGATTTATATAGAAACTAATTTTTAAAGGTATAACAATATTATTTTCTGAATGATGAAACTGTGCCCTCCAGTGTGATATGCTGTATACAGGATTATTTTCGCCCGTGTTATTTTCGCCCTTTCACACTTGCAAATAATTATTCCCCGTTTTAAATTTGCCCAATCACAGTTCTGATTAGGAAATTATACTGTGTTTTTTTTTAATTTACCCCATTTTAAATTCGCCCACCTGTGAGTAGGGCAAAATTGGCGAATATAGAACAGGAGCAAAAGATTCCCTGTATACAGTAGCCAGTACAAGTCAGCGATGCTTGAGGACGGGTTTATTCCAAAAACATGTTGACTGTGCGAAATCTGAGTTCACCATTATTTGAATAAAACATTCTGCATACTAAACAATATAATAAAGCAAGTAATTAAGGGTAATATTGAAACCTTTCACCCATGTTTTTTGTACGAAACATATCCTTTTGTGTGCAGGCCTTGGGATGGAAAATTTTCACCCCTTGAAAACTATTGTCATGTTGGGTAGCTCTTTGTTTTGTACGATAGTTTTTTAGGGGTTGAAAAATTTTCAGTGTTACCCTGAACTACATGCAGTATATGTAATATATGTCACTTACTCGTGCATAGAAAATGTTATATAGTTTTATGAAATTGTTAGGTTATAGGCTAAGACAAAGTTAGTATTGGGGGTCCTGTTTTATGAAGTTCTAATTTTTTTTTGTGTATCGGGTTTACTAAATGGTGGCATCTAGTAATTGACATGTCTGTCTTCATGACAATGTTATTTTCTACCTCACAACAAATTGTCAGCTTTTAAGTTGTCGTTGTTAATAAGTTCAGTGACAATGGGAAATGAAACATCAGGATCTGTGTTTTAAAGTGTCCTGTAATTTTTTAACACTGTAATTGCTCTGAGGCCCCAGTAACTAGAGCCAGGTTGTTGTGATGAAGGGTAGCTACCCAGGAACATAATCACAATATTACCGTAATAACCATTGACCAGTGATTATCAATACATTGGACAGGTTTTTATGAGTGAGATCATCGTTTTATGAATAGGTATTATCTGAGCTCTGTAGATTCTACCGGAAATCTGCTGCATGTAGAATGTAACCCGATCACTTGAAACCCTGATAAAATGGCCGATAGAATGGTCCCTAGATTCAGTCCAGTGGTGACACCAGTGCCAGTGATAATCATATCCTGTGAATGCTGTTATTTCAGTTATCAGTATCCATTAATGGTTAAAAAGTTCTCCGATTGTTAGAGAGAGATGAAGTAGAAAGGGTTTCTAGCAGGATGCCTAGTGCTGAATGATGTGTCCCATTATCTGTACTGTGTTTGATCTTGTTACTTATAAAAACCATATACTGTATGCAATAGAAATAAGACATGTACGAGGGGTTATCAAATTTTTAATGTTTTTGTAAGCAATGGTATGTCCAAGCAGCGCAACCTCAAATAGGACGTTTTTTCTACCTGAGTGTAACTGAGCACTTGTCAAAAAGTCTGGTTAATTCAGGCATGTGTTACAACACAATTGTTTTGTAAAATTTGCAATTTTTACCCCATTCTGTAAACTCTATGAAATTTTATCGTAAATTTTATATGGAGTGTCAAAACAATTAAGGGCTTGAAAATGACGTCAAAAAGGGGGAGGGGTTTCTGTTTCCAACATTCTTTAAAGTTTCGCACCTGGAAAAACTGGTATAGACCTAGGGAATGTTTAAACGGGTTACAGAAAAATAAAATATATCCAGAGTACTTGTTTTTAAATGTCCAAAAAGATTCAGAGAGATGAAAGATGCACAGTTAAAGTCAAGTTGTAGTCAGGGTGTCAAAATTCAGTCACGTCGAAAAGTGACGTTGATCATGTGTGGTAGAAATTGAACTCCAACAAGCTAAGTATTCTGGTATAATCAAGTGAGGATCTTTCCTTATGTATAGATACATTTACAATATTATATGCATTGAAAGCAGCTGTTCATGACATTGTAAAGTCACATAAACATAAGGACTTAAGTCCTTACTTAACTCCAGGTAATCACATCAAGATAAGTGTATAAGTTAGACGGAGTGGACATTGAGAAACAATGATGTTGTCGGACATCATGAAACTAAACGGCGACAGTGCCGGGTGATCGTATAATGTCTTTTTCTATTTTAGAATAATTTGGAAAATTATCAACGTATCAAGCTAAAATTTTCAACATTTCTTAAACTTTTGTTGTTTTATGTTTTTCATAAATTTTGTAAGCACAGACTACATAGTATTAATTTTATCGCATCAGTCCACGAACTTTTTGATAACCATTCGTATATCAGATGTTCATCTTTTGTTTACCGGTATTTCAGAAAGAACTACTCCTACTTTAATTCTATCATGTGCTTGCTTCATTCGATGGTCTACAAAACATTCCCAAATACAAGTCTTTTTCACTGAGAGAATTTCAGAATCTCTCCTGACTTAATGTTGAACTTCATTATACAGTAACAAAAGGCTTGACTTTGAAGTCAGAGTTTTCCTCTTGTTCTGCTAATGAACACCATTGTTCATACTGAAAAATACTGCCTTTAATCAGGAGGAATCTTTAGAGGTTCTTATGTCTGGTGTGTAAAGTAAAACCACTCACACAAAACTTATCTCTCTGAATGTTGGAGATCGTGTTTAGTCTCATATGTTTTCTAATCTTCAAATGATAACATGAAATATACATGTAGTATATCATGTGTAAGACAGAAGGAAGGTAATCTTGATTAAAATTCTTGATTAATTCTGCTGTATTAACTAAAATCTCTAATCTGCATTCATAAGAGATTCCAAGAAAAATAATACTGTGGTCCCTATAGAGAAGACAGATAAGAGTTTGGTATACTGTTTAGGAAATCTCAGAATTTAAATAAGGAATTTTCTTAGAAAATGACTTGCTTGCTTTCAATTCTTAAAAATGTTTTCTGTATATGTAATTTTTTTTTTCATTTTGGTTTGGTTTTATGTTGTTGATAAAGATAAAGTATGGGTAGGAAATTTTTCTGTGTCTTTTAATTAGAGTGTATTTGATATGATGAAAGCTGAATCTTGTTTTTTGTGTGGATGGTGTACTTGATATGATGGTGTATTAAGCATGTGCTGATGGTGTACTTGATATGATGGTTAAAGCATGTGCTGGCATGCTTTGGTCTTTATTCGATTCCTCTCACTTTTGAATTATCATAAAGCATATTGTATTCCTCAATAGACCCCAGTTGTGTGACGATATCCTATTTAATCTAAACATGACTGTTTTATTAAAAAGGGCATTGAATGAGTTTTAAATTCTTTTGATTTGTTTGAACACAACAGACAATTTTTTTATGTCAAAGCATTGGCATCACACAACATTATTTTCTGCGTCATTCTCTGAGGATTTACAGCATGGACATGCAGCCTAGATATAAAAAAACTTCCCCTCATTGCTTTTTCTTTTCAGCATCTTATAAACAATTCATGATTTTTGAAGGTGAAATTTCAAGTGCCTATAGATTTACGGCAAACATTACATAGTTAGGAGGAATAAATAATAAATGACTCGGTGTCAAACTTCCCTGCTAATATTGGTTGGTTGTGCACGGTTGCAGCTTGACAATTACTCCCTTAACGATTCTCCAACTTCTACCCTATTATTTTATTTTGCCGTGCTCTTCCATGAGCGAAACAAAGGCTTTCAGAATTATATTGGAGGAGAAAAAAAGAGGCAATGTAAATTATTCATTGTTGTGCATAGATATGAATTCCTGTCATCAGAATCAATATTTCAATTCAAACCAAATCATAGTCCACTTGATAAGATTCTAAAGTGACATTTCCTGATCATGTTTTGTGTGAGGCTTTTCACTTGATGGTTTAGCGAGGTTCAGTATTTGTGTTTGTTCAGTGTAGTGCTAGTGATGAACACAGAAATAACTGTAAATATAAAGGCCATCAAATTTGACAGATAGAGAACAATGCCATTACATTTATATATTACAATTCTTAAAAAAGGCAATTGAATTGAGAAAAAATAAATGATTCTCATCTTAGAGGGATTGCAAAACTTGAGCAAGTTCTCAGTCTCCTGGAATAAATAGTAGAATAAATAGGAATCATTTATTGGTCTTTAATTTAGAGGTTAAAACTTGCCTGATACATTCCAATTTGTTTAAGAGGGGTTTTAGCTCACCTGAGATTTTCTTATCACATTTTGTCCTGCATTTTGTCTGTTACATGTAAGCTGTTTGTCCATCTGTACATTTTTCACATTTTTGACTTCTTCTCAAGAATCAGTGGGCCAATTTCAACCAAACTTGCCACAAAGCATTTTTGAGTGAAGGGTTTTTAAGTTTGTTCAAATGAAGGGTCACATCTTCTTTCAAGGGGAGATAATTAAGAATTAGTGAAAATTTAGTGGTATCTTTCAAAAATCTTCTTTAGAACCACTGAGCCAGAAAAGCTGAAACAAGTGAAAGCTTCATTAGATAGTGTAGATTTAGATTTGTTCAAATCTTGATCACCAGGGGTAGGGTAAGGCAACAATAGGTGATTCAAAGTTTTTCATAGAAATATATAGGGGAAAAACTATAACTCAAGAACCACTGGGCTAGACAATTGAAACTTATGTAAAAAGCTTCATTAAATAAAAATTAATTGAAAAAAAAATCTTTAAAAATCTTCTTTGCAAGAAAAGCAAAGGCATGATTAGTCATAGAGAAGCAAGCATCCTCAGGTAGTGTAGACAGCATTTCTTTTCCTTATATATCTGGTACCGATAAACAGTACCATTCCCAATGCCAAAAAACATTAATTTTTCCCAATTTTGAGACAAAAATTCCCAATTCAACTGCCAAGCAACAGACTACGATGACATCGTATTTCTTTTCATATGAAACATTGTACAAATTGACTAATTGTTTCACTTCTGCTTAAATCGAAAGTAGAGATCAGTCATAATGGATGGCGGGACCTGTGGTGTAAACAGCGTAGTGTCATACATTTTGACAAATTGAAAGCATGAAAATGCGAAAGCAAGGGACATTGATATGAAAAACAATAAATAATTGTTGTTTATTCTTTAAAACATGGAGTAATAGGTAATGAGAACAGAATAAACACAAAATACGTTTCATTTGTTTAAATGACAGAAAATTCTCCTTACTCCTTTGTTCTACTTCGATGCTAATTTTTCCCAATTGAACTGGTACCGGACCCTTTCCCAGTGGGTAGAAAAAAATCGCTGGTAGATTAATGTTTTTTTATAAATCATGACCCCTGGGGGTAGGAGGGGCCACAATAGGTGATCAGAATTCTACATATTATGAATATAAAGGGGAAAAAAGCTGCTGATTAAGAACACATGGCCATTAGTGACTCAGGTGACCATTATGGTCCTTGGGCCTCTTGTATTTGGAATTCATGAACTGTGGTCACAGTGGACAAGTAACATTCTCAATGACAGTTTTTCGTGCAAGGAAGATGTGCAAAGTTTTCATTTTTTGGTTCATTTCAATCATATAATGTTGAGATAAAAAAAAGACATAATTATGCAGTATTTACAGATATGAATGAAGTGTTCTGTTCTTGCACGCTAACATCTATCTATTGGTAGTCTGTATAATTAAACTGAATATTTCCCTCTTCTTTCAATGCCAAGATGGTTACTGTTGCATGTGAATGAATCCAAACACAGTAAAAAGTTTCAGTAAAGGTGCTAAGCTTTAATAAGAAAAAATGAATTTCCAGGAAGCCATCATTCTCAATTTGCAAAACAACTCCACATTTTTGTCTGAAATCTGCAGACAAAGATTCATTTTTATCTTGTTTCGACACCTTGTTATTGTTCATTATTTAATGTTCTGTTTAGTTTTTGCATCTATAGATTTCTTTAATAAAAACTCCATTGTTAATCAGGGATTACCATTATCCAAGATAGATAGGACATGATTAAAAAGAATCTCGATTTTTGACACTTTTTAGCTCACCTGAGTCACTCAGGTGACCTATTGCTATCCGTTTTTGTCCGTCGTCGTGCGATGTGCATTAACATTTGAACATTTTTAGCTTCTTCTCTAAAACTGCTCAACCAATTTCAACCAAATTTGGCATATAGCATCTACGGGTGAAGGGGAACAAAAATTGTGAATTTCATGGTCCCTGCCCTTCTGGGGCCTGAGGGGTGGGGCTAAAACCACCAAAATTAATGCAATCTTTAAAAATCTTCTTCTTTACTCCTGGACATCAAGCAGTCAAACTGTTGGCATGATTGTAATAAGCATTGAGCGTTCTACCAAAATTGTGAAATTCATGTCCCCAGGGTCAGGGGTTCTGGTGCTAGGGCGGGGCTATATAGATCATATAGTGAAAGTGCATTATTTCTTTGAAAATCTTCTTGTCTGCTCCTGGGTATTAAATAAACTAACTAAGTATATAGTTATGATGAGTAAGAGTGCCTCTTTCAAAATTGTGAAATTCATGGCCCCAGGGGCAGGGGTTCTGGTGTTAGGGCGGGGCTCTATTGATTATATAGTGAAAATGCATTAGTTTTTTTGAAAATCTTCTTGTCTGCTCCTGGGTATTAAATAAAGTAACTAAGTAGATAGTTATGATGAGCAAGAGTGCCTCTTCCAAAATTATGAATTTCATGGCCCCTGGGTCAGGGGTTCTGGTGTTAGGGCAGGGCTCTATTGATTATATAGTGAAAATGCATTAATTCTTTGAAATGCTCCTAGGTATTAAATACAGTAACTAAGTACATAGTTATGATGAGCTAGAGTGCCTCTTCCAAAATTGTGAATTTCATGGCCCCAGGGGCATGGGTTCTGGTGTTAGGGCGGGGCTTTATTGATTATATAGTGAAAATGCATTAATTCATTGAAAATCTTCTTCTCTGCTCCTGGGTATTAAATACAGTAACTAAGTACATAGTTATGATGAGCAAGAGTGCCTCTTCCAAAATTGTAAATTTCATGGCCCCAGGGTCAGGGGTTCTGGTGCTAGGGCGGGGCTATATAGATCATATAGTGAAAGTGCATTATTTCTTTGAAAATCTTCTTGTCTGCTCCTGGGTATTAAATAAACTAACTAAGTAATATAGTTATGATGAGTAAGAGTGCCTCTTTCAAAATTGTGAAATTCATGGCCCCAGGGGCAGGGGTTCTGGTGTTAGGGCGGGGCTCTATTGATTATATAGTGAAAATGCATTAGTTTTTTTGAAAATCTTCTTGTCTGCTCCTGGGTATTAAATAAAGTAACTAAGTAGATAGTTATGATGAGCAAGAGTGCCTCTTCCAAAATTATGAATTTCATGGCCCCTGGGTCAGGGGTTCTGGTGTTAGGGCAGGGCTCTATTGATTATATAGTGAAAATGCATTAATTCTTTGAAATGCTCCTAGGTATTAAATACAGTAACTAAGTACATAGTTATGATGAGCTAGAGTGCCTCTTCCAAAATTGTGAATTTCATGGCCCCAGGGGCATGGGTTCTGGTGTTAGGGCG
>NW_026889750.1:49775000-50017500 GCF_033153115.1 Saccostrea echinata
GTTTTGTTAATAGCCAGATATCAAAGTTCTTTTCTGGTTTCCCAGTAATCTGCCCTTAATCCCTTGGTCCTGGAGCCCCCTTCCCTGTTCTGCCATTATTTTAAATCCCTCAAGATGTATGGAAACTTTGTAGAACCTTCTGATCCAGGAGATACAGTGTGGAGACGAAAGCAAACTAATTAGAGATTCACTCTCTGTGAATTAAGACTAAAAGGCATTTATAGGAGAGAATTGTTGAAAGATTTGATCAATATAGGCAAAGCCTGATAGAGGAAAGATGAACAATGGCTTGATGTATATTAAAACTATAGAAAAAAAACAGGAGTTGGTTACTGCAGCAGTTTATATTGATCTGTTGATGTTATAGTCCCAGGTGACACTTGGATCAAGTTCATAATACATCCAGGCTCTTCCTAATTAGATCTAATGACTGGGCAATATCTGTACCCTGATACTCCCATCTCACACAAAAAGTGTCAAAGACTGTCAAAAATATTGCTTAACCCAGAGGACAGCAGCCACAAAACACCACAATGCTGCAAATAATTAAAAAAGAAAAGTTTGAAAATAAAAACCTGTAAAACCACATTGTCATTATTGATTACAAGGACTGGAAGGCCATTGATTCTTGATGTGTCCCCCCCAAGAGAGGGCTGGCGAGGGTTATGCATGCCAGTATCATAACACTAGTTGATATTTCCCAGTCTGGGTCTAAAAATAATTTATACACCAACAGGAGAGAAAAATACTGAACCAATTTAAATCTAAATAGACCACTATTGAATTTAAACAGTCTCTAGAATTGAATGTCCCAGGCTGCCTTTTCAATTGGAGATGAAAAGAAAATGACAGAAAATTTTGATAATTGTCGTTACACCTGATAGATATCTTGTAGGGGTATAGGAAAAAGTGTAAAATGCAGGTCACGCTTGAATGAACTGCATGGATTAAAGGATCGTGTTTTAACATAGATGGTATGATTCATTGATTGATGATCTGAAGAGGAACGACATCACTGTTCACCTTGTACACTGATTTGACTTCCTATACCCTGAACTATAGGAGCCACGCTTACCCGTCTCTCCGGTTTTTGGGGACGTCAGCGGTGTATAAGTAGATTTTTGCTAGCTGTTGTGTGTGTGTTTGGATGGCAAAGTGTGTCTGTCATTTTCACATTTTGTCTGTTAGGAGATAATTGGCCTGAATTTGTGCGAAGTAATTTTCTTTTTTAGTGGCCAAAACTGCTGCATCTCAATCTATGCTTTGACACTTGTGTTCAGGACTTCACTTATGGTTTTTCTTCAAAGTGTGGAAACTTGAGTAACAATTGAATCAAAACGTGTTAAAAGTGAAAAAAAGACAGCATTGACTAGGGGAACAGAGAATGATTGAATTATACTGATTCTCACTGAGGAAAGCTGTCACAGTGCGAATTTTGCTGCAACAATTGCCAAGTGGTGATACGAATGTGGCTCAGTGAAGCAGATACTGATACACTGATGTGAGAGACAAAAAGCAATATTTACCAGTACACCAGAAGGACTGTATTGACCCGGGAAAGGTGCTACAGTGTAGCGCTCTAATTGTAGGCTTGTATATGATTGCCACTACGTCTCCAGTCACTTCAGCAGAACTGATAGGGGCAGGCTGCTCTGTTAATAATCTGGATCAATTCAACGCTTTAGCAGCTCTTCAACTTCAAGCTGCCTCAGCCAACTCCCTTACAGCCCCTACCGCAGCCACCGTTCCTCGTCTGAAACCGGTGGTCACCACTCGCCGCTTCCTCGGAAACTCTGTCAGGATGCATCCTTACCCCTACTACTATGTACAGTATGTTCCCATCAGCACAAAACCTGAACTGGTATGTCTAAATTTTTATGTCTCTTAATTTCTTTTACCTTTGTTTGATTTCTTACATGAAGTGGAATCTGGCATTTAAATTTTAGGAGAGAAATTTTTTTTATTACTATCTGGATTAAATTTGTTTGAAAAGTTTTTAAGGAGTCAAGACCACCGATATCTTTATTTCTGTGTTGGTTTTTAATGGTTGACTAAATGTTAAAATGTTTTTATGGAACATAATTTAGATGTGTGTATGGACTTGTAGCTTGTAAATTTTTATTTCCTGGGCCGTTTGTGACTTTTCCTGTCGCGAGCAGATTTTTTGATGAAGATTTAATGAGGCATCTTCATCGGAAAGAGAAACTATGTTTCATACTAATTGATGCTAAGCTAAATTAGATTGAGCAATGTAACAAAATTTTATTTCTGCTTTCAAATTCTGAAAAATTGAACATTTTATTTCACATCAATAAATAATAAAATGCTAACCACTTTTCTTTTAAGTTTTTCTATTTCATCGAAATGAATTAAGATTTTTCTGATACAACGAATAGAGATGAAGCATGACAAAGTTTTAATGTGTTTTCGCACAAATTTATTTGAGAAGTACCTGAACATATTGATCTTGGCAGTATTTGATTTTAATCAGGCAGAATTTCAACATTGAGCGGTGGTGACACAATCAATACAGATGTTCACCTAGCTTATTAATCATTAAAAAAAAAGGCTTTTAAATTGCTTTTAATCATTTAACCTGTCCTGAAGGCTCTACCTTATATAAAAATAATAGCAGTCCATTTTTGTCTTATCTTGACTGAGAAATAAGTAGATGTTTCATTTTTTTTCTACTCCAGTATTTGGACTATCAGCAAAGGTGGAAGGGACAAATAAATATTTAAATTTTATCACCATTTTGTTAAAACAGCATCAAGATCAACAAATATATAAGAAAATCAATTGAACAAATATTTCTTGAATGTGAGGTTTAACTATGGGAGATAATTGTGTTTTGCCTTAGGATACATTATGATGCAAGGTTTAGGAAGTGCCTATATATCTGACTACATCGGTATTACTGTTTTTCTTTTATTAATAATCTCTTATTGGCATAGCCTCGGGAAAAATATAGAAGTGTATGTGTTCGTAATTCTAAATTTTGTTACACTGTCATTGACGAACAAATTACAACAAAGCTTAGCAAAATTCAATATTGTACACAAACAGTCAGGCTGAAAATGCTATATGCTCTCTAAATATTATCAGTACTCATACATTTAATAAAGCAGAGCTGTTTTAAATCCTGTCGTAACTGTGTGTTGCACCAAAAAAATCAATTGTCCATAAATCTTTGATGGATAGGGAAATTTGTGATCAAATAAACTTCATCCAAGGAATTAATCATTTGAAAATAGAATGGAAAGTAAATTTCCTGCCCAAATATGATCAATTATGAAGATTGCTGTCATAGCGCGATGATGAACATATGGAAGGCAGGGAGTTGAAAGCAAAGGCTGAAAATTCTGTGTAAGATCATCAGCTTGGTGCCGATTGCTAGACCCTTCAACGAACACCTCTAAGTGGTGTTGGTTGTCAATGTTTGATTCTTGTGTAGATTAGGAAAGAATAAAGTTGGAGATAGATAATTACTATGTATGATATTTGTTCAGTTATGAAATATATAAGCTTTGGAGATCGTGGGCTTTTGTTCTGCCCGGGGTCCTTGTGTTGAGAGAAAAATCAGTCTCAGGATTTCGCTTGTTCCAAGGTTCTTTCTATTAGATCCCTTTCAAACTGTACAAAAACCTGCGTGACTAAAATTTATTTTTTTGAATAGGTGAAGGATGACCCTAATATAGGAAGGGCGAAATCAATTTAAATTTGTGGGATAAAACTTAAACAAAATTGGTTAAAGTGAAGGATCTTGACTCGACAATTAAAGTTCCACTAACCATTGGCATTTATTTGCTTGCATTCAGCAAGGAAATTATTCCCATATATAGAGGTAATAATTAGAGCTAAAGAACACAAAGGTTGAATTACTTTCTCCGTCTTTGTTTGGTAACACCCTTTATAACCCTATGGGAGAGGATAATGTGTGTAGACTTGTTTTTGCCTTGCTGTCCTAGTGTCTAATTCTACCGTAATTTGACATATTAAAGAAAAATAATTATTTGTCCTCTGTGAATAATTTGATGAAGAATGGTTTATAATGACTTTTGAGAATTTCTACCGAATTATTTGGTTTTAAGGAATCTTTAGAGAATTGATGTAATTTTGGTGTGATATTCGTGCTATGATAATTGAATAACTACGGTATTAAAATCGTCTTTTGGATAATAGTATAATTTGAACCAGCATTATTATTCTGTTTATTGATCTAGAGGTATTAACCCTTAAGCTTATTAAAGTTGGTAAATTGAGAGTTACATAGCATAATTTCAAATCATTTCTAAAGATGCTGCCTGCCTTAGACTCCATGTTAATTGAGCACAAAGAGAATCAGGGATGTAATGGAAGTTGTACTAATTACCTGAGACGTCCAAACAAGAACTTGGGTAGATATAGTTTATATGAGGACCTTTTTGGACTTAAAATGATCATCACAAATGAAAGCAGCATGGTTAAAGTCATTATCATTAAAAGTGGTGGCTTGTTTGTGGTGAGATCTTGCAGTCTCACATAGGATTGATCTTTTAATCTATCTTTTTCATCATCAGTGATGGGAAAAAGATGAAAAGATAGACATCCTGCATCTTTCCCCCAATCTTTATGTCACTTTATATCACCATGGTAACAAGATGCCACCATATGATATGTGTTTATATGCTCTCCTTTCACTAATGACCCTTATGCATATTTACCCAAAAGTGGCAGGACTAGGTTATGTTTTGGAGGCCCACAACCCAGAGAACTCTCCATCTTTTTGCCTTTAGTGAAACTTGATTGAAAAGATGAAATAACAGATAAATTGATGTATTTGTCAGATGTTTTACCTATTAGATCTGCTTCACTTGTTAAGGAGTTTCTGCAGGTTAAAACGGCAATCTCGGGAAGTGCATTAAAGGCATTTGTATGATATTTAATTTACTTAGTGTTACAAGTCTATGGTTTATGCACAGTTTAAAGATAAATGAAAATTGACTTTTTTAAATGAAAGTTAACGCATATTTTTTAATCTTCAAAAGGGAAACAGAAATAGATTTCCATGTACGTACATCCCTTTTCTCCTTGAAAACAGACAATTTTCAGTTATTACTGGAATTCCTATGAAGCCTGGTTTATCCCAACAATGCAGCCTTCATCATAATGTTATAATTGTGTTCCCATAGAATTATTCCACTTGAAGCAATAGATCAGTGTGGAAATAATTAGGATTAATGCCTGTATTGTACAGTTCATTTGGCTATTTGGGGAATTCATATTCCAAGCATGACCATGGGGCATTACAGAACTCGGTTACTATTGAAGTGTGAGTCTAGACAAAGACGTTCTGATACATCCTGTGTAGGGGAGACGTGACATATTCTGTATATTCTGAGTGCCGTGGTAGAGAATTGCATGGGTTTGTCTCTGGTTGCAAAAGCTACATTGTCACAGCTGTGCTGGGTATATATACACAGGGATAATCTTAGAGTGCTTGAGAACTACTCCTCCTGTTACCTAACATTCATGATACTGCCTGTTTGGCTTTTCTCTTTTTTTTTTACATTTGAAAAGAAAATGAATTCTAAAATAGGAAAGTTCATCTTGGGGTACCCCACCAGAGAATTTAAATGTCTCTTGCAAGGCCCTTTCATTTGTTATGTATATGTGTTCATCCATGCCTGTTTTGTTGGTAAAATCTAAAAATTATTATGGCACAGAACACCAATTATATCTAGGAATATTTTTATTCTCAGTTTCAATGCAAGATTCAGACAAAATCATTCCATTCAGTAGGGATTATGAAAGCATTTTAAGTGAATTTGATTGTGCTCCATGACACTTTTGCCGGGCTTTTTACAGATTTCAGAAGCCCATCTCACACTGAGAATTTTCTTTATCCAAATGGCTGTTACGGCAAAAACGAAAGTCTTCTGGTAGACATAATAAAAAAGAAATTAGATTTTGAAGTAAGCGATTACTGAGAATGAGGCTGAGAAAGCCGAGGCAATGTGGAAAAGTTAATCCTTAATCCAATGACAAAATTACATCGTTCTGCGGGGAATTGCTTATATTAGATTGAGAAATAAGATACGTCCGCCTGATTTAAGATTCTTTATTTCATCAATTTTTCATTTTAGCATGCTTTAATTAGATTTTTTTTCTCCTTTAAGAACAAAATAATTTCTAGAAAGATGCATAAAATAAACTTACAGAAATATTCTTACTTATCTTAATTTGGACACCTAATGGCATGGCAGAAATTATAAATAACCTTTGAAGAGCTTATGACCAACTAAATGATTAAAACTACTGCATTCATCAGATATATACCATTAAACTCCAAATTGTTGTAAAAAATTACTAATACTTTCTTATTTGCCAATATTTTGTTATGATTTGTAAGAATTATCCTTATTTGAAGTTCTATAATTATCAGACTTAGGGCTGTGTGTGTTTGGCAGTGTAGCTTGGTTCTGATACAAGATCATTTGTTTGGAGTTTCCTCTCTAGCCGAAGGTGACAGAAAATAAAAAGTCACCGAGTAATCAGACATTACTGAACAACAAGCTGAGAGACATCTTAATGAGTTTTCCCAGGGCTTCTCAATTCTGACTGAAAATTTATTTCTATTGCTATGGATTTACTGGCAGAGAGTTGTGGGATTTATACTGGAGTAATATAACTTTGGGGTGTCCAGTTGATATCAGGTTTTGAGGGTTATATGACTGGAGTTTCTCAATAAGATAGCTTTGTCCAGTTGATTTGAGGTTTATATCAGAGTTGCTGTATAAGACTGGGTTTGTTCCAGTTGTTATCAGGTTTTGAGGTTGGTGTTGTTCTATAACATTGGGTTGTCCAGTTGACTTTGGGTTTGAGATTTACATTGAGACTGGGTGGTCCAGTTGATATCAGGTTTTGAGGTTGGTGTTGTTCTATAACATTGGGTTGTCCAGTTGACTGGGTTTGAGATTTACATTGAGACTGGGTTTGTTCCAGTTGATATCAGGTTTTGAGGTTGGTGTTGTTCTATAACATTGGGTTGTCCAGTTGACTGGGTTTGAGATTTACATTGAGACTGGGTGGTCCAGTTGATATCAGGTTTTGAGGTTGGTGTTGTTCTATAACATTGGGTTGTCCAGTTGACTTTGGGTTTGAGATTTACATTGAAGTTGCTTTATAAGACTAGGTAGTCTAATTGATATAAGGTTTTGAGGTTTATATCAGATGTACCCTACTGGACAGCTCAGGTTTGTTCAGTTGATTTCAGATTTTTAGTGTAATATCAGAGTTGCTTAAAAAGACTCGTATGTTAAGTTTGTGAGATTTATATCAGATTTGTGTTTAAAAAGATTTATATAGGCTGGATCACCTTATTTGTCAATTTCATTACCTTCATGGAAATGATGATTTTATTTTTTATGATAACTAGCTTTATTCTTCCAAAGTTTTGAACCTATAAATTATTGCACTGGTTCTACAGTTTGCTGTTTTTGGTCTGTCAAGGTGTTGCATGCTTTGCCATGGAATATCATTTTAACTGTCTCCAAGGACTCCGTACAGAAAAAAGCATAAAGAGTTGAATGAAAATGGCTGTAAATAAAACATGGCTGATCCTATTCGTATTATTTTATCATCAGGTTGAGCAGTAATGTGTCGGGATATTGCATGTTTGTGTGGTAACATATAAATTTCATTGCTTTGGTGGCTGCTGTATTACTCCTATATTAACTAGGACAAAGGAAAAACCTTTATCAACATTTCACTGTAAATTTCCCAAGGTAATATAAATCATTAATTTTGTAATAAAACAGAATTCTCAGGGTGGCACATCCCCACCATTAAAGTATGGCCTACACAGATCTTCACTGATGTTACCCCAATCTGCAATGGCAGCAAATTAACTAATGGTCCCACAGCTCTTGTAAGGGCCTGGGTAACTCTGGGTAATGAAACCTACACATGGCATTATCAACCCATACACCAGGACCAGGGCCATAGTAAGTTATTAAGCACAAGTAAGCAACTGTTATAACCATTTAGAAAAGCTTGTTATGACCACATGTACACTGGCAAGTCCATAAGGCTGAAAGATCCCAAAAATTAATGAAAAGGAGGAAATCAGACCATTAACGTATTAGCAGGTTAGACAAATGCAATCAGGGGGGTATGTTTGTCTGTATGTGTACCTTAACACAGTGATGTGTGAGGTGAAACACTGTTGAATAAAGAGTTTGGATCAAGGGTTGATTTAGATAGCAGTTTTTAAACAGGGTTAAAAATTTGAAGAAAAAAGGATAATTTATGGCCAATTACAATGAAATAAGAAGGAATATAAGCATACTGGGAGTTGTATTGTAATGATTATATAATATTTTAGAAATGGGAGAAACCAATCATTTGACCTACAGTTCATGAAAATCATAAGAGAATTTTTTAAATGTAATTTCTAATTTCCCTAAGTTGAGGAAATCAACAGCAAAATCTTGACTTCATTTTGTACGGTACACCTTTATTCAGACTGGTACAGGGTAACAAAGGACTATTTGTTCTTGTGTACATGGTGTTCAGGAATTGTTTGTCTTTATCAAAGTCTGCAGCATGGTTGGAGAAAGTAGAGCCACATATACACAGGATACTGTTAGCAATAGCCATTTGGGAATCCTCTGTATTTTATGTTGTATGAGGCATGATATTAAACAGCTAGATTTATCCTCATCCTTTAGCCATTATTCTTTATCAAACAAGGATTTTGTTGGCAGGTTATGTCATATCAGGATGGAATATTAATTATTATTTATGATCAAAGGATTCTCTAGGGGGCTGGGGATGGCTTTTTTTTGTTAAAGTTATAGACATTCTTCATCAATGTTGATTTGCTGATTTAAGATGCTGAGCTTTGCATTCTATTGTTGAGCTTGGTGAAAGAGAAATATTCTGTATTATTCCCCTAGACCTTGGTTTTTTAAGCTGGTATAATGTTATAGTTGTTGTTCGTTGTGTATCCCACCTGTTACAAAATCTTTACCTCAGTGATCCAGGTACACCGTTTTTGTGGAAAAACTCATGCATGGTTGCCACCTTGCAACAGATGTGGTGGAAATTAATCTTTCAAACACATCTAAAAACTTTCGCAAAGTGTATGTAATCTATAGTACAGGAAGCATATCTCTAACACAGAGATCTGACACTAGTTTGATTTTAGCTAACCTGAACCAGGGCTTTAGTAAAGTTCATCAATCAGCCTTCTTTTGTTTGGAGTTTTATCTGTCATAAATAATTTTCATTTTAACTTTCTATGGGCTTAAGTTTTGATGGCAAAATTTTATAAACAACCTTCAATGATGCACACATTCATGCACCCATGACATACACATAGGTAACACTCTATATGTTGCAATATGGTAATTAACTCACTGGTTAATAAATGATTAGTAAACTCAGAGTTATTTGCAGTTAACTGGAAATCACCTTTAAAACATGATACACCATATAAGCATGAAATATTCTACAGTCTTATAGTTTTGCCTTGAGAATTGTCCCAGTAACTAAGTATATGACTTGATAGTCGTGAAGAGGGACTTATATATCTGGACAAATAACTTTTACATTACGAAACTGCAAGCTAAATTATAACTCAAATAAATATATTTATATTGAAGTTAAATGCATCTATATATGAAGTTACTCCATTTCATCAGAAATGCTTTAGAGTTTCACTGTTAACAACAAACTGGTAATAAACATGTGGACGACTGGTATATAGATGTGGTGTAATGGCTTGGCACGCATATCAGATGGACCAATCATAAACAAGTGATCTATCACACATACCAAACTTTGACACTTCATATGTATAATTGATTATTTTTTAGGGCCTGACAGTAAAAAACACAAAGTTAAACGACCATCTTCTGTTTTTGATGTTACAGTAGTACAGATATTATATATGGGGCTCAATTAAGGTTACCTGAGGCACCCCGTATAATCAATGGTTACAGTTGTAGCTCCACAGTATAGCCAGTCCCAGGGGGACAATGCTTTTCCCACTACTATACAGGGTAAATTGAATTTTACCTGCCCCCCTCATCGTAAAAGTAATGGTATGATCAGCTATTGGTCTGCTCTGAATCTCTGTGGTGTAGTTGAGACTGATTTGGGGGTCTTGATAAGACATAATTTGGCTGATATTACTTCTACTGTGCAACAGTGAGTAAGATTAAACCTGATAGTCTAATGTTGTTCTTTTATTTTGTTTCTATATATAGAACTATATATTTGATAATTCTCTCTTATTCTTATCAAAATGGTTACATTTGGTGGTTTTGAGGTGAAAATTAGTGCAGATCTGAAGTTTTCATTTCGTTTTATTATTTGTCTTCAGTGCATGCCTAAATATTATAAATTTTACACGCAAGCATTCTGAGAAATTATAGGAAGAAAAGGGGGTTTTAAAACTTCCTTGATTTTTACAGTGCCTGAATCAAAAGTGTTGAGAACAAGTTGACAGTTTTTTATCAATTTTTCTGTATCAGATTTTTTAAGATTACCGCATAATGCAAGTTTTGTTAATACATAGGGAAATTTTATAAGCAGGAAGATGATCTTGATAACTTAAGTTTTTAATTAATTCAACATTTTGACTTGAAGAACATGGCTGTATATTCTGTTGACTGATGGGGATTTTTAAGTAGTTCTTTGTTTAGTTAATTATAATTTGTTTTTGGAGTGGATGTAGATCATTTCCTTACCATTTCCTAAACAGTAACAGGAAGCTACCCTGTACGTACGACTCTCATTTGTTTTGAAAACGACAGACGGACTAGGGACCCTTTGTTGTTTAGAGTTTCCAACATGATGCTTGCGGACCCTTATTTCTGGGAGAGAGCCCAGAAAATCAACCAGTTCTTGCTTCTTCAGGTAGGACATTCCAACAAGTACCTTCCCCTGTATCATTTCTCTAGCTTACTAACTATTTCTTGCCTTTTATAATTTTTATAGTTCTATTTATTGGGAGGAATTATAAACTCTGAAGGTGCATTATTGGAAAGGTAATTTATTGCAGACAAAAACTTCAACCAAATGATGATTATTACTATAAATATTGGAATTTATAAACAAGTATTTATTTGAAACATTGTTTTAGACACCATTAGGAAAATAAAACGTCATTTTATTGTCTGATAAATCCTTAAGTGAAGTATTGCAGTAATGATATGGATTGCTCAGGATGAAGTTGTTATCTGTTGTTAAGTGTAATTTATACACCAGTATTATGTGGGTTTTGGCAGTCGTGAAAATGGACAGTTTCCTAGTAGCTGTACAGTTGATGGGGTTATTGACGGGATTATAATGTGAATACTTTAAGTGATCGTTACTGAGAACCATCTTATCGATCTCAGACCAATAGCACAGGTAAACAGGGTGTCTTATGTAGGGGTACAATTACCTGTGAAATTGACAGTTTTCTGTCTCATTATAAACACTCTGTTGAATTTCCATGTGTATAAAGATTAATATTTCCTGCTTCACTGTAGAAGCCCTACAATTGCATTTCATCAATTGGAGGGTATTTTAGAGTGAGAAAGATGATGAAATGTCATATCTAAGAGAAAAAGCAATCAAAGAGAGATACAGGAGTATTTCTTCAGAATATTTGTCCTTCCTCTAAGAGTTCTTGTGGAAGTGCAATTGTGTTCAAATGCTGACGACAATGAATGGATTTGGTCTTGCCTGATGACGTCTTACGGTAGACATGTTTCAGTTTCCTGTGGTACGTCTTTAATGCTAGACACAGGAAATGACTTCCAACAGATAATGCTGAACGGAAACCTTCACACTCTCAAAAAAATGTAGACTCCCTCCAAAAAATCAAACTCTCGGGGCCCAGAAGAAGGAAATTTTTACTATATCGTCTTTCATTTGAATTTGTCAGGGGGAAATTTTCTTAGTGTCTTTCATTTATATTTGAATATTGTCATAAACTATTCGCTATTAAAAGGGAAAAAAATATGAAGAATCCTCTTTTCTTTTTGCTCTGAAACTTGAGTACATTTGGGACATTCAGTTGCAATAGGCCAATGCAATATAAGAATCTATTGAATTCTCCTTTATGGCAACCTAAAACATTTCATATTTGAAATCATGGTTATTAATACACTTTAACATAGATTTAAAGTACACAAATATTCAGTTTTTCCAAAATGTTTGTTGGTATGGAAACAAAGAAAAAATAGCATACAACTCTAAAGGTGATGACTATAACATTATATTGTGAGTTCATTTTGTAAGTGGGACACATGGAAATCATATTACTAGGTAAATGTCTACAATAGCTCTAAAAAAGTCTAGTCAAATTAGTGTTCAAGAATATTCCTGAAACTCGATTAATAGGTTTTAGTGGCAAACTTAAAATCTTCATGTTCTTCAGTGGTGGAACATAGAAAATCAACGATACTTTAAAGATTGATCAAATATCTAGTGACTTTTCAGGTAAACTGCAGCTAAGTTTCCGGAGAGAGATTTCAAATGTCTGTGCCGGAAAAGCTATTGGTGGTAGAGTATCTCTGTAATGAAGCTGGTTTTCAATGCCAATGACATCTTTGCATCGCCAGTGTTATTACGCGACAGGAAAAGACAAGGATTAGTGGTAGCCATATAAACCAACTGATGGGAGTCTTTGTTGTTTTAAAATGGCTTTCATATAAGATCAAGATTAGTAATGACAGACTGTAATTCTGACTTGATTTATTAATTTTTAATTATATTTCTGTGTTCTGGTGTTGTATAATGAAGGATCTTTAGCAACATATAAAGAACACAATGTAAAATGTGACAAAATGTTTCTGCTAGATACTTGTCTTTATGGTAATGCACCAGTCACTCTGATGTTGAAAGATAGTGGGATTAATGTACTAGGCTCAAGATCTTGTAAGGATAAAAAAAAAATTAATAATGTCACTAGCTAGCTGAATTTGTCTTTTGGTTCACTTGACTGATGGAATTCAGATATATACAGATATTTTCTTAGTACCTTACCTACCACTTATACGTGGCTTGTTGCTTTTTTGTGGTTGTGTTTGCGTTTGACGTGTTGGACCACCTGTTTCAGTCAGAAAGCTGTTGCATACAAAGTGTGTACAGTAACTTATAGTGTTATAGGGGCAGCTTCATTAGCAGGATTTGTAAGGATTATAGAGAAGGGTTGTATACTACAGGTGACATTATTACTCGTTCTTCCAAAAAGGTGGGGGTGACTGCCCAGCTGAAAATTTTAACTTATTTAGTATCTGGTTATTTCTTTCTTTTTTTTTCTTTTTTTTTTTGGTATTTCTCTACAAGTGAAATACTGTCTCCCATTTTCAAATTTAAGGTAAATGAATTGAAATATTTTCAAGTGTATTTTGAAATCTTAATGACTATGTGGATATCTGTTTTAAGGAGTCTTTCAAGTTGAGACAATATGAACAGTTCCAGGAATTGAAAGATACAAGCACACTCTGAGAGAAAAAATTCAATTTACTGTGTATTGAAAGAAAATTGCTTTTTTTACTCTTTTGAATGACTTCAAAGAATATGTCCTTTCTTGTGGTTTAATAAAAATACGCAGTTCGTAAGGAAACTGAATTAAAAGGAAAAAAAACACCATAAGATGGTCTCTTTTGTACTAAGAAATCACAAGTTATTAAAAACAACCTGTCAACAAAATGGAGATGAGTGAAAATTAAAATGAAAAAGCTAGAAGCTTAAAAAAGATGAATTATTGATGGAAATCAATAAGTTGTGAAAAAATGACTGAAATTCTCTGTAGCAGATGTGATGGTTTAAGAGCTGGTAGCTGGAGCATGCTTTGTGTCAAGTTTTGGCATTTGCTGTATCCTGATCATATACAGGGGGAAATGTTGCCATTGATTTTGTAAGGAAGAGTGAACAGAAAGACACCCAGGAGAATTAGGTTTTTATGCAATATTGCTGAATGATGGGATAGGAAATGTAGAAGTATCATCATGTACATTTATAATTATGCAATATCTGCAGCATACTTATTGAATAAAAAAAATGTTAAGTATAGTGTGATGTCTGTTATTTTAAGAAAGAAGTGTTTTGTAAAATTGTTGAAAACATTCTGTAGTTTTAAAATTAGAGCTTGGAGAGTAAGGTTTTTAATTAAAATTGGAGACCTCTGAGGTTATAAATGTACCCACATTTCTAACACTGTGTGACTTATCTCTTTGCATTAGTTATAGTCAAAGTTTCATTGGAGATTTTTCTTTAGAAGCCATGCAAAAAATTGTGAGCTTGACAGAAATGTACAGTACAAATTCAAACAAATAAATCCCAATTGTGCTTTTGCACTAACTGTTCTAGCAGTTATTGGGTCAAGCCTAATTTTTTTTTCCAATTTCAAGTAAAAAAGATTCTGAATAAGAAATATCAAGTCTTCAAGATCTTTGTTAAACAAAATTAGTTAGTGGGGGGGGGGGGGGGGGGGGGGATTTATGATATATCAGAAATCAATATTTGATTGGGTGTAAATTAGTGGTGAAAACATTTAAATATAGAGCTCTCCCATTGGTTGCTTCAACCCTGAACATATTGTGTTTTATTGGAACCAATCATTTTCACCTGATGGAGATCTATACATGAGATAGGCCTTTTATATCAGACTATGAATAATAGATAGGGCATGCAATGGCATAAATGAGTTTAGGCATTGGCTATGTAAAATATCCATTTTGTTTTGGCAATTTGGGAGGTTGATTGAATTACACTGCGTGTAATTCTATACAGAGATATAAATATGTAATGACATCACCAGTATTTGATTCTCTGCTCAGGAACTCCACTGACATTTATCCAACCTTTTAACAGAGCTCTATAGGCTGGACAATTAACATAGACTGATCACCACTAGTCCTGATCCCAAATTAGATTTCACCCAGTCCTTTGTCAAGTCTTTATTTGAATGCTTTCTTTTTTCTTTTTTTTTTGGTTTTGTCTTAATTTTCATTTCATCATGAGTAGTGACAGTTAGTTCCGAACATGATACCTGATTTTCTGTAGAAGAGAAATTCTCTCCATTCTGGGTCCCATTAATTTATACAACCAGATACCAGAGAGCATTGTATTACATTCCTGCTAACGTTATAATTTCATTATTGATGATTTTAACAGGATAGTGATATTTGATACATATTATTTATAAATGATTCTCTCTCTATTTATGGGTCATTAAATGTTATCTTTCATGAGATTTCATGGGTTACTTGGGAAAGGACAATTAAGTTTTTTTTCCTGTTTCAGGAAATGAAGGTGAATTGGGCCACTTCCCCTAGTAACACTCCCAAACAAGATACCAGTAGTAAGTATGGAACAACACACTGCTTTTAATCCAAATATGGACATCTTGAAAAATCATAATACTTGTAAAGATATATCAATGTGACCAATATGTTTGAAATAGAATGAGTGCCAACCAATGAATATATAGAACCAGTTAACTAGTAAGTTAATTAACAGTAATGCTCTCAGTTTATATTAGAACCAGATAACTAGTATGTTAATTAACAGTAAAGCTCTAAATTATGTGTTATGTAACAGGCATTTTAGTTAACAGTTAAATAATTGCACTCTGCATATATGTAGAACTAGTTAACTGGCAAGTTAGCTAACAGTTAATGCACTTGAAATATATTTAGAACCAGTTAACTGATAAGTTAGTTAACTGTTAATGCACTCAGTTTATATATAGAACCAGTTAATTGGTGAGTTGGTTAACAGTTAATGCACTTGAAATATATGTAGAACCAGTTAACTGGCAAGTTAGTTAACAGTTAATGTACTCTGTATATGTGTAGAACCAGTTAACTGGCAAGTTAGTTAACAGTTAATGTCAAACACATCCCAACTCCTCCTTCTAGAGATAATAAAAAAAAAGCTGGTTAATTCAGTAGGTACAAAGTTACTTTTTATACAAAATCCATGTATTACAGAGAGTTATTAAATAGAATTGCACAACAACAGTATAGAGGAAACATTTAAATGATTGTCAAATAGCAGAAAAAACTAGATAATCTCCACTATTGGAGAAAGTCAGTTGATTTTTTGCTCTTTTTTTCCTTTTCCCCTACAATAAATTTTTACATAATAGTACACAGTACAAAAAAATATTCCATGAAAAATAATGAGGAGAATTAAATAATAATTTAGAATTTAGAATTTTTTTTACCAAATTTGTGAATTAAGTGCATTCAAGTAATCAAGCTTGAGCAGGTGTGTCCCATTAATAAAAAATTAAAACATATTCCTTCTATGATTATTTTTAAATTTCAAGAGATGAATCGATCTGTATTGCTCAGCTAACAAAATGACTTTTGACCATTTAGCAGTAATTATTTATTTAGCGAGATCATTGCCTGAGAAGAGGCGATAGCTTCAGTCACGCAGGATAAAGGGAATTTTTGATCTTGTGTAACTCCATAATTGACCAAATAAGAAAAGAAGCCATTTAAGCTAGAAACCTTCAACTTTACAGATCATTAGTCAATTGGAAGTCAAGAAAACTAAAATTGTTAGCCATTTAAATTTTAGCTGTGATTATGTGAGATATATCTCTTACCAAATGGAAAAATACTGAAAGAAATCTCTGCTTAGCTGGAGCTTTTTATTGGCATAATTATTTTCTTCAAAATTATTAGATGTTTTAAGAGAAGAGAAATTAAAGGTTAGGGAAAAAAGATTAAGTATTAAAATGTTCATGGATATTAGCAGTTCCATTTCTTTTCATTCTCTACAAGAAGAAAGCCATTTGAAGGATTTCCTTTGTAATGATTTGACATGTCCTCGTAACAAAGCGGGCACACACATTTCAGAATCTAAATCATTGTCTTCACTGAAAATTTCACATTAATTTTCCTACATTTTATGACAGTTCTAAATGCTGAAGCATTTTGATGCGTCTTTAATGTAGAGTTTTGTATTCATTAAAGCTGTAATTAGAAGTTGATGAATGCCTTGGGAGTAGGAGATTTTAACATTAAAATGATGATGTTCATAAAATCTTTGATATTTTTTTTTCCAGAACATTTTCACATATTTGTCGGAGATTTGAGTCCAGATATAGAAACTTCACAGCTAAAGGAAGCTTTCCGAGTATTTGGTGAAATCTCGTGAGTATACACCTCTGTGAATGTACACAGCATACATTGGTCAGACACACAGACAAAGCTAAGTTTCACTGACCCAATCAAAGCATGGAGTTAGTGGACCTACCAAAGCAAATTCACTACATCAAATCCTTGATTATTATAGGTACTCCCCATCTTAAGAATTATGAAAAATAAAAATATGTATATACTTTGCTATGTTATGATCTTTGTATTATTTATACAGTAAATCTAGTTTTATTCTCCAGTTAAGGTGGAGAGTGCTTAAAGATATTTTCAGTTAAATTCTCATTTTGCTTGTGACAAAATACTGTATTATGCCTCTTAAAGTCATTCATTTACTTTAAATTTAAAAGATAAATTTTAAACTAGCAGGTCAAGTGTTTTGTTGAGAACAACAAGTTGGCAAAGGGGGGACATTATTACAAATTATACAGTAAATCATGGATGGAGCAAACATGCTTATAATGAATTCATCCTTACAGTGAAGTGATTTTCATTTCTTGTAGATTCAAAATGTATTATGAATGTAAATAAATATGTATAACAAATTACATTTATAAAGATATGAAATTAGTTTTCCCTGGCACTTCACTATAAGCGTGTTTCACTGTCCATGTACTGGTAGTCATATGGCTTTAAATTGTACTTACTTAATACTGAATGCATTAAAAACTGTAAGTCATCTATATCTCTGATATATGAATACAGGTAAACTTCGGTATCTCGACATCGGATATGTCGACAACCTGGGATATGTTGACGTCCATTTGTGGTCCCGGCAGTATTTACTATATAAATGATTTGCAAAAACTCTGATATGTCGACCTCGGTAATGTCGACAACCTGGGTTATCTTGACGTATATTCACAGTCCCAAGAGCATGGGTATATGTCGACATTGGCAATTTTCTGCTCTACTGAACCTTACTGTTTGTCAGATAGGATCGCTCGTCACGCACGGACGACTCCGGGTATCTCGACGTCGTCAAAATTTCACACCTTTCACACCCATGTTTTGACTGCACGCTGCTTAATTAATTCTATAGACTGTGTTTGTAGGTGAATCCCAAGCCCCTCGGCGTCTTTGAGAAGTTTATTGCTTAATGTTCAGCTTGGGTAATATCACTGCTAAATCTACACGATTCTGCGTAAATGTACAGACGGTTATTTTTATCGAAACCTAACATAACTTTTAAATTTGAAAAAGGTAACTAAATTAAAATGAATAACAAACACACTGAATAATTCAAACTAAGGAATTAAAAGATGTTTTAATGATATTTTGTAGTTAAAATGTATTCAACAGGAAAGAATCCAGTTAACGACACGATTGACCGAATCAGCCGTAATTCATTCATCTGTAACAACACTACGTTAGTTTAGATACACAAATCTCTTTAAAAAAATGAATTTTAAGGTATATTCTTCCTGAAAGAAATAAGAAAAAAAATAATCCGTATTTAATTTTTTTTCCGTATATCGGATGTCGAGTATATATGGTTCGAAGTTTATAGAGCGCATTTCGTATCCTGTTCTGATGAAAAGGAAAGTTACACGCGAATGCTGTAACTTTGTGCTGAAACTTTGTGATTTAGAAAGATTTCGATAAAGAACACGTTAAATTATAAACAAGAATTTTTAAAATAACTTCTTAGATTTTTAATAAAAATGGAGGGAATTCTGAAATATGTTGAGCTACAGTCTACATGTATATTGAAGTCTTTTGCTATGCAGTGAAATCTTGGACGTCAAGTCTCAACTCTGATATCTCGACACCTCTGATATCTCGACATTTTCCGATGGTCCCGTCGATGTCGAGATAACGAAGTTTACCTGTATTTAACTGCTGTGTAAAATTTATTAGGAAAAAAAAATACAAAAGAATTTAGAAAGGAAAATAGACCATTTTAAGATCTACTGTATAACAGGGATATTTTTGCCTCCGTTTTATTTTTGCAACCTTCACCTTAGATACAATATGAATTTAAGACAGAGCGAATTCAAAGAAAATAGTATGATTTTGTAAACAAAACCGTGACTTGGCGAATTTAAAATAGGGCAGTATTGTTATCAGTTGTGAAAGGGTGAAAATAACCCTGTATACAGTATATGATTGTACTACAAGTTAGAGATGTACATATGTCAAATTCTCTATATCTAACCTTTGACCAAAGAAAGAGGAAGAAGAAAAAGAATAAATCTATAAACATCATGTCTGTTGTCTGTTAATAGAAATAGTTTTTAGCAAAGGAAACTCGCATTGTTTTTGGTTTCTCTTTTTTTTTGTTGAGAAAATCTGTGCTCAGACAAGGGGTAGTTAAAATAGATCAGACTTCTTCAAATTAAGACCACAGACATAAAAGCATCTCTCTGATTCCATTGGTTACTGTTGGAACTTTCTACTTCTCTGGTGACCAAACCAGACATTTAAGTCAAATTACCTCCCTGGGAATGTACTGCTTTATGTTCTGGAATCAGTGGTCATGGCATTGAAAAAGAGGCCTTATTAAATGAGATTTATGCAGAAATTGTTTCCAAGATTTTTCCTCTGTTTTAAATTATCTACAGCGTTGGAATAAAAATCTTTATCAGTCGAACTATGTAAGGCATGAAGCCTTGTGCATGATTTTTACAAGAAGTATCTTATTTATCTTAGTGTTACCAGAAAATATCTGTGAAATGAAGTTAACATTGGTATTGAATTATAATATATATGTCAGACTTCCAAGAATTCATTCTCTAGTGAAATGTTCTATTATGGATAAATATTCAAGTACCTGTAATTAAACAGCCTTTTGACCATTCTAAAAAGAAGAGGGCCTTTCTTATATGCAAACATCCCCCTCCTCAAAAATAAAAATGTGTCTGCACCTTTTGAACATCTCAGCTTGTCTGGTGATCTCTGAAGTATGAAATAAGAGAGCAAATCCTCATTATTCATTGAACATTATCCTCTCATCTTCCTAAAATGATCAATAGTAACATTAAACAACAACAAACAACTGCAATGCATTCGGCATTAGCTTCAAGTCAGTACTTGTTGACAAATGATAATTTTGATGAACTGTTTAATTAATATTTAGGTAGCGAACCACGGCCAAGGAACTTCCAGATGTATGGCTTTTTTTTTTTATTATAAATCCTTTTATTGATATAAATTTCTACAATTTTTATACACTTTGTTGTTTATTTTCCTTCAGTATATTTTATAATTGTTTAACCAATATACCCATTTTGATGTAGACTTTGTGACGTTCACAAACACCGATTGCTCTTTTGCTAGCCGTAGACTATTTTGAATGTGTTTTGGAGGGAATATTTTACATTAACTTGATGTGGCATTAAGCAGATTTTGAGTCTGGTTTTTGTGTTGTTTATCTTTTCTTTTCTTCTATAAAAAATAACATGATTTTGATGTGATTTTCACCTTTCATTTTTTTTTCCAATTGACATTTTTTTTTTAGAAAGTTGCTCAGATACTTAGTTTTAAACAGCATGATCATATTTAAGTTGTGCAATCTAAGACACAGCAATTATAAATGTAACAGTCCTACACAATACACAACATTTTTTGAAATTCATAAGTTTTTCTGTTTTATTTTTCATAATTTTTTTTTTACACTTTTGCATGGTTTATCTAATAAAAGTTCTAGTGAATTGCATGTTATTTTTATAATTCTTGTTGATTCGTTGATTACTGCACTTATTGATATACATGATGTAGTGTTTTGTCCCCTCTGTACAGGAAATATACAAACCAGCAATTACTTTCTCTTTTTTATTTCATAAATACAGTTTTTACCATTTTCAACACAGAGCTTGATATACAAGTATAAGAAATAATTTTTTTTGTATTACTTATTTATCTGTTTTCAGTTTTTGATCAGTTTGCAGTCTGTAGTAAATATTTTTTTTTCTTGACATTTACTAGATGAATAGAGTTCTGTGCATTTTATCAATAGCAAAGCTTTTCATTTTTCTAACGAGATATTTTATTTTACTTTACATCTATGACTTTTGGTTGCTTTTATTTCATTTTGCTTAAGTTTACTGCAGTGTAAACAAGACTCAGGATCTGCGTTATTCATGAATCAGGCAGATTTATTACACTTAAAGAAAATCTTATTACACTTCATTTAGACTTTTCAAAAGAAAATTTTGGATTTTATGATGAAATGTTGGGAAAATATTGAAATTCTGATAGACACTCAGCACGCAGGCAAACAGGGCTTATGAGGATTAGACTAAAATCAGCTTACACATTGAAATATATGACAGGGATCCTGGTTAATTCCCCAGATAACCTATTTATAGAATAATTCTGTAAGGGGGCCTGTGGGAGTTTGGAAAGATTGAGAAAAATAAAATTGCCAGAATAACGGAAATTAATTTCTATTTTTTTTTTGTTACGTCCAGTTTTTTTTTTTTTTTTTTGGGCACATGATACAGGGGACAGGATGAAATCAAGGGAAGATTTATCACTTGTTGTTGTCAATAAAAACAACCATAGATCTCCAATATATAGGAAAATGACATGAGCACCAGCAGTGTATAGCTGTAAATTAATTACTATGGTCAATATTGTAGGGAATTTCCAAAGAAACCAAATTATTTTTGCATAAACTGTCAATCCTGTAGTTATTTGCCAACTGTTTTACATAAAAATTACATCAGCCAACACATTTATAAGTAATTGGATATTTTTGTACATTTAGAAATTAACAATTTGGAGATATTTTGAATTCTGTATATTGAGCCTTTACATTTTTGTCCATATATATATGATAAAATATAACCACATGCACTTTGATTTAGGATTCCTGAATTTACAGTTTTAACATTGTATAATTAGATTTTTGTATGTTGGTATGGCTGGTTTATTTGCAATCCATTTTAAATACAATTTCTGAGATTCTTTCACACTTTACAATGGAAATATTGAGCTTGCTGTAGCTTATTCTTGATTTTAAAATACATTTTATGTAATGTTAGAATGATGTTGTAATTGATATTTACAGAGACTGTAAAATCATCCGAGATCCTCAGACATTGAAATCCAAGGGCTATGGTTTTGTGTCGTATGTCAACAAAGTGGTAAGTTCTCCCCAAAATTTCACTGGTGATTTTCAAGGTATTTAAGGAGAGAATTTCAAAGTTACACAATTTAAACATAACCTGGGTTGGGCCAGTTTCTACTTGTTGTTATAAGAAAAAGTATTAACTGGTCCAACCCATGATATATAAATATTGCTTGGGTATAACTTCAATTTTAGTTAGCTATTGTTAGTTGATTAAAATGAAACTTTTTGTCTTCAAAATTGGCATTAAAATGAACAACATTTAAACATTAAAAGGAGATATATAAGTTTTTGACACAAGTGATATCGTAATTTTTGCATCACAGGTTATACAATCTAAACTAACTTTTTCAGCCAATCAAATTGTGTGTTAAACCAGAATTTAATTATTAGAAAATGTCAGTGTGTTTTCATTGTCTTCAGTGTATAAGATACTGAAGATTTTAAACAATATGTACTTAATTGAACTCTGTGGCAGAATAACAGAATGAAATAAAATTCATAAAAATAAATGTTTCATCTAACTGAAATGCTTTGTATTGCCACTGATAATAAAAATGATAGAAACACCAGCACTGTACAGATGCTTTGTCTTCTATAGGAATTTTAAGATCAATATCACAAGCTATGTTACAATAGTCCTGCAGAGACAATATCCTGACAAAAACCTTAAATTGTCTAATAGAAGTGAAATGAGTAGTGATTAGTTAATCAATCTAAGGCTACGTGGGCACAGGAAGATCTGCCTCTGCATTCGGTGTGTGTACTTTGTCAGTGATTTGATCCTCCGTGTTTTTTATTTAGGATGCTGAGACAGCGATCAGTAATATGAATGGACAGTGGCTAGGAAGTAGACCAATCAGAACCAACTGGGCCACCCGAAAACCTCCCGCCCCTGTACCTAAAGAATGTAAGCTCCAAGTGCACATCTCTGTACACATGTAACTTAATAATACATCGGCCTAGATATTATCATCTGATGCAGAAATTTCTTAAGAGCTTTCATTAATTACTACCTTAGTGTAATAAACATCTGAATTATGTTCACAAAATACTAACCTTAGCTGCCAACCTGTAATTGAAATATAAAGCTAAGTCACTCCCTAAATCTTGAACGATATACTAGAATATTTACAGGTACATAATTGAATTATATACTAGTATATTTACAGGTACATAATACATGGACTTCACTGTGATTTTGGTTTATTTTTAGCCCAAATAAAGCAGCTGTCGTATGAAGAAGTCTACAGTTTATCTAGTTCTACCAACTGTACTGTTTACTGTGGAGGTATAGGACCCGGGGTCACAGGTCAGTTACAGGAAAATCCTCACTCTCAGGCTCTCTCATTGGTTGATAGATTCTTATAATATACTTCTAATATTTGTCCATTGTGTGTAGGAAAATGAAGTTATTCTGCATATTTGTTGAAAAATAAGTTAAATGAATATTTCCTTTTAATGATAGTTATCTTCAATTTGTTTTAAGATTGATAGTTTTGAAATTTATTTCAGTTCAATATTTTGTGAGCAATATAGCATTGTTTGAAATTTATATCAAAGCTTTTAAATTTTAACATATCTTAAATAATTTTTTACCGAGGTCAGAATTTGTACAGTAAAATGCTCTTAGAGAGAAGTGCCATTCTGATTTGTTTTAAGCCAAATTTGTTATATCCCATAAGTTCATAATATGATTTAAAACTACAGGGAATAAAAATTGCCTATCTGTATGTGTGAATTCATTCTAAGTGTGTTTTCTATAATTGTATTTGACTGTATATTTCTGTTACTGGCCACAGTACTGTTTTCAGTATATGGGTGTTCATGTTCATTAAGGTTTTTCCATGTGTTTTATTACAGAAGAAGCAATAAAGAGTGCATTCAACACCTACGGCACGATCCAAGAAATCCGAGTGTTCAAGGAAAAGGGATATGCATTTATCAGGTAAGAATTCTAACAGGTCTTGTGGCAGGAGGGATGGATTGTATATGTCTAGGGACATGTGTTAGAACATCACTTACAACATTGTGTTTAATTGGGGCAATCTAGAGCTGTGTCTTTTCACTGAAGTATTTGTGTCAGTGGTACATTGGAGACTGAAGGTTGATTGCCTGCCAAATTGTATTTGTCCCCCAGAATATTTTTAGAGAAAGGGATTAAATTTTCATTTAGGACAAACATTTTACAAAAGGCTGTGTTAAACACTGTAGGAAAATGATGGTACTAAGTTGATTCATTTAAATGGCACTGATGTTTTTTTTTTTCAATCTATTTTCATTGTTTTGTTCTTCAAACACTTCCCAACAATAAATAAACAAAAATCAATTCATTCTGAGCAGCCAAATCAATGCTGATGGAATATTTCCGTTGATGGATTTTAGTACAAAGGTGTCGAATATTTTAATTAGTTTAATCTGGGGATAGATTGTTTGAAAGTTCTAGCCCATTACAAAGGTACCTCTAAGCAACAATTGATCTTCCCTAATTAATTCCTTCCATCATCCTAGACAGAGACCTTCATAGGAAATCCTATTGAAAAGACTGAAGAATTTTTAATGAGAGTGTAGGTATTTCTGGCTGAAAGAGATCTTCATCAGATTTTCAAATATTTTCCCTGTTATTAAATTTTTGCTGAGTTTGTGTAGAATAGGGCTCTAAAATGTGACTGTCTATTTCTTATGGGTAATAATATCAATTACTTTTGCTTAAGTGAAGATGCAAGATTACAGAGTATCTGTTGGAATTGACACTGCAATGTTTGACATGAAAGGTTCACAGGTACTTAATGATACATGTATGTCTTAAGAACAAAGAAATGATGCACTTAGGAGTCACTCTGGTACAACTGCAGCTCAATATTTTTGTAAATATTTTATGAAGTTATGATTGAATAGTTGTGCAGAACATTTTTTATCCCCTCCCTGTGGATTAGGAGGAGATATAGTAGTGTGCTTGTTAGTGTGTATATGTGGGTTAGTGCCTGCGCAGCGGTAGTTACACAAGAACTAATTTATATCAGGATCGAAGTGCTCTATTTTGAGGGGGGCTCCACTTTGTGTTGCCCTCCTTTTTAATGCAATATTCCAACAAAAATGCAATAACTTAAATAGAAAAGCAACCAACCCTTTTAAACACATATTCTACATGTATGTCTGCTTTCTAACACAAAATTTTCTTTGATTCTCTTTTTTAGATTTTCAAATAAAGAGTCGGCTACAAAGGCTATTTGTGGAGTAAATGGAACAGTAATTGGAGAAAATATGGTCAAGTGTTCGTGGGGAAAGGAATCCAATGACCCTAATCAGTCAGGAGGAGGGGCAGGGTCCCCCTCTCAAATGGTAGGTCTTCCCCCCCCCCCCCCCCCACACACACACACACACACAGCCACACACACACACAAGGACTAGTCTGACTGTTACAAAATATCCAACATTGTCATATATATGTAAGGTAATGTAAATCATGCACATATTACTTTAGATTACCAAATGTTGAAGGCATCATAGTTTCACAAGATATTATTTAGTATTTTAAAACTTCATGAAATTTGGTTACTGTTGTATATAATATTTCATAATATAAATGTAGACAAAAATTATTTTGGTCACCAAGAAATTGTATCTAATTAAGCAAAAAAAAAGTTTCATTAGTAAAGATTGATTTACAGTATACATGATGTTGACATTTGATACATATTTATCTTTGTCAGTCTCAATCTGGGTCCCAGGGCCCCTCCCAGTATGGGGGACAGTATTACAACATGGGCTACGGCTACCAACCAGCTTACCCCTCCTACATGCCTCAGCAGCAGTACATGCCTCAGGGCTATGGCTACGGAAATGGAGGATATCAGATGCAGGGGTAAGTACACATAATAAAATGGTTTGGATGACTGGTCTCACTTTAATGTATAGTATCAAAAACAGAAGCAAATTATGTGTTTATCAGAACCCTTTTACTTGTAATTGCAGATTTAAGACTTCTTCATGACATATGAATGAAGTTTTCTGACTTGTCGAATTCAGTATGGAGGAGTTTGAGAACCATAGTGATTTCTTTCTTTATTTTGTAGAATGCAGCCTTATGGAATGGTTCCACCTGGAACCCAGCAGCAGTTTCCTGGACAGGGAGGCATGATGGGATATCCCATGCAGCAAGGTAAAAATGGCTGCTTGCTGTGTATTTGCATGTCTCCTTAGTCACTGGGTTTGGCTAGATTGTCCAATAAACAAATCAAAAGTTGCTTGAAAGGAATTTTCTATCAAAAGATGCATTGAAGGAAACAAAAAAAAAATCTTACAAGTCACAAGCTACATATTTGATTTTTTTCCCCAGAAAATTCCTTTCATTAACTGTATACTCAGACTGCTGAGATTTATATATTGTTTATTAATCAAGAATTCTAATTTCCTTTATTTTTCCACAAATAAATACAGAAACATGAAGTGTGTAGTAAATATTTTATTTCTATCTATTTGAACAATCTAGTTTCTTTCTTTGTTATTGAATATCAAGTTTTAATTCTTTGCCTTTCTTTTTTAACATCATTTACTTTTGAATTTTTTAAAATTTGGTTGCCGGGTAAATGGCTTTGTAAATTCTTTTTCTGTTAATTCAAATCTGCACACAAATTTTCACATTTTCTTAATTATTTATAGATTTTGCATAAGAAAAATTACCAAAAAATTAGAATTTTTCTTTACTTAAAACACTCATAAAAATTTATATTAAAAAAGAAGTAAAAACTTTGTAGTTGAATACAACAATCTAAGCCACAACAAACAGTATTTAAACTTCTAAAAATAATATTACGTATATTTTTTTGAAAACTGATAAATCTTTAAAATGCTGAAGAGTATTTTTACTAATAAGTTCACTTTTGTAGCTTGTAATTAAAAATAATATCATTAGAATTTAAAATCAAAACTCCTCTTTTGTGTATTGAACGTCAAGTAACATAAAGTATGTTGTGGTTGATTTGGTTGTATGGCACTTATATATACTTATATATAAGGGGCATGAATGATTGTGTGTACTACCCTCTCACAGTATTATCGATTGATGTTTGCTGTTAGTATATTAACACTGGGCGACCACTTCAACACAACAGCTTACAAACAGTGGGGAAACCAGAGAATTTACCATTGCAGGAGGGAAGGGATAAGTTCAAAAATTTGTTTGCTTATACAGTTTAAGCAAAATTGATATTCCCAATTTCTCATAGGTATCCAGTGCTAGTTAATTACTGATAACCATTTACCAGATAATGAACCATTTACCACATAATATTCCATATGTATACAGAGAAAAGTTCTGAAATTTGCAATAATAACAATTCAGCAAATTTCCTCATTTTATTTGGATGAGGGGGTATAAAAAGTCTTAATTTAGTTCAGCATTTTAAAGCTGAATTCAAACATTCCTTAAATTTAAATCATCCTCAAATTTTGATCTAAACTAGGGATTAAGGATACTTTTTCATTGTAAATACTTCTGACGTGTAATTAATTTTGATTGTAAGAAGTAGAAATTCAAAGCATAACTTGTTATAGCCTGGAGCAATAAAGTCAGAATGCATGGATGCAAAGAAAAGTTCATTGTTTTAGGAAAGGAGGGCAGCACCTGTGTAGGTGTGTAGCTTGGGATGAAAGGGTAGCACTAATATAGGTTTTTACCATGGGAAAGGAGGGCAGTACTTATGTAGGTTTGTAGCTTGGGATGAAAGGGTAGCACTAGTATAGGTTTTTACCTTGGGATAGGAGGGCACTAATTGTTTAGGTTTGTAACTCAGGATAGGAGGGCAATAATTGTGTAGGTTTGTAGCTTGGGAAAGGAGGGCAGCACATGTTTAGATTTGTAGCTTGAGAGGGGAGGGCAGCACCCGTGTAGGTTTGTAGCTTGGGAAAGGAGGGCACTAATTGTGTAGGTTTGTAGCTTATGAAAGGAGGGCAGCACTTGTGTAGGTTTGTAGCTTGGGAAAGGAGGGCACTAATTGTTTAGGTTTGTAGCTTGGGAAAGGAGGGCAGCACTTGTTTAGGTTTGTAGCTTATGAAAGGAGGGCAGCACTTGTGTAGGTTTGAAGCTTGGGAAAGGAGGGCAGCACTTGTTTAGGTTTGTAGCTTGGGAAAGGAGGGCAGCACTTGTGTAGGTTTGTAGCTTGGGATGGAGGGCACTAATTGTGTAGGTTTGTAGCTCGGAAAAGGAGGGCTGTAGGTTTGTAGCATGTTAAGGAGGGGATGCCAAGTTTATTGTGTACTGTTGTGACTGAGGTGTGGTCGCCCTTGGCTATTTAATTCCGTGTGTCTCCTATATGTAGGATTGGGTAGTGTGATGGCATTAAGTTATGTCAAGTCCAGCCCCTGAACACCCAGCGACACGCCAGGGGTGAGTTGGTCTAACATTTCAACCAACTTTTTTTCAAATTTAAATTGCCATTTTTTCAATCTTTTTAAAATTTTTACTCTTTTTATATTAAAAATTTTTACATTTTAATTCAGCCTATTTCTCTGGATGATTTATTTCAGGAATTTGGCCAAAAAAAAGGGGGGGGGAGAAAAAAAATGAAAATATAAACAAAATATTAATTTTCTGCGAAATCTCTCCAGTTGAATGAGTATTTCATTTTTACTGAGAAGTCTTATTTGGTAGGATAGCAGGCCTGTTCATCATATCTCTACTTAACTGTCTAAAAGGAAATAATTTTATTATCAAAGTATTTTTAATTTATTATGATATTGTAGCCTACATATTTTATTGTGTAAGGATAATGGGAGTAATTCTAACATATTATTCTGAATTAATGAAATGGTGATAACTAATAAAAAGTATTCTTAGAATCTTCTTTATAGCCAGAGAAATAGTGATTAGATTAGTAATCATGTCTTTCACAGTTTAGTGCTTTAGAAATATTATATATATTTATATTTATATATATTTATAGAGAATGTATTCAGCTTTCTAATAGCATGCTTCCTCCAATTTATCATAAAAATATATATTTGTAAATGTTTTCTTGATTGATTCATATGTTTAACCAACTCATCCAGTGACAATGTATTATGTATGAGAAAAATGTGTATGGAAGATGAGGGATCTGTGTTGCTATTTTTGTGTCACGTTAGAGCCTGATGAACTCGAAAATACCAAATGAATGTTAACAGCTGCAAAGTCATAATCTTCAAGTTTTTTGTAATTGATTCGAAGTGAAACAATATTAAGACAGAAAAACAACAAACAAACAAAGAAACCAAAACTGCAAACAAAGTGATAAAGTGAGGACAGGTATTAGAGACACCTGGAGTTTATATTGAATTGGAATCCCTGTTTTTGGTTTAGTATCATGTCTTATAGAGTGGGAATCTGCAGTATGAAGAGGAGAATAAAACTGATCTAACAGATAATTGTATTAGTTTACAATTAGGAAGAACAATTATTATTTTGTGGGCATTGTGCTTTGGGGAGACATTGGGATTGATTTAGACAGGGTAAGGTGTAGAGGGGTTGATCACAGAAATGACTAAGGAGATTGGTATAATCCATGTACCAGCTGCAGACATGAATTAAACTCTACTTGAATTTCCTCAGGGAAATAACAGAACTTTTGCCAGAAAAGGCAAATTGTGAGGTAATTGGGTTAGAAAAGTGTGTGACACTAATGTGAAAAGATGGGTGATTAAAGTAACACCAAAAAAAAAAAAAGAATTTCAGTGTATAAAGGGACACAAGACAATATATCATTCAAATAGTACTACTGGTACTTTATTATGATCTAACTCATGAACTCCAAGGAGTTTTTCTGATGAAGTTTGACTGTCATATGTGTGTGTGTTAACAATTTTTAAAAAAAAATCAACAATTAGAATGGATGCCCAGATTTCAATTAGAATGGATGCCCAGATTTCAATCAAAACATGTTATTATAGAGGAAAAGATTACAAAATTTTAACTGGAAAAAAATTTAGTTTTTCATGGTGGATTTCTTAAGTTTCATAAGTTAAAGTTGGTTCATAACAATGCAAATCTAGTATTTCAGTTAAAAACATTACTATCATGTTTTTATTGGGGGGGGGGGGGCAAATTTTAGAAGGACTGAACATTGGATTCCCATTTAAACAGTCTGGTGGCAAAATTTTGTTTTATGTCAATAAGTCTTATCACTAACATTTTGATGGATTTTGATGCAACTGTCTTTCATGTGATTGGTCACATTAATATTCCTGCATGGTTGTAGTGATATTTTACTGTATGATTGAAGAAGATATATTTAAATAGGTTTTAGAGATGTAGAAACTGATTAATCATGCCTAAGACTACAAACATTGTCCAGTTGAGCATTGTGACCTAGAATATTGGTAATAAGTTATGTTAGGCATGAAAAAAAAATTGGGTGTTAAGTTATGGTACAAGTACATTGAAATATTTTTGACTACATGCAACTAAAAAATAGTATATATGAACCAGTAATTAAAAATTACACCGTGAACCTCAAGTGTGAGGAGATAACAGTCATATGATAACAAGGAAATAAGAATTATACTCTTTTTCTGTATTTGACCGTGAGAAAGTGCTTGCGAGTGCTTTTGGCCATTTTTTCAGTTCATTGATACTGTTTACAGTCATGACTTCTATTTGTACAGTTCATGGTCTTTGTATCCTAAAAATCATTATCTTTAGTGACAATGAGTGATGTATTATATTTTTCTCAATTTGATTTTGTAGAGTGAATGTTTGATGGAGAAAGCCAACAGAATATCATTGAGTAAGTCTTTTGTACAGTAGTTAACTCATTCAATAAAGTTTTATCTTATCTTTAAGAATAATGAAGAATTTGTAGATTTACAATATTTATATTTAAATTTATAAATCATCCTGGCTTATTTTGCACTATGAGGTCCAACAAACAGAAGGTATAAATTTGAATTGGAAAATGTGTACTGTCAAATGTATCTGTAAATAAAAATAGTCACTTTGAGGACCTTGTCTTTATTTGAAACACAAACACACACACATACACATAAGTTGATTGATACTTATATATTTATTTTTGATTTAAGTTTTCTTTTTGTTATTCAGGACCTAGCAAGCTCCAAACATCTTTGGCTGTTAGAACGGTTTTATTTGTAAGAATGTGATTGGTGCATTCCTGGTTTCCAAGGAGATGGACACTTTCTCTGTAGAAAATCATTTAAATGATGAAAAAAATGTACAGATATAATTATGTACTTGTAAATATTTGATAGTGGATGGAAGAGTCTACAAATTATAGACCTAGATCATTGTCTGTTCTATTAATCTGGGTCACACTCACTTTGCTCATGTTGAGGAAATGGAGTTTATTCTCTTGGTGGCCATTTTTTACAGACATACAACGAAAAAGATTCAATCTGCATCTGTTATTGCTAGATGTGTTAATTGTAGACAAATTAGGAGGGAATTAGTGGGTACATGCACAGATAAAATTTACAGGCACTCAGGCTTACTTCTCCATTGATTTCATTTTATTTACTCCTTGGCAATGTGTTAAAATATATAGTTTTGGTCTTAATTTACTATTTTTTCTTGTAATGCTATTTAAAATTGTAAATTTTCTTTGTTATTATAGTTCTTTTTCTAAAATTATCCCCAAGATGTGTATTTTGTATTTCAGTTTAGCACTTTTTTTTGGTTGCTAAATTTTAGGACTTGATTTAGACTTTAATACAAAATTATCATTGATTGAAAATGAACATATTTTGAAGGAATAAACATTTATATTTTAATATGTCAATGAATTCAGAATTTTAGACCTGCTCAATCTGTTCACTGTTTTTAATATGGTTCCACAATAATGGTTTTATTAAATGTCTCATTGCAATTCTGCTGTGTTCAATGTAGGATTTTTTCTTTAGAAATTTTGATTTTAATTGAAAAAAGAAAATTATATTTTGGAAAAGCTAAGTTTTTTGTTGTGTATTTTCATTGATAAATTGGGTGAATGTTATTTTCCTGTTTTTGTTAGAAAAAAATGAAATAGAAAATATATTTGTTAGTGCCAATAGAAACTTTTGACCTCTCGTTTTGTATAGTTAGATAATTTAAACTCTGTTATAAGATCACTGGTAGACGTATGTTCAGCTATTGGATTATTTGAGGTGAGTAATTGCATTCCAGATTTTTTTTTCCAGTGGAAACCGAAAGAATGATTGTGTAAACATGTCTCAACTTAGATAAGCCCCCAAAATGGGGAGGAAAAGTAGTGTGTTTTATGTTTCATGGCTGTGGAGGGAAATTCAGGCCTTGTAAATAGAGATCATCATTTTAGCTTGTGAATTCTCATAGGTCTAGCCAGAGAAAAATTTGTGTCAATTCTCACACTGATCTTTGGATCATTCATTGTGTCATGTCTTATCAATGTGTCTGGAGTAGATTATCATGATGTTGAGAATATTATTGTCATTATTCTTTTTTTTTTTTGTCCATGAATTGTATATTTTGTGTAATGATAATTTATTAAGCTGTTAGATTATGTATCAGCGACAGGATTTACTGCTTGTTACACCTTGAAAGTTGTGGTCACCATTTGAATATGTTAATTGGTCAGTTATATACCATGCAATAAGAAGTTGGACTACGATCATTTTGAATGTTTTAGGTTTTGAAATGTTAAAATATTTATATTTTTATACAGCATTTCAGGCAGAAATACATTGATTTTTTTTAATAGAAGGATATTGATTTTATTTGTTTTGTGATGTGAAATGGTTAATGCTGATAGCTGTGTTTGCAGTCCATAGGAGAAAGGCCGTCATATCTGGTCATATACCTTGTATAGAAAGTCCTACATTATTGTACATTCTATTTATTTAAGACTGATCCATCTTCAGAACTGACAAATTAGTGTCAGACAGATGCCTTAAGCTTTTACCATGATTGTCCATGGATGTAAACACAGAAAGCTGCATACATCATCTTGTCTTATGTCACGTGACCTGCTGTAATCATCATGTCATGAATAAAAACATCCATCATCCAGGTTGACTTTGTTGTTGTTGCTGTTTTTTTGTTCTTTTTGTTTTTGTTTTTTTTTTGTCTTAGAAATTCTGAGCATGATCATGATGATCAAGAATTACCCTACCAATGTGAAGGAAGTTGAGTCAATTAGGTTTGGGCCAAGGGCAGTAGTTTTATTGAAATCTGGCCTCCTTAACGCCATTGCAAAATCGAGAGAATTCGAACTAATAATAGACTGTTGCTCTTTCTTTGCACCGTGTCACATTTTCTTCATATCATGTTAAGACAAAAAATTAATTTCAAAGAAAATAAGCCTTGCTTCTTGCTTTGAATTTTTCCCATTTGAATTTCATTTGATATTAGTATTTCATAATTTCTGTGGTCAATACAATGACCTTGTTTGCAAATAGAATCTATCATTACATCGGATGTCGACTCACTTCTTTCATACAAATTGTTAAGTCATTATTTTCACACAGATTTGACTTGGATTTATTTGTTTATATGATCATGAAAAGGGCCACACGGCGGGTGTGACAGGTAGACAAGGGATGTTCACTCCTCTATGGCATCTGATCCCACCTCTGTTTTCAGAGGAGCGTGTTTGCTTTGCTCAAAATATGGTCAATTGGACTTTTGTTGATCCAATCAACATTTAATCATACATTTAATCAATATAAATTGAACTCTAAAATTCTTATAGACCTGTCTTGTATTGCGACTCCGTCATCTGCAAAATCATTCCGAATTCTACATACTGGTAATTCCGATTTAATCTGTCGGTTCCTCGCACTAAATTACACCAAATTAACCATCAAAGGAATAGATGCTGTGAACATTGGTAACGTTTTTAATCATAAAAAGTTGAGTCTTGCATTCCACCATATTTCAAGCTGAAAACTGCATATCTGCATTTTCCTACAGATATTCTCAAAATGTTGCTTCCAAATTTTTCAACTATAAACCTACATTACATTGCCTAGATATTGAAAATCTTATTAAATTCCTCTTAATTAAGTGTTCTTCTTCTTTCATCTATGTTTCCTCTGGACATATCATTACTGGTGATATTAACAGTTGAAAATGATGACCTAGTCATTTTAAAAGGTAATAAATACTGGGAGCTCCGATCTTTTAAATGGCGACAAAACTTCATTTCTATTATGAATTCTGTCGAAGATTATGTCAGACGTTGGGGGGAATGTGATGGAGAACACCTGAACACTTTCAGGGTTTTACAAATATATTAAAGATTAATCTTTTTAGAAAGTTAAAAGACAATATGCAAACCATCTATCCTTCCTTATTCACTAAATCGGAGGTGATAAAAGAATTAGAATCACTACATGAACAGTATGTTATGGTTCCAGCAGGCTTGTCTTTTACGTGAAAAGAAGAAAACACTTGCTGTGGCCTTCAGCTCAACATTTAGATATATCGACGACGTATTGTCAAATAACAATGGTTATTTCCATTCTTATGTCGACACGATATATCCCGGCGAGCTTGAGAAAAAAGATACCACAATGTCTGACACATCTGTTTCATATTTGGATATTTTATTAGAAAAAGACGTAAATGGTAATATAACAAAAAAGCTTTATGATAAACGTGATGACTTTAACTTTTCAATCGTCAACTTCCCTTACTTATGCAGCAATATAACCTTATCACCTGCATACGGGGTTTATATCTCTCAGTTGATTCGATACGCTAGAGCATGCTCTACGTATGAACAATTTAGGTAAATTATTGACAAACAAGTTGATGAAACAAGAATATCAGCAGTCTTGTTTAAAATCATCATTTCGTAAGTTTATGGTCGATACAATGACCTTGCTAGCAAATACAATCTTTCAATAAGTCAAATGCTGACTGACTCTTTTCACACTAATTGTTAGGCCATTATTTACACACTGAATTGTCGACGGATTTTCCCGTTATTTCCCGATCACGACAAGGAGCACACGGCGGGATTGACCGGTCGGCAGGGGATGCTCACTCCTCCATGGCATCTGATCCCACCTCTGAAGTTTTAGAGGTCCGTGTTTGCTCTGCTCCTATTTTCTAATGTTTATTGGTCTTCTGTGCTCGAATACTGTTCGTTATCTCCACATATTTCATTTGTTTGAAAGGCTCATTAGTAAATCTGTGTTTTAGTGGAAAGTTTTAATTTTACATCTGGAAATCCTACTGTGTACTTATGCTCACAGTTCACTTTCTAAGGATGCAATTCTTCAAAAGCATATTTCAGTCTTTATTACTTTTAAAATCTAGTCAACGAAGGTGAGTTTGATCTATCCTACGTATCTATCCTACCTATATTGGATTACAAAACTTCATAAAATTCCTTAGAAAGATTCATTGCCGGGTCCTGAAAATGCCCTACAAAGCCCCTATTTTTACTCCTCGCAAAATATTAATTGCTGTAAAGGAGAAACTTCAGACGTACTGTGCTAAAACATATTCTAGAATGAAATATGAAGATAACGAATAGTATTCAATCTCGAAAGTCCAATAAAACGATACAAATTTGGAGCAGAGCAAAAAAATTTAGAGGTGGGATCAGGTGCCATGGAGGAGTGAGCATCCCCTGCCAACCGGTCACACCCGCCGTATGCTCCTTGTCATGATCGGTGGGAAAACGAAAAAAAATTCTTTGACAGCTCAGTGTATAAATAATGGCATAACAATTAGTATGAAAAACGTTAGTCAGAATTTGACTCAATGATAGTTTGTATGTACTGAGAAGGTCATTGTATTGACCATGAAACTTGCAAAATGATGACTTCAAACAAGACTGTTGATATCCTTGTTTCATGAACTTGTTTGTCAATAGCTTGCCTCGTTTTAGAAATCGCTCATACGTAGAGCATACTCTAGCGTATCGAATCAACTGAGAGACATAAACCTCATATGCAGGTGATAAGTGTATAATGCTAATTAAACAAGCATTCTGAGAGTATTACATTAACAATACTAGTCCCCTACCGGCAAGTGTAATCTGGTTCCCGCTAAAAATTGGAAATGCCATAATTCCGTCAAAAATCAATGAAGCGGAATGAAATGCAAACTTGATCTATAACTCATCAAGGTAAAGTCACATACCAAAAATCAGCTCAATATCTGCAAGCGTTGAAAAAAAGTGCAGAAAACCAAGTGGGACAGACTGACAGACAGACAGAGGGACGGACAGACAGACAGACGGACGGACGGACTCAGAGGAAACCTATAGTCCCCTCAGGTTTCACCGGTAGGGGACTAATAAGGGAAGTTGACGACTGAAAAGTTGAAGTTTACTAGAAAGCTTTGTTGTTAGGTTACCATTGACTTTTTTTTTTAAGTAAAATATCCAAATATGAAACAGATTTGTCAGACTCTGTGGTATCTTTTATTTCAAGATCACTGGGATATATCGAGTCGACACATGAATGGAAGTAACTATTGTTAATTGATAATACGTCGTCAATATATCGAAATGTCGATTTGAAGGCCAAAACAAGTGTTATCTTCTTCTCATGTAAAAGTTTTTGAAAAATTCTGCTTCATATGAATTCAAAAATGGATCTGCTAATAACGGGGCGCAGTTGGTACCCATGGAAATTCTAACAGATTGTTGGAAGACTTGATCTCCAAAAACTACATAGATATTGTCAATCAGAAACTTAAATATCTTTTTAATATCAACTTCAGAGTACTTGTGTATACAATCAGAATGCTTTTTTAGCAAAATAATTTTGCAAATGACCATGACAAGGTAAGTATATTTACGAGTTCCATTTTAATTGAAAGAGCAGCTGTCTATGATATCAAAAAGCCTGGACTTCAATTTATCGTGGGGAATGGTTGTATAAAGTGTTGAAAAGTCGTACGTTGTGATGTTATTGATTTTATTAAAATTTTGTGATTTCAAATTTTCTGAAAGTTCCTTGGAGTTTTTAAGTATCCACATCTGATATACACCACTTCTCGAACACTAGAATGGTGTAAATCAAATGTGAATTCTCGAGAATTCAAAAAATTGTTTAGAAAATCAAAAATCAGAAAATTTTTCAAAAGTTAATCACAACGAAACGTATGACTTTTCTACACTTCATACAACCTCACAATAATTTAAAAGTTGGGCTTTTTGATATCATAGACAACTGCTTCTTCAATTAAAATGGAACTCGGAAATTTTCTTATCTTGTGATTGGTCATCAACAAAACTTCTTTGTTGAAAATCACTCTGATTCTACACACAAGTACTCTGAGATTGATATTAAAATGATGCTAGGGTTCATCATTGACAACATCTATGTAGTCTTTGGAGGCCAGGTCTTACAACAAATTGTTGGAATTTCGATGGGCACTAACTGTGCTCCTTTATTAGCCGACCTGTCTTTATATGGCTATGAAGCAGAATTTATCCAAAAACTTCTACATGAGAAGAAGAAAACACTTGCTGTGGCTTCAACTCTACATTCAGATATATCGAAGAAATTATATCAATTAACAGTAAGTACTTCCATTCAAATGTCTACTCGATATATCCCAGTGAACACGAAATAAAAGACCCCACAGCGTCTGACACATCTGTTTCATATTTAGATGTTTTACTGAATATATTCAATAAGGACCAAGTAACAACTACACTGTATGACAAACGAGATAACTTCAGCTTTCCATCGTTAAGATGATGTTAGAGGAATTTAAACAACCTCATTCAAATGCAACATTTCCTAAATTCTATGGTCGTTACAATGACCTTGTTAGCAAATATAATCTATCACTGGGTGTATTTTAACTGAAATGTTTCATACCAATTGGCAAGCCTTTGTTTTTATACTAAATTTGACCACAGAATGTGCTGTCTTCTTGACAGATACATAGAGCTCACGGCGGGTGTGACTGGACGACAGGGGATTCTTACTCATCCAGGCACCTGATCCCACCTCCGGAATTTCCAGGGGTCCCTGTTTTTGCCCTGTTCACAGATTTGTACTGTTTATAGGGTTTTTTTTTAAATCGATCACTATTCGTTATTTTCACATACATGTATTTCATCTCGATATAAGAAGAAACACGAGTACCGATATAAGAAGAAACACGAGTACCTCATGGACAATATCTGTTTGGTCTTTTGAGGCCTTGTCTTCCAAAACTTTGTTGAAATTCCGATGGTCATTAATTGTGGTCCTCTATTGGCCTTTTTTCAATTAGGAAGTAGAATTTATTCAAAAGAATGGGGAAAAACTTCTACTTGAGATGGAGTAAACGCTTCCTGTGGCCTTCATTTCGTCATTTATGTACATCGAAAAAGTTTTTTTTTTTTTAATTCTGATTGCTTTTATTCATTCATATGTCACAATTTATATATCCCAGTGAACTCGAAATAAAAGACACCACAGACAGAGTCTGTCGAATCTGTTTCATAAAGGATCTACTGACTATAGACGTTGATTGTCAAACAAGAACTGAAAGATATGACAATTAAACTGAATGACTTCAGCTTTTCCATTGTCATCTTCCACTTTTTAAGAAGTAATATTCCACTACAACCTCCATTTAGTGTATATGTTTCCCAACTGATTCGGAACACAAGAGCATGAATACAATCAATTTCTAACCAAAGCAGGCTGTTGAAAAATACATTGATTTTTGAGGGATTTCAACAATCTGGTCGCTATTATATATGCATTTTAGAAAAAAATAGATATAAAAATATTCAGCGTTTTATCTTTTTATGTTATGTTTCATATATGTGATGATTCCCCATGGTTTCGAAGGAAAAAAAGAAAACTTTTTAGCCTTAAGACCTGAGCTTATTCTAAACATATAACAGGCAGTGACCCTGTTATTGGACTTCTTATTTTAGGGAATGAAAGAACGTCAAAGATAAATGTATTCTTTCATAACCTTCCATAAATAGTACGTTAATTTATTGTCTTGTTAAGTTGCTATTTTATATAATGAAACAGAGAACACATCTATGGTATTTAAATTAGGAATCATTAGCTCGAAATAACATGCAGAAAATTAGATTAATTATCTCTTAAAGAGCATGAATTTTTTTAGTGACATAAGCTTTTTTCATCTCTTAATATTTTACATTGTGAAAGGGAATGTTTCATAAATGATTGAAAAGTAAGAGATATATTTAACTTTATAGAATGATTTCTATAATCGTGCTTCCTCAAAGAGGAAATCGTTCATCCATAAAGATGACTCATCATTAAATATTTTCAGATTTATGAAAGATTATGGTAACGCCGTACTTTAATTAAAGTAATGAAATGTTAATGATATCATACAATCAGTAAACCTTTAAATTTAGTAAGTCTGACATTTATAAAGTAAAGATAACAAACAACGACCAATCTTAAAAATCCAGTGAAGAATACAAACAGGTCAAAAACATGGACCCCTTAAAACACCAGAGGTGGGATCAGGTGCCTAGGAGGAGCAATCATCCCCTGTTGATCGGTCACATCCGACGTGAACTCATAAAGTTTTTTCTTTCATAAAGGTTAATATTTCTTTGCACATTTAAAGTTTCTTTTCGTTGAAGAGTAATTATACTTTTCTTCCGTAAAGTACAGAGAAATTCCTTTTTGTTAAAAAAAAACTTATATTCCCCTGTTTTATCGCAGAATCCTGCTACAGATACGCTTCTTTCTGTTATAAACTACATATAACACTCCTGTTTAAATGTAGCATTCCATTTCTTTCTATTGTATGGATCTTGTCTGCTGTGATTTAAAACCGTGGCCCATGTATGTAAAAATGCTTGTTCTATTTATCATGTATTTAAGGGTGTTTTTAGAACTTTTTGGCCAATCCCATTTGTAAACCTTATAAATAGTAAAATATGTTAAAACCACGTGTCTGCTGTAAAGTACTCATACTCTATATTTCTATTGCGCTTTTACCACTCATGACGGATTCAGAGTGATTATACGATTCCTTTCTGTTTCAGAAATTATACGACTCCTTTATTTTTTAGAGTTATAATACATTTTTTTTGTTTTAGAGTACTTTTATCACTGTTGACCATTACATAGTACTACTTTTTAATTCAGAGTACTTTTACCTCACCTGTTTCCCATTACTTTTGCCACCTCTTCCTATTTTAGAGTACTTATGCCATTCCTGTGTCTAATTACTTTTGCCACGTCTTCTTGTTTCAATGTATTTTTTTCACGTCTTCTTTTCTTTAAGAATGTTAATCTTTACCACTCCTTTCTACTCCGGAGTACTTTTGCAAATTTTTCTGTTTCAGATTTTACACGAATTTTTTCTGTTTAAGAGTATCGATAATACTCTGTTTTAGGGTACTTTTGCCACTTCTCTCTGTTTTTAATTACTTAAACCTCTTCTTTCCGTTTCAAATTCGTGATACTAGTTCTTTCTGTTTCAGGTTATTTACGCATTTCCTGTCTGTTTCAGAGTACTTTTGCTACTGCCTCCTGTTTCAGAGTATTTATATAACTTTTAAGAGTACTTTTTTTTTTTTTTTACTTTTTTTTATTTCAGGGTACTTATATAATTCATTACCGTTACTAAGTACATTTATTCAATCTTTCATTGTTTATTTTATAACATTTCGTTATCACCTGCAAATGGTGTTTACATCTCCCACTTATTCGATGCTCAAGAGCATCATCTGAGTACGATCAATTTTTTTTAACCGAGGCAGGTCACTGACAGATAAGTCGATATTACAGGGATTTCAACAACCTCGTTTAAAGTCAGCATTTTGTGTATTCTAGAGTCGTTATAATAACCTTGTCAACAAATAAATACATGTATATATTTCCTGTCATTGGGTTGTATTTGGCTGCCGTGTTTCATACCAATTTTTGCTCTTTGTTTTTGTACTAAATTTGATTACGGAATGTTCCGTTATCTGATCAATAGATAGGGTTCACTGTGTGTGCACACAGGATGTGCCGGTTGACTAGGGATGTTTACTCCTCCACCTGATCCATCTCTGGAATTTCCGGGGGTCAGTGTCTTATGCCTTGTTAATAAATTTGTTTGTTTGCAGATTTTTTTTAGATCATTCACTGTTCGTTATATTCAACTTTTTCATTATTCTGGACCACACAGGGATCATAGTGCTTAACTTTACCCTCAGTCTTGTCCAATCCATTCTGATCTGAATTTAATCTTTTTTTCCTCCAGCGTTTCGACATTGAAATCTTAACTTACTTTATTAAATTGAATTATTTAACTGTTTAATTTTTCATAGGTTTATTTATTATTAATTTTTTGTTTCATTTTCTGTTGATTGCTTTTCCTTTATTTTGTTTTTTATTAGTCTGTTCTCTTTGCTTAATGTAATTTCAATAGGGTTTAAAACACAGGCTTATGCACAAAACTGTCACAATAAGATGTCATGATTTGTTGGAAAATGAACTTCACAAATGTATGCGGGGAATAGTGGACAAAGATACAAAATGTAGCAAACATATAAAAATTTCAATGAATGAAATGAAATATTTCACATTGTTACTGATAGCATAAGCGCAGAATCAAGTGTAGCAGGCGGAACAACTCTTGTAGTATTATATGGAATGGTTAATAGAGAACGAAAACATCCTTAGCTTTTAGTTATTGCTGATGGTCATACACTTATAAAGTAATTTTGTAGGTATCCGGTTTGTTAAAGTTTTCTTTATTTAAACATTACATAATAATCTTGTTTGTCGTAAATTATTTAACACACTGCTTTTTTATAGTAACCTTGTCTTGCTCTTTTACTTGCTCAATACAAAGGACTCACGGCGGGAATGAAAAGGGATGCTTACATCTCTTAGGCACCTGATCCCACCTCTTGAAATTCCATGGATCCATAGTTTTGCCCTGTTTAATTTTCATATTGTTTTGTAATGGTAAAGGCTGTGGATATCGGCCTTAATAGGTCAGTGGTTAGAGCACCTGACTAGTGATACATGACTCACGAATTCGATGCAGCCATTATTTTTTCATTTTCTGTTACATAATTTTGTGCCGTTGACCATCCCCGGGCTGGCTTGCAGGTGAAAGTCCTGCCAGCGGTAAAAAGAACCTGGGTTGTGTCTCAGAGGGCGAAGGTTTATGGTTATGGAGGGAAAACTTTAATGGTTAGGGCTATGGATATCGACCTGTATATAGCTCAGTGGTTAAAGCATTTGACTAATGATAAAGGAGTCTGGTCAGTTCGAATCCCGGTCCCGCCGTACATTTTCTCATTCCCTGTTACGGTTTAAAGGAATTATGAAATCGATAAATGTTCCTTATCTTCACTTTTTCCATCTTAATTTTTTTAAAAACCTTTTTTTTTCTTTTTTTGGTCGTGTTGCATATTTAGATCAATAATGTTATATGTGCTCTTCAAATAACTCAATTTCCTCCGTAGGTTATTCGATCATAAAAAGACAATACATTCTAAGTTCAAGTAAGAAAAACAACAACATGTAAATGACTTCACAACAGAAAGACAGCTGTGATTTTTTTCCTATCTCTCCATTCTACCTTGTGAAGTTTATTGTAAATACTCGAAATCTGACTCGTGTGTTTATAACAATGCATGTGTATACAAATTTTCATCCTTACCTATCTGCTGGTTGTTATTTAACTGTAAGTTTAATCCAGGTTTAACCATGCAATTTGATAAAATTACACGGTAATTTTTTTTTTACATCGATTGCCAACACATTCTACAGGATTCAGACAGCTTTTCATAATCAATGGCATTTGTCACCCACGCAGTTTATTTTTTTACAATATATCTTCTCATTATTCTAAGAACAAAAAACAACTAAAGTAAATAATAAAGTTTTCTTTTTGCTTTGTTCTATCTTTATTTTTAAATTATTGCTCCGCTTTTTTTGAAATTTTAAATTTCACAATTTCTGGACTCAGGATAATGAAACAGATTTAGACTTAAGTAAATTTTCAATCGCCTGTAAAATGTTTATTTATTTTTGAATCAATCTCTAAAGGGGGAATTTCGATAAGGTCGTTTTTCGGCCCCTCACGAAATTTTATGAAATTTTGATATTTTGTAGAAAAACTCCTTATCTCCCTAAAAATATGAAAATAATTTGTTACGCATTTTCCGGTCACGCGATAATTGAAAATTTAAGTATACTAGTACCCCCTTTCGTTTATTTTGGGGGTTGACATTTTTATAGGGGGAAAGTGGATTTTTTAAACCGTCAAAATCGTAAATGAAATAGGATAAATATTAATAAAGACATAAATTAACCAATTTCAACAATTTATTTTACTGAAAATGGTATTTATCTTATGCAAATGTTTTTTTTTAAGGTGCGATATTTTTCTGGTGTGTTAAATGTTACTTTTCTTTTAAAGAGGATGAATTGAACTTATAAAACGTAAACATATATAAAAAGTTTTAACATCATAATTAATCGACAGTTTATACATAAAATATTTAACATTTTTCCATACGAAAAATGCAAATGAAAAGATATGTAGACATGGGATAGGTAAACGTCATATACAGGGATATGCAATACATTTTCATCAATGAGGTTATACAACTACATATGTATAAAAATATACCTTAATATCATAAAATTGAAGTTAAATAAAAATGTTTTGAAATAAAAAGATTAAAAAATAAATGCAACTTTATATACATACATAAATAAGTATATTTAAAAGCATCATATTGCTACGTAAGCCGATACATTATAGGTGCCAGGTAAGAAAACTATTTTATCTGGCGGTCGCCACATAATTGCATGTATTCGGCGGCCGCTAGAAAAATATATCTGGCGGCTGTCAAATAGTTTTCCTGCGGCCACTGGTGGCGACCAGAAACTTATCTGGTGGCCGCCACATAAGTAACTAGAAGCCGACAAATAAGTTTCTTGCGGTGTAGACATGTAATCTAATAAAACATAAATTTAAAGTTATGAGGTGAAGACCTTATGAAGTGAATTTTTGTATAAAGTGTAGATTTCATCTTTGCTAATAGGGCATGAAACTTCCAGATTTGACTACAAACAGAAGTTGTAGATGTCGTTAAAGGCAGAGTTTTTAAGCACCGCCTTCAAAAATACCTGGTCTGTGTACCTCTGTCGATCAAGTGCATTAAGGTACATCATTGGGTGCTACAACTTGATTGGCAAACCACTAATTTTTTTTCTGGCGGCCGCCAGATATTTCAATGGCAGGCGCTAGAAACTTATCTGGCAGCCGCCAGATAAAATATTTTTTTATCTAGCACCTACCGGCTTCAGTATATTGCAATGTATTTGATAATATGAATAATATTAATTACAGTCAAAAATATTTTTATCATGATACGTAATATGTTAATAGCCAAATGATGGAAAAATTTATAATACATTGAGTGTTTCCTGTTTCATTATGAAACTTAAAAGTATTTGCCCACATAGATCTGCATTATGTTTTCAGCATAACTGAGAGAATCCCAGCCAGGACTAATTTCCTCTCGCCTCCCAACTCTCCATAGATACTTAAGTTGCTTCACCAACTCTAGTCACTTCTCATTTAGTTTTAGAATTCATTATATATGATTTGCTAGACCAGATCGCAATTCGAAATACAGATGTAAACGCCAAAGACATGTGTTTTGATCCTTAATCAGGCAGATATATGCGCCTAGACATCCAGACTTATAAACAATCCACGTTCCCTATGTCAACCACACGGAAATATATGGGCGCTTCTCTAGCATGTTGGAGCGTGGATTTCTATACAAGAAAGTATATTTTTGACTTTCTTGTAACTATGCAAACGTGAGAAAGATCCAGCATCTGAACCATGTCTGGTAGTGTGCAATCCTAGATGCATCATCAGTGCAAGTTTAGTTACGATAGGGCTTATAGTTACATAAGAATGAGACCCGTTTCAAAATCTTTAACCTGCTCACTCATTAAGGAAATGTAGGTCTTATCCAACATCTGAAGCAATCTAGTAGTGTGCTTATGTAGATGCATCATGAAGCAAGTCTGGTCAACAAGTGCTTACAGTTGCTCTGCTCCAAAAACTTAAACCTGCTTTTAAAACCTGGACATTCTTTGGCTAAAATTCCAGCATCTGAAACCTTACTGGTGACGAGGAAACAGGCTAGATCAGGTGACTCTAATAATTATAGGGCATAGATATACTTGAAAAAAAATAGCTTCAAAAACTTTTACGTGGAACACCGATGCCGGCGGTGTTACAAAAGCTCCTCCAACTTCGAGGAGGTGAGCTAAAAATGTGACATTAACGTTATATGTTGGCGACAAAAAATATCGAAATGAAGATAGGATACGATAATCTTTTCTACTGTGAATATAATCGGGAATCTTCTTTGATTTAAAAAAAAATATGCTACTTTTGGCTTAGTATTTTAACACATAGTCAGATCAAGAACCAGGAGCTTCTAATTTTAGATATACAAATGTTATGCAATTTTTAATTTTTGGATATGAAGTGCACATGCGACACTCATCATATTTCAAGAAATTAGTGTGCAGAGTATATATAATTACTGAACAAATTTAAGTGAGTGTCCCTAATGCACTTCATATTCTAAACATCGATTTATAAATGCCACCCTCTTATATTTTCCCATATAAGCCTAATGTTAACGCATCTGAGGGTACATCTAAGTATGTATCAGCTACGGTGTGAATTCATCTCATATTAACTTTTGAAATATAAATAACAAAAGTTTACATATTTATCTTGAATTCTAAACTAGTTCTGAAAAAATAAATTGAGATTTATTTTTTTGAAAAAAAGTGGGCCGCTGAGCGGCCTTATCGAAACTCCCCCCTTTGCAGATAACAATACTTTTGTAAAGCAATATTGAAAAATATTTTAATTTTGGTCAGATTGACCTATATAACATTTTAGTACAACGAAAGATTTTGACTTCAGCTTAAGATGTTTCATGATCCCTTGGTCATATCCCCAAACTTTCCATCCTAAACTGTACATATTTTTTCATAATTCTTTTTTGTAGGAATATCAGAAAACACAACCCAGGGATAAATTAAAATAACTAAAAGAAGGCATCATTAAAGATAAATAACAAAACAAATATGAGTGCTTCTTACTATTCCACTGCTGTGTTTGGAAGATATGATTTCAGTACTAGCAAAGAGACTGATAACACACGTGAAAGCCAACAACCCCAACCAGAAAAGTGGTATTCCAGGGGTTTGGGGATTTGAGAAAGACACCGGTCTCAGCACAACAAGGTACAGTTCGTGGGGGTCAACAACAGCAGAAGAGTGACATACACCTTATGGCGGAATACGAAGTACGTATAGGAAAGGAAGACTTAAGGAAATCTAAGACTGTTGAACTTGCAAAACATGGGGTATGGATAGGATGATTTGTTCCTGAGAAGAACACAAGACAGAGCATCACGTCGGTGCCAAAGAGGTTTCCTTTGTTCGTGCTAGCGAAACAGTCCATCCATTCAGGGCAAAGAACAATTTCTGAGATGGATCGGCTTGGTAGACGTAGATTGATCTAGGGCGCATTCCATTAGTTTTGTGGTCTGAAGACTAGAGGATTATCATCAACTAGCTAACATTGCCTTTGGAAGAAGGCTACGACGTAGTATTGGAAATTTAAGGAAAAGTATGTTAAAAGAGGATTTAAGACATACTTATTCCCAATCAAACATAGATGTTTGGAAAATAAAATAAAGCCTTTGGAAGTTTTGATAGAACCAGAGAAAGAGTAGTCAAAAACTTCGGTGAGGAGTCCTCATACTTTGTCAGAATGGATTAAAAGCATCAGGTGGATGTTGAAATCTCGAATTAAGGGGCTGAGAGGCAATTTAAAAACCATCTACGTACAACTTTAACTTATCTATCGTCAACTTACCTTATTTATGTAGCAAATATACCATTATCACCTGCATATGAAGAATATATCTCCCAGTTGATTCGATACGCAAGAGCATGCTCTACTACAGACAATTTCCTCAAACAAGACAAGCTATTGACAAATAAGTTGATGAAACCAGTATATCAATAGTCTCGTTTAAGGAGGTTGGATCCTTTTATCATAAATATTGAGAATTTTTTATCAAGTATATTTTTTAGAATCTACACAAATAGCTTAATTAAAAACCAAAACAAAAAAAGGGGGGTCAATGCGCTTCTCTTGGCACTAGGGAGCATTTAATATGACCTATTTGCACTGTATTTACGTCTAACATATAAATCAATTTTTCACAGGTTTTCCTCTAAATTTTTTTCCAGAAAAATACTGGGAACAAACACAGTCTTTCTTCATCTTGAAAAGTCACATTAAAATTTACTTTGCATAGTCAATTATTTGACCTTTCTACACTCAAAACAAATATCATTTTTCTGGCATTAAAAATTTAGCGAGCAATGAAATCATTTGAAAGTAATGGCATTTTTCTGAATTTAAGCAGAATGGTTAGAATTGTCTTATTTATTTAGAAAAAAAAAATTAAAAGTTGGGGTCTGTGATATTAATTTTTAGATATTACTAAAATAATGTTAATTTCAAGCTTAAATTGGGCTATTTTTTCTCAGGACTTTCACAATAAATTTGCTGTATTTGACAAATATGATGATAGAATTCATGACATTTATTTTAATATATAATTTAGGACCAGCATAAAACATGACATGTCAGCAAATACAGTCATTGAGTCGAAATTTGACTGACGTTTTTCTTACAAATTGTTAGGCCATTATTTTCACATCGAATTGTCCACGGATTTTTCCGTTTTCCGTTTGCCGGATCATAACAAGGAGCACACGATGGGTGTAACCGGTCGACAGGGGCTTACTTCTCTATGGCATCTGATCCCACCTCTGATGTTTTAGAGGTCCGTGTTTGTTCTGCTCCCAAATTGTATTGCTTGAATGGACAATTGAGCTTGATTACTGTTCGTTATTTCCATATTCAATAAATAAAGATTCCGATATGCAACTGAACATTTTATTTTTACAGAGTTTGCTAATATTTATCTGTAAATCCATATTGTAATATAAACATATACTTCTTTAATATATTGCTTTTTCCCTAGTCTCCATGATCTAGTACGAAAGATTTACAGAACAACTTTTCTGTAAACAGGTAAATTTCAACATTCAGATATATACTCAGGAGGTGGACATAAAATAGAAGTTACCAACGCAAGGTAATTTTCCATACTGAATTTCTGTAAACATGAAGCATTTTTAGTTAATAATTAATATTTTATGTACTTTGCTTAGCATGTAAGTGATGAAAAAATCTTCTTAAATTGTTCAGTGATATAGAAAATTAAAATATTTTTAATTTTTTTTCCACACAAAAGGGAGCAGCGCGATAAATTCGTGTCATTACAAACCATTTTATTTCTCAAAATGGGGTGTTGAAACACGATAACACATATATCCAATGTCAATTATGGTATTTCTCAGTCAATCTATTTACTTCAAATGGAGTGCCTCTGATTGTCGTCAGTATATACGTTTTAAGTTCATTGGTGACGTACAGAGCTATAATATTCGAGATATGTAGTTATTAAAGAATTAAAAATATAATATATTACTTTATAAATCTCCTGTCATTTCATATCCCAAGCCAATGCTTAAATTTTCAATACAAAAATAAAAACAAAATAATTTTAAAACGCAAAAAAACAATAAACACGTTAAAGCCAGCATAAAAAATTAACTTTGAATGCGTTTTTCTTTTCTTTATTTGGTGTTAAGACTAACGTACACAAAAACATAATTGAAAAATGTTCACACGAGTGACATTTATGAAATATGAAGATATAGAACAGAGGTCAAGATCAAAATCCATTAAAAACAAATCAGGAGCACAGCAAACACAGATGCCTTGAGGCACCAGAGATGGGATTAGGTGCCATGGAGGAGTAAGAATCTCCTGTGGACAGATCAAACACCTGCCTTGAGCTTCTTGTCTCGGTCAGGTAAAGGAACTTTACTATTCCCGATTTCAGCGTACCTTTAAGTGTTGTTGCAACCCAAGAATGGCCAGATCGGAAAACTTTAAACCTCTACTTGCTGATTAAATAATAAATTCTTAAATCACTAAGTCAGTCCAACAAAACGATTCTGAGAAGAAAGATAAAAAATTCAACATACTCGTGTAATTTTTTTCTTCTCGATATATGCATCGAAATAAGTAGTTTCTGCCTTGAGAATCTAATTTTTAAGATCCTGATTCGCAGTTCAATCACATTGTCAACAATGCAAACTACGAAACACACTCTTTACGCTTCGTTGAGGGCACAAGAACAGCGCGCTAGACCGCTCGGCCATCTAGTCAAGTCAAAAAAGTTGCTTTGGTTGCCGATGGAATTCTCGCGGCGCCGCCCTACACTACACGGTCATTGAGAATGGAAGTGAGATACAGTTATTTGGATATAAGTTTATTAGAGGATTGTTACCGATACACATTGTAATGAAATTTAGTTTTATTTATAAAGCACATTTTAAAACAACTTGAAATATATATATATATATATAGAGAGAGAGAGAGAGAGAGAGAGATATTCAGTAGTAGTAGTTAAAAGTATATGTATGATGATCAAAAAGAAAATGTACGGTTTCCAAATTTTATTTTACTAGCGCTTTCTGGATTCTTATACATCCATCTTCAGGTGTACATACATTTGAACTGATTCTTTTGCTTAGTATCTACCTAGTCTGGACTTTGCACTTTGATTTTGTAACAACTTTGATACTGTTTTATAACCAAAGTGTTATATACATGTGTTTCAAGACTAAGTCAAATGCTTTTTCACTCACAACTTGAATCACGAATGCTTCTAAACATGATACATGTATCAAAACATGCCACACTTATAGTAATCTTTTTTCCGTCAAAAAAGCAAGTCTCATCAGAAAGATGAAATTTCTGTAGTAAACAACAGCGATCAGGTATTGCGGCAAATAGTAGGCACTAACTCACTTAACAGTGGCATAATTTTCAGTATTTTAGAATGATAAAATCGTCTTATACACCTAGTTTAAAAAAATGGGGGAGGGGGAGAGTGTTTTTTTTTTTTTTTTTTTTTTTTTTTTTTTTGCATAAAAGATTATCTGGACAAAGAGACACCAAATATCTTTATTTTGATATATAAGAAGTTTATATTTACTAGTGCAATAAAGGTGGTGGCCACATTTATTCATGATTAAAAGAGTAACGAAACATTTGAAATGATTTTAATCAGTACTGTATACGACAATTTCGTATTTGTAGACAAAGATGTGCAATGTTTTCAATGTGAAACAAAACTTTTTCGTTTTGATGGTGATTTCTTCATATTTCTATAGATAATAAAACTCATTCTAGAAAGTTATATCTTTCTTTCCACTGCTCATGCCAGGCCAAAAAGTCCAATTGCCTTTAAAGTATGCCCCACATCCCATTTGTTGGAACCAGCACTCTCAGTAAGAAAAAGATTCTAAGACATTGGAATTTGTCCACTCAGACTCTGGAAAAAAGTTATATACCATTAAAATTTTTGTGAGAACTTTTACCACATCTCCAAGTCGCTTTTCATGCCTGTTGAAATTCTAGTAAAGTGATGAGGTTTGGATGCACCACTCATTGCATCATAGAATCTCCTATTAAATGCCCTGCTTGATCTAATTGTCTTACCAAAGAAATTAAGCATTCCTACTTAGGACCGTAACCCTGGAAGGGTAACCCTTTATTGTAATATATCCTTTATCTTATCTGTTAACATAATACCTTTGGGTTGTGGAATTCTTATGACCATTTTAATAGTTTCAACTTCTAATCCTAAACATGTGATTCTTGTTGTGGGGCCTGTAGTTTTATCCTCAGCTAAGGGGACACCAATATCAGTAGCAAGACTTTTGAAATTTTCCATGAGCCGAATACGATCTGCCGTAAGCCGAATACGATCTGCCGTTCCCCTTTTCCCAGCAAAAAATAAAGTCTTCTTAGTAGTGATCTAAAGTATCTATACCAGTTTGAAATTTTGTTAGCCAATGAAGGAATATTTCAAATATCTCCCATATCTTACAGATTATTGCATAGGCCATTGGTAAATACTTTTCTATTTAATTAAACCCATTTATCGAGAATCCTAATAAATCAAGATCACCAGGATATATAGGTATTTATCTGTAAGCACTTTTCACATCAACTTTTGCTAAAAGTGCCCCTTTCCCTAACACAGAAATCATATCTACCACCTTTTAAAAAGACGAATAATGTACAGTACACAGCTCTGGATCAATGAAATCATTTATGCTATTCGATTCAGGGTATGTCAAATGATTAATAATCCTCCAACATGCATCAGATTTTGGAATAATACCCACTAGTGACACATGAAGATTTGATAAAGGAAGTTATTAAAAGGTCCTAATACCCGACCTTATCCTATTTCTTTTTGTAGTTTTTTCCATCAACTCGACATGATGTTGCTGTGCTGGTAGCAAGTTTTTAAAGGACACAGGAATCCTTGGCCCCGAGTACTGGAGTTTTAAACCATTTGAAAATCCCTTTTTAAAAATAGGGTTGTACTTTGATCTGGGTAATCCTTTAAATATTTTGCTAATTGGTCAACGTTAATAGGAGTTTTTCTTAGGGTTCATATTTCTCTGTGGTCTATATTGTTGGTGTCTTGGAATACTATTGGTACGTGGGGCTTGAAGGGTCACTGAAATTGGGGTATTCCAGGGAAAGGAAAGTGACCACTTTGCTGGTTATAATATGAATATAATTACCCATTTAATGGCTTAAGTTGAGCTACGTTTACTTGTCGCAAGGGACATGATGATATGGGGTGGCCATTGTTACATTTTATGCAAATATGCAGATACCCACTTGTCTGCCTGCTACAGAAGCCCCTTAGTTAGTCAAAAATTTGTTGAGTGATACTTGCACAGCCGAAGATTGGATAGCCTGAGGCGGGTGGGGCTTGCAAGTACATCAATGTTTGCAATGTGCTTGAAGCATCCTTCTAGCTGGCATCTGACCGGACACAGTAGGGGGATTTATGGACCCAGGATTGCTTTCTTCAGTAACACCAACCATTGATGTTGCAGTCCGCTTTCTTTTCGGCATTTGAGCCAGCTATTTCTGCACGCTACATGTGTTTGCGCAGCAGACGACAATCCAAAAACATCGCTTGTTTTAACATAAAAATATTTTTCTCAGATGATAAAATTGTTGTATATAATTGCAATATCAGTAACAATTAACAATTTTTCAAAGCCAATCAGGTGTATTTTTACCAATCTTAATTCATGGTTAATCTGTGATCCTTTCCTGTGGTCGGAGTATTCAATATTCAAAATTGGCATAAAAAAAACCTAATATGACCCAAAGCTGTATTTGCAAACCAAGTTGTTATAACAATAGAATTTGCTATGTGATGACTTTAACTGAGATTGTAAAAAGCCCTGTAAAATCAACGTCTTTGTTATGTGGTAGTATCGGTATATTATATTTCTATGTCATTATTTGTTTAACTTCACTTCTACTTACTTCTCTCAGTAAATTCCCATCTTCGTGTTCGATTTGTTTATTCCATGAAATTGGAAGAGAAGTATTCTGTATATCCAAAAAGTTTAATTATAAACCTTTTCATTGGTTATTTCCAAATTTATTATCAAATCACTATACAGCTAACTTTTACTTCCATTCTTTTGTTAAGAACAGTACTTAAATCGGAGCACAACTGTGCTCGGGGCTTCTGTTGAACCAAACTTTGAAACAAGGTAAATATTCAGGAGTTCACCACCCTCTTTTTCCTTTACCAAATTTAGGTTAATAATTATTTTTCCAATTTATTTGTATTTTTCAGTGAAGCCATACTGAGTATTCATTCCTCATGATTATTACTTTGTTATCTCATATTAATCTTACAATTATTTGAATTTATGGAAGATTTAAAACTTTATCTATCCGTTTATTATTTTATTCCTAGCCTAACTCTACGCGGACTCAAACTTAAAATATCTCTATCTATAAAATATCTCAAGGATAAAATATACTTTCAAAAAATTTTTTAAAAAAATTTAAAAACTTAAAAAACGCATTGCGAGGTATAAAACATTTACAGTTCATATCCTGTCTCGGCTATAAAAGTAACCTTGGAAACACCAGATGTGAGATCAAGTATCTAGAGGGTGTGATAATTTCATGTCGATCTGTCACACTTGCTGTAAACCTCTTTACTGATCAGGTAAAGCGAGTAATCCGTTGTCAAAAGTATTATGAAAACAATTGGTAGGAAATGTGTTACTGAAAGCTCGAGGCGATAATAGATTGTATTTGCAAAGAAGGTCAATTGAATAAATAATATCATGAATTCAATGAATGTGCGCAATAACTTTTTTTTGAGAGAGAAAAGTATTTAATTAATAAAATTATTTTGTTAAAAACATTCTGAATTTACACACAAGTACTCTGAAGTTGATATAAAAGAGATACTTGATTTTCTGATTGACAATACTTATGTTGTTTTGGAAACCGGGTCTTCCAACAATCTGTTGGAATTCCCAAGCATGGGTACCAATTGCGCCCCGTCATTAGCAGACCTATTTTTGTATTAATGAAATGTATGGAGATAACGAACAGTATTCAAGCTCAAAAGTCCATTAAACATTACAAAATAGGTGCAGAGCAAACACGGACCTCCAAAACATCAGAGGTGGGATCAGGTGCCATGGAGGAGTTAGAATCCCCTGCCGACCGGTCACACCTGCAGTGTGCTCCTTGTCATGATCAGGAATAACGGAAAAATCCGTCGACAATTCAGTGTGTAAATAATGACCTAACAATTAGTATGAAAAACGTCAGTCAGCATTTGACTCAATGATAAATTGTATTTGCTAATAACGTCATTGTATCGACCATAGAACTTACGAAATGATGACTTTAAACGAGACTGCTGATAATATGAAGCAGAATTTATTTTAAAAATATTCAAAATCTTATGCATGAGAAAAAGAAAACTCGTGCTGTGACCTTCAACATTTAGATATATCGACGACGTATTATCAATTAATAATTGTTATTTCCATTCATATGTCGAAATGATATATCCCAGTGAGCTTGAAATAAAAGATACCACAGAGTCTGACACATCTGTTTCATATTTGGATATTTTATTAGAAAAAGACGTTAATGGTAATCTAACAACAAAACTGTATGATAAACGTGATGACTTTAACTTTTTCAATCGATAACTTCCCTTGCTTATGTAGTAATATACCCTCAACACCTGCATATGGGGTTTACATCTCTCAGTTGGTGCTCTACGTGTGAACAATTTCTAAGACAAGGTAAGTTATTGACGAACAAGTTGATGAAACAAGACTATATCAATAGTCTTGTTTAAAGTCGTCATTTCTAAATTCTATGGTCGATACAATGACCTTGTCAGCAATTACAGCCTAGCTTAATGATAAATCGTCAACTTCCCTTACTTGTGCAGCAATATACTCTCATCACCTGCATATGGGGTGTATATCTCTCAGTTGATTCGATACCCAGGAGCATGTTCTACGTATGAACCATTTCTAAAACGAGGTAAGTAATTTACAAACAAGTTGATGAAACAATAATATCAACAGTCTCGTTAAAAATTAACATTTCGTAAATCCTATGGTTGATACAATGACCTTGTCAGCAAATACAATCTTTCATTAGGTCATATTCTGATCAACGTTTTTCATAGTAATTGTTAGGCACACTGAATTGTCGACGGATTTTTCCGTTATTTACCGATCATGACAAGGAGCACACGGCGGAAGTGACCGGTCGGCAAGGGATGCTCACTTCTCCATGGCAGCTGATCCTACCTCTGTTTTTGGAGGTCCGTGTTTGCTCTGCTTCCGATTAATATTGCTTTAATGGACTTCGAGCTTGAATACTGTTCGTTATCTCCATATTTCATGAAGTCAAATGCTGACTGACGTTATTCATACTAATTATTAGGCCATTATTTTCCCACTGAATTGTTGGCGGATTTTCCGATCATGACAAGGAGCACACGGCGGTTGTGACCGGTCGGCAGGGGATTCTCACTCCTCCATGTCACCTGATCCCACTTCCGATGTTTTAGAGGTCCGTGTTTGCTCTGCTACTGGTTTGCATTGTTTGAATAGACTGGTAATGCCTGTCTCTACGAAAAAATGTATATCGCGCATATCAGACAGGCAAGGCCAGTCTATTGTTTGAATGGTCTTTTGAGCCTGAATACTGTTCATTATCTCCATATATTTCATTCTCAACTTAGCATATAAATTTTTGATTTAAATAATGATCTCTTTAATAAAACTGTTGCTTTCTTTCAAAGAGTTCACGCACGGATAAATTCTTCTAACAAAATTGTTTTAAAAAATTAAAGTTATTTTTAATTAAGCTGAAAGTGATAAAAAAAAAATATTTATACCGAGCTCTAAATTAATTTTTTCTAGCAATAATTTGGCCATGTTGTTGTCATTAATATTTCTCCGCTTAAAATAGTGTGACAATGAAATAAGGAAGAAAAATGGGGGGGGGGGGGTTCAAAGCAGCATCTTTTGTATCATTGATTTACTTAATTAAATTATCTAATTGAAATTCTGCTTCGATCTTCCATGTTTACTAATACATAAACATGCATGTATATCTGATAATACATCACATGACATCAGAATACAAAGTGTAGAAAAAATCCAATAAGTGATATCTGCTGGATTATGAAATCCTACATCAATCATTGGAATATATTACCATTTTGTCTATGATCATCTTTCCTTGAGCGAGCGCCCGATAAAAATTAAAGCAGGTTGAAATATATTTCAGACGGGCAAGATGTTGAGCACATAGTGTATGAATTTACCGTATGTGAATTCAACATAGATATAATCTGACATTGCTCAGTGCCAGAGTTTTATTAAGAAAACCACACCAAAATTTGATATCGTTCTTCGAAAATTGAAAAAAAAATCACTTGATCAAAGTTATTAAAAAAACTCCCAAAGTGGCACATTAAGTAAAGTCAATCAGTGCGTAAAGTGCCTACAATTACAGTCATAAAACTTAAGCAAGGGTTAACCCCCTGGTAGGAGAAAGTTTCTAATTAATTGCCCACGTGAGAGAGAAAAATTACTACAACTAGAGCTGCTTAATTTTTACATAAGGTTCTAGACTTTTTCTCATTCAGATTTATGGCCTTTGTGGAGATCATTTGATGACACACTAGAAAAAAGTTCTAGATGTAGGAATGGCGGCGTAAAAATTTATGTCATCGAGTTCAACAAGAGAAGAATCAATCACGACCTTGGCTCTGACTGTTACTCGCTCACTAGGGACTTCCGTTCATACAGCAGCACAACATAAAGAAATGTTAATTTGTTAATTGACCATCTCAGCTCATGCCTCCCACCTAGTAAGAACAAAAGAAATATATCCATTGAGAAAAAAGTAGGATTTTGGTTTTATTTCCCGATTGCTTTTAACTACGCAGCCCAGTTCATATTTGTAGCTCATCCAGATCATTGGAAAGGGTGTGTTTTCCAATATATAAAAAAATATTGCTTTTTTAATAAATAAAATCCACTGATTTCTATAAGCGGATTTTCCTTGTTTATTTCTAATGTTATAAGACAAAACAATTTTTATGGGAGTATCATCTTTTTCCTATAAAAAAATAATGAGAAGTAGTGTTATTGAAAGTAAAAATAGACTCACAGAATGCTGGGAAAATAGGATCCAGAAATGCTAATTTTATTGTAACTATAACTTGTGCATATCAACACATTGTATACAAAAAATGTACCTGTACAATCGATATTTATTTATTTAACCCAATTATATAGGTTGTAAAAAGAATTCACATTTCTATTAGCACCTGTATTAGCATAATTCCATGATATTATAGGATATTTCTATTATAAAATACTTATAAGCAAAGATAAAATAACAGAACGTTAACACAAGAAGAAAGGCTATATCAAGTCTCATTTAAAGGACGTTTTCTTCAACATAGACTGAAAATAACTTTAATGTAAATTGTCCAGGTAGAAAACCTTTGTAAATTTCCTCCAGAGTAACATTGCTTAACAAGTCAACAATTTCATTGGAGCATTGTCTCTTTTCTGTTCTCACAGTAGGTCAACCGCTGGACCTCGAGCTAAAATGGAACATAAAATAACCATGATAAATCATTCGATTATTATGTTAAAGCTTAAAATACACAGTAAAATACCTACTAAAAAGTATCATGCCTGGTGAAATGTGACCTCATTGCAGGGGTTCTTTAACAATACAAGCATTGAAAATGACCATTCAATTCAGATGTACCATTATAAGTGTGTGTGACTTAATACATTGTTATTTAGCAAAAAGGAAATACTTGCACATTGCAAGTCACCACAGAGTTTGACACAAATTTTTCATATTTTGATGTTATACTGAAGAGAGACATTGATGACGAACTTTCAACAAAACTTTATGATAGAAAAAAAGAAATTTAATTCCTTTATCGTTAATACTCCTTATTTACGTAGCAATATACTATTATCACATGGATATGGTGTTTTCCTCAGTTCATTCGATACGCAGGAACATATTTTGTTTACGATCTATTGATAAACTGAGACACGTTACTGACTAAATAGTTGAAGTTACATGGTACCAACAGTCCCATTACAATATTTTTAAAAAAATGACTAGTTGATGACCACGAATGTTTCTCCCATATAAAATACATATTTACTCAAGTAATAAGATTACATATTCTCTATTGATAAAGAAAATATATCTATCTAACATATCTACACCTATAAAGAACTTTAAATTGAGAACCAAAATGTTTTATCTGTTCTATCTCTTTTAAATTTTCTCAATAAAGTGACTTTTTAAAGGACCCAGTCTATGTTTGAAACTGAGTGAAGAATACGGTCCCTATCATTCATAATCATAATTTAATGGAAAATGAAAAGTAAAATAAAAAGGTAAAGATAACGAACATTGATCGATCTAAAAAAAAATCCATAAACAATACAAATACGAGGGGTGATCAAAAAGTTCGCGAACTAATTGAATTACATCCTTAAATGAAATAAAATGAGTTTTCAGTGTTCATTATTTTTAAAAATAGTCCTCTCCGATTTTAATGCACATCTGTCATTTTTCTGCACATGCGCGTGATTCAGGCGGTCACGTGACATGCTTCGTAGCGGTCTGTTCAGAGAAGCTAAGAGATTTTTCCAAGTCTTATATTTCTTAGCATGCAAGTAATTTTTTATAACAAGAACAGACCATCTGTCAGAAATGGCCAAATCTCGGGAATATGATGGGTGGATAAGGATATCCCTTCCCAGAATTAGCATGGTGGCCATCACAACCCGAATCTCTGTCTCGGGAGCGTCGCTTATCCAATGTGGAAAAAGTATGGGCGCATTCTTTTTTTCGTATCTCATATGTTTAAAGTCTACAGTAAACGATATTTTAGGGATTTAATAATTATATTATCGCTCAGATATTCAACTATTTTTCTTACTGTAACTTGGCGATCTTTCAAAACAAATTGCTCAGCTAGGGATACATCTTTTTACCGGCTTGCTTTCGCTGGACAAAAGAACAAACATCATTTTTAACCATCTCCCTGCCTTCACTAAAACATTCAATCCAATTCATGATTGAACTTCTGGTAAATCTTTTGTCTTCATAAACCATGTACAAATTGTCATATTCTACTGCAAAGGAATTTTCGAGATATACGTTAAATTTTACAGCCGTTCGTTGCTCGAGTACGACTGAGTCAACCATTTTTTGTCACAAGTGACCTACATACTGACGTCATTTTCACATTGTGACGTCACAAACACGGAGCAAAATATTATTTAACATCTGCTATTTATAGAACATGTGTATGACTATATGTATGCCAAATTTCATTCTGATCTGAATTATGGTTTTGTAAATATAGAGATAGTTCGCGAACTTTTTGATCACCCCTCGTATGTGAAGAGGGCACAAAACACGGACCCCTGGAAATTCCAGAGGTAAGATCAGGTGCTTCGGAGGAGTAAGCATCCCCTGTTGACCGGTCACAACCGCCCTGAGCCCTATGTATTGATCAGGTAGACGGAACTATCCGTAGTCAATTCAGTACAAAATCAAAGAAAAAGGGAGAGGGGAGCGGTACCATTATACATTGAGCAAACGCTGGAAGTATGGTGAGGAACTATAATTCTTTCTGAAATTGAACTTATATTGTCTCGCAATTTTTTTTTTATTTTTATTGGTTAATTGTGTCAAAAATGTGGTCCGATAGTAAACATTCATAAGTATCATTTATTTAAGAAGATCTACTTAAAAGGAAAGAACAAACCTGAACTAAATTTGTTAAAACTTTAAGAATATTTTCACTGCTTCGACTGCAGTCGTATGAATCTGATTTCAGACGTGAAGGCCAAGATGATCTTTTACCATTTCCAGCGCCGCCCCATCCAAATGTCTGTGCCCATTGCGCATGTCCAAAAGAAAGACAGATAAGGAGCAGAAGCACAGTTAATCTGTGTGTGAACATTTTCTGAAAAAAAAAACCCAAACACATTGATTGCTTCAAATGAACGATTCTGTCAATACAATCTTTAGAAAAAAAAATCAGCTTAAAAAAATTCACCTTTTTCTGTGCAGTCTCACCCATTATTCAATTATATTGTTTTGCGTTTGGACGTCACAAAAACGGACATGGAAATACATGCATGTAGACAAGATTCACCAAAGTGGAATGTCGAGAACAATAGGACGAAAAGAAACCAAATCAGATTTATTCTAAAACTTCGTCTTCTAAATTGATTTTCCAAACGTAACATTATTCAAAATTTATTTTTTTTTTTCATTCTAGGAATGGAAAAATTTAATGTAATAAAATAGAATAAGAAATGTTAACTGGTAAAAATTAGTAGTTTTTTTTACAAGAGGGGAAAGAATAATTGTTATAATAGTAAAACTCGTCTAAAATAAGAACAAAAATTCTCATGATAATAAATCAAAGAAAATAATTCAACAATTCTATTTTTGAAAAAAATATGAAAGAAAACCAACTCACGATTTTGTTTCTATTGGGTGGTGAAATCCGTATGTGTTGATCTGTGAACTGAAGTAGTCACATGGCCTTTTATATACTTCCATGTCACCGTTGGGGGCTGATATCGGATTCTTTTGCGTCAATTTTTAACAGTATTCTTGTCTGAGTATGGTTAAATCCAAGATTGAATTGGAAACTCCTTCTGAACTATCCCTACGATAGCTCACAAAAATGAAATTTAATAGGTTTCAAAATAAATAAATCTATATAAAACCACGCTTACAAATACATTATGTTTCTGTTTCATATTCTGAAGTTTAATTGATTGATTAATTCAATTATAATAAAAGAGATTTTTCTTAAAGTGCCCTAGCAATTTGTTTCCAGTGTTAAAGACGTAAATGGAAGCTTGCTTAATTATTATTTATAGGTAACGATATATAGAATACAGACTCCATCTGAAACTTTTTAAATAACATTAATTTCATTTGTAATTGAACATTTCAGTAAAACGGAAATCCAATGAACCCTGATGAAAGTTTTCCTGGAACCTACAGAAAACTATGTTTAACGGATTTTTCAATTTAGCTTAACTTCAAATATATCAATAAAAAAATATATTTTAAAAATGTAGGAAAAGTAAAATTATTTAATTTAATTAGAACTTTTCTCCTTTTTTAAAGAACACATGAAATTTTACGGAGAACGGAACTTGTATAACATTTATATAAGGATGAAAAAGGAAAACATATGTCACAATATATCAAGCCTTTAGGTGTGGAAACAACAAGAAATTTAATAAAACCTTGAGGTGAGATTTCCTACATGGTTTCTTTGTTGTTTAAAATAATGTTTGATATGCATGACCTTGACAAAAAATATATATATTTCAATAGCATCTTTTTTAAAAAGCAGTTTTTATTCTATAGCAGACCTATTTTTGTATTCATATGAAGCAGGATTTATTCAAAATCCTATACATGAGAAAAAAAAAATCTCTAGCTGTGGCCTTCAACTCGACATTTAGATAAATCACCTGCATATGGGGTGTATATCTCTCAGTAGAGCATGCTCTATATATAAACAAATTCTAAAACGAGGTAAGTTATTGACAAACAAGTTCATGAACCAAGACTATCAACAGTCTCGTTTAAAGTCATTTCGTAAGTTCTATGGTCGATACAACAGGGCTCTAATTGGCAATTAATTTAGTCGCCATGGCGCCTGAAATTTTTGATTGGCGCCTAAAAAATTTTCATAAGTCACCAAATTGGCGACCATTTTAATTTGACTTGGCAATTGTCGAATTCTATAAATTATAACATTTTTAACAATTTTTATGGAAAAGCGAAAAGAAATTTAAAAGAAGAGGGAATTTTTTTTAGCAATGGACATGTCATGTGTTCTTTTTCACACAATGGGTCCTTATATTGATTACTACATGTATTAATTTTTTTAAAGTTGGCGCCTTTAAGAAAAAAATTGCCTGGCGACTAAAAATTTGCAATGGCGACTAAATTTTTTTGATAAGGCGCCAGGTGGCGCCTAAATTTTTGAGGTCCCTTAGAGGCCTGTACAATGACCTTGTCAGTGTTATTTCCCAATCAGGATAGGTGTGACCGGTCGGCAGAGGATGCTCACTCCTTCATGGCACCTGATCCCACCTCTGATGTTTTTTGAAGTCCGTGTTTGCTCTGCTCCCGATTTGCATTGTTTTAATGGACTTTGAGCTTGAATACTGTTCGTTATCTCCATATTTCATTGCAAAAACATTGATTACGCTAATGAATGTAAATGTTAAAATAGGGTTTATAAATTTGTTCATTTTTCCATTTTTAACTAATCACCTCTATTTAAATTCATTAACGCGTAAAATGTGTTTCGAATGGGTATATAATGCCCCTGAAGTACTTGTATTTTTTGGTTATTGTAAACTTTATAAAATTTATTTCAAAAACTAAACAGACAGAAATAAGCTATCCTTAAGGATACATAACACAACAATTTGATGCCTAAATTGATATATATTTTTTGACTGATCTTGAATAGAAATGACAGAAATAATAAATCCTTAAACTATAAAGAGATCGTAAGTTTTCTTTGGTGCTTCAATATGCGACTTTGTGTTGGTTTCTATATCATTCTAAACAAAATTTTGCACTTAGTTTTAACATTGTGACAAAATCTTACAAAATTCACTCACTTTACACGCCAAACATTATTCAGGTTACATATTTCAATATAAATCTATGAGAAATATTGCTGATTTCTGAAAAAAGTTTGTTTGTGTTATTTATCCTTTAATGTCACCTTAATTAAATGTCTGAAAATATTTTTAAAGTATTTATTCGCGTCTGTGAAATAATATGTATATGAATATTATATTATTTTATACAAATTAGACTTTTTCCCTAAAGTATTATATTGTTTCTGAGAATGTTCTGAAAAGAATAGGAGAAAAATTCATTATTAATTCAAAAAAATATTTAATAAGGTAATAAAATATGAATGACCCTTGTTGCATACAAAAATGCAAAAGTGTTTCATAAAAATGATAATAAAAAGTACCAGCTATTATATATAAAAGAGGATATTTTCATATGTTTCAGTCAAATTTTAATTGAAATAATGATAAATCTTACCTGTTGCATCGGTATCCATAATTTACCGTGTTGTCATAAAGATAGGCATTCTCCGTCATCAGCGAAATATCGCCGATGCATAATGAGGTTAATTAATTAGTTTATACTTCGGTTTTTTACAGTATAAATAAAGGACCCTGGTCAAGTAAGCTCTACAAATGAGTGTTTAAATATTTATTTTATAAAGTGAGATTCAAATAATTTGAGTTTGTGATAACAAAAAACACAGTCATTTGAGCTTTACTATGCCTTTAAACAAGAATTGCAAGTTTTCTTCATAACATTTTATTTTCTGTCATGCTACTGTTGAGAAAAAATAATTCTAGCACAAGTATTAACAGTAGAGAGATAGAATATAGGGGTGGAATAGAAATGTATCAATAAACAAAACTGTCAGGGATTTAAACCATTCTTTAGATATCATACTAAACTGTGTTTTGATCGTTGTGGATAAAGGCATGGGATTGTATTCTTTTGTACAAGATCCTTTAAGTCTATCCATGTTGTGAATTTTATTTTAAGCCTTATATATATATATATATATATATATATATATATATATATATATATATATATATATATATATATATATATATATATATATATATATATATATATATAATATGATACGGAGGTGTTTAATATAACATAAGAACATCAAGTGAGTGGAAAACTGATCACATATAATTAACACGTAACATGTTTTTGTATTCATCAATAAACAAGTCTAAAATAACCAAACCAAAGAAATCTGGTATTATTAACACTTGCATTTAAATAAATAAACTTTTTCAGCGCAAGACCTGTCAGGGTAGCCTATTGGAGGATCGTTTGCTTCATGATCGGAATGTCCGGGTTCAATTCTTGTTCGCCGCCCTGCGTGAAAACTAAGGCGTAAACATATGTAGTGACTGTTCCTTCGCTAAGTCAAGGGTCTTTGACATTAGACCTTTATTTCCCGATCATGACAAGGAGCACACGGCAGGTGTGACCGGTCGGCAGGGGATGCTCACTCCTCCATGGTACCTGATCCCACCTCTGATGTTTTAGAGGTCCGTGTTTGCTCTGCTCCTCATTTGTATTGTTTGAATGGACTTTTGAGCTTGAATACTCTTCGTTATCTCCATATATTTCACTGTAAAACCAAGGTCCCGTGTCATGGTAGGCGTTGGTATGATAAAGAACTCTCACTGCTCAATGGGTCTGACTGCCGAGTTTAAGTGTAATTTGATGCCCTTCATCTGTATTTGGTGACGTATCTTTATGAGTGAAAATTGCTTGTGTGGGACAAAAAAAACCCCATACAATCAATCAATTTTCAATGCAAGATCTGTAAAATCTTTTTCGTAAATCAAGATTGTAATGCAATGGTTATTTCTATTTTCAATTCTTTTTAATTTGACACATATAAATTATACCTTACATGACCTTTTTGATAAACATGAATTTCATAATTTACTTTAATTTAAAGTGTAAATCAATCTTTATTCGCGAGAACTTTATTTTTGCGAAATAGCGAGAGACCGTCTGCTTAACTTTTTTGTATTTTTGTATAATTTAGGATTATTTCCAACATAGATTCCTTATGTTTTCCCGTTTATCTCACGAAAAAGGAAGTTTAAAAAAAAAACTGGTGACGAAACACCTTACCAAAGAATAAATGTGGCTTGCCGGTTTTGTGACATTGATATTAAAAACATCCACCTCAACAACGATCTTAAACACCTCCGTATCATATTCCGTATATATAAGGCTTAAAATAAAATTCACAACAGTTTTGGATTGACGTGGAGGATCTTGTACAACAGAAACACAATCCCCTATTTTTATCCACAACGATTATAGCACAGTTTAGTATGAACTCTAAAAAATTGTTTAAATCCCTGCATTCTGATTCTACACACAAGTTCTCTGAAGATGACATTAAAAAGATACTTGAATTTCTGATTGACAAACATGTCTTTATAGTTTTTGAATACCAGGTCTTCCAACAATCTATTGGAATTCCAAAGGGTACCAATTGCGCCCCTTTAATAGCAGACCTATTTTATATTCATATAAAGCAAAATTTATTCAAAATAATATAGTTGAGAAGAAGAAAACATTGGCTGTGGCCTTCAACTTGACATTTGTATATATCGACGTATTGTCAATTAACAACAGTTATTTCCATTCATATATCGACACGATATATCCCAGTGAGCTTGAAATAAAAGATACCACAGAGTCTGACACATCTGTTTCATATTTTGATATTTTACCAGAAAAAGGCGTTAATGGTAAACTAACAACCAAGCTTTTTGATGAACGTGATGACTTCAACTTTCCTTACTTACGTAGCAATATACCCTTATCACCTGCATATGGGGTTTATGTTTCTCAGTTGATTCGATATGCAAGAGCATGCTCTACGTACGAACAATTTCGAAAACGAGGCAAGCTATTGACAAACAAGTTTATGAAACAAGAATATCAACAGTTTCGTTTAAAGTCATCATTTCGCAAGTTCCATGGTCGATACAATGACCAATTGTCAGCAAATATAATCTATTATCAAGTCAAATGCTGACTGACTTTTTTCATACCAATTTTTAAGCCATTCTTTGTACACTTAATTTTATACGGATTTTTCCGTTTTTCCTGAACATGACAAGGAGCACACGGTGGGTGTGATTGGTCGGCAGGGGATGCTTACTCCAACATGGCACCTAATCCAACCTCTGATGTTTTAGAGGTCCGTGATTGCTCTGCTCCTGATTTGTATTGTTTGAATGGACTTGAATTGTGTTCGTTATCTCCATATTTCATTTCACCACTTCTAGAATACGTTGCAGCACAGTACGTCTGAAGTTTCTCCTTTACAGAAGTTAATATTTTTGTGAAGAGTAAAGAGAGCGGCTTCGTAGATGACTTGCTGGACCCGGCAATTTTTCTTATTTGTTATTTGTAATGATTTTTATGAAGTTTAGGAAAAGGTAGGGAAGATCAAACTAACCTTCGTTGACTGGAATGTTTGTAAAAGTCTTAAAGACTGAAATGTGATTCTGAAGAATTGAAAAAGTGAGCTGTGAGTTTACGTAGGATTTCCAGATGTAGAATTAAAACCAAGTTCTTCTAAATTCAGTTTTTATAATGAATCTTAAAAACAAAGCCCATATTATTACATGCAATCCCTGTTTGTTGGAACCATATCATATTGTTCAAGTAGTTTTTCTATTTCTTTTATTACCTCTGATTTAGTGAAAACGGAAGGATGGATGTTTTGCATATTAGTTTTTAACTTTCTATCACTAATCCTTTTATATTTTTCTAGAATACTTAATTCATTCTGACAAAGTGTTTAAGTGTCCCCCCCCCCCATTTTCGCCCAAGTCTGGCAAAACCTTCGACAGAATTCATCATAGAAATGAAATTCTATTACATATGAAAGATCGGGGCATCCTGTATTTAGGACCTTTCAAAATAAAGAAAAATAACTTTTAGCTTGTTATTATCAGTTATATTAACATTACCAGTAATGAGGTGTCCAGCGGAACTATAGTTAAAAGAAGAGGAAGAGCAAGAACACTTTATGAGATTTTGTGTTAGATGTTCAATGTAATTGTTTGTTTATAATTGAAAAGATTGGGAATATCTGTAAGAAATGCAGAGTGAGTGTAGATTTCAACTTGAACCATTGATGGCAAATTTAAGTTTGAGGAACCATCGGAATGAATTGGAATTATTAACTACCGACACACTTGGCGGCTTAAAGAGTCTGTGCTGGATAACATCCATATCACAAACACTAGCTTGTATTTTGAAGATGAAGAGTCCAAAACTGGACTTGTTTCAAGTGAACTGAGTAAAATGTAGTGCGAATGTGTGGAAGCCCTGTTTATTGACGTAAGGTAAAAAATGAATCAAAAGAGACATCATGTATATATTTGGTCTATTGTATGACCAATGTCTAGGTGTATTATTGAAAAGTCCCATTACATTCACAGTGGCACATTGTGGGCTTGAAAGATTCTCCATTTTCTCTGTGGTCTTTGCAACCATACGGAAATACATGTACAGTCCGTGGTTTTCTAACCCAGTATTCTTTGCGTTGTCTACGTAATGGGGTTCTTAAAGTGGAATCATTAGTTGGATGAAATATTATTTTTCCAAAACTTCTATCCCTCATTGAAAGGATTGAGTTGTCAGGCGAATTGAAACGTTCATGAAATTGCTGATGGCCCTCTATGCTCCGACATTCTCTTTTTGGATGAATCCTTTATTCCCCAATATAAATCAGTCCTAAGGAGTACATACAATTAATTCTATAGACACCGTTTTATGTTTTACAAGTCGTATTTTCTATAGTTTTAGTACGAAAACTTTGTTAAGTGGGGCTACATTTGAACGAAATATTTGCTATCAAAATATCAATTTTGATTTCTTTTTTACCTTGTTCGCTCAAGTTTCTTCAGTGATTCTTTATATAATTCTAAAAATTACTTTGACATATGCTTGAAAACGTGATGAATTAAACTATATATGCCAAGTGAAGTGACACTTCAATAGACGTGTGATTATACTCATGAAGCAACATCATTCCTCGTGTTAAGAATAACTCATAATTTTTTTCGATAAGTCCTCAAATTACTGATAATTTGTGAAGACCTCTTATAACAACACCAGCTCTCCTTCGAAGTTGTAGTTTTAGTGTGAATAATGGTGTAAAATTGTGAAATTCTTGAACTTCATCCAATACTTATCTGAAAAGTTTGCTTCCACAATGAAATAATTTGAACATTTGCCTAATTTAACACTTCACGTGCTACAGTAATTCACCCTTGAAACTTTTCATGCTGGGTGTGCTTCCATCTCTTACTACTAGATTCATCATGTATCCTTCTAAACAACAATGCATAAGCCTCAAACACATGCACTTAAAGTCGTCATTACATAAGCCTCAAACACATGCACTTAAAGTTGTCATTACAGAGTTTGGTAGTGGAGACCTTTGAATAGGTAATTCTAGACGGAAAGATTAACTTCTAATTCTTTTTGCTTATGTTTTTCATAGTTCTTGATTATATTTAACCTAAAATATGTCCATCCAGAATTTTAACTCTTACAAATTTATTTAGTTATAGACTTTTTGAACCATTTTTAAACTGCAGTAATGCATCATGTACCAAATAAAGAATTTTATAAGTAATACATTTTTTTAGTAAAACATTTTTAAGAAACATAACTCTTGTTGGTAGATTCATTGTTTTAACAAGCACAGATAACAATACGATATAAAAAAGGCAGCGCTTTTTTACGATTTCTAATATGAATTTGATATGTATGACAATAAATATAATTTCACATATACCTCATATTTTTTTTTTAATTTTATGTTATGATAACTAATAATTTCTCTTTCTATTCTCTGTGTCAAACTCTCTACATATCATGGCGAGCTATAAAATTCATTTTTGAAAAAGTAAAATCATTTCATACCTCATCTTTTTTCCCATTTAAATCTAATGCTAAAGTTGTTAATGAAAACCAATGTTTGGAAGTTTAAAAAATATGAAATCATAGAGCAGAGGGACATTACTTTTTAAGACATTTTTCTTTAGGGGATAGATTATCAAAAGTCCTACATGTGTATTATCACTTTTACACAATTCTATTTTTATTCTAATATAAATTGTTTTTAGCAGTACCAAAATATTTCATTTTTTCAAAAAATGAAAAGAATGTAAGAATAAATGTATTTCCATGTATATTAAAGTACTAGAAGAATTTTTCTAATGTTTTTACTATATATTTCTTTACAAGATGTCTCTTTTTTCAAAAATAATTTCTCTTTTTTGAAATTCACAACAAAAGAGTAAATACCGATAAAAATCAGATATATGTCAATAAGTGTTTTAGTCTTTTAAACATTTTTTTTAAATATTTCATTATGCTGAAGTCGCCTTTTTAAAATAATCTCCTAAATACAAAATAAACTCAAACTACCAAAATTAGAATGACTGAGGAAAAATATTTTCAAAGTGACATCTCTTCACAATGCTGGCAGAGTTCTAAACTTATATACACAATTTCAAAAGTTCTTTAACCATAAAATAAGATTAACAATGCTGGAAATAACTAAAATAATTAATAAGTAATTATATTAGGAAAATAAATATATGTTGATTGTATTTATTACTTAGACATAATATCTTGCATGGGCGTAGGTTCTTTTTTTATACTCTTCGTACATCTATCTTGTCTAAACTATAGAAAACTTGAAAAGAGCAAACACATGGATCCCCTGGAAATACCAGAGGTGCCTAGGAAGAGTGAGCATCCCCTATGGAATGGTCATACCCGCCGTAAGCCCTATGTTATCATCAGGTGAAAGGAGTAACTCGAAAAGAAAATCAGTATTAACAGCAATGATCCAACACTTGGTGTTATACATGAATGACACAACAATAGATTTTAATTGAAAACAAGGTTTTTAAAACTATCATAGAATTTGTAAAATGCTGAGAAGGCGTTAAAAGATATTATTTAAAGCCATGATGCCTAATGTGAAGTAAAATATGCTACATATTTAATACATCTTTTGGTGTCGTGGTTATTACTATGAAATCCAATTATTGAATATTTTCAACCCTGTAAATCTTTCTTCGAAACTACGAAAGCCCAAAAGGCTCATTCGAGAGACACAGAAATGTGATCTACGCATTTAAAATAAAAGTATACAAAACTCAATAATTAATCTGTTAAGTTGAATGTTGACTGACGTCTTTCAAACAAATTGTTAGAACATTATCTTTACACTGAATTGTCTACGGATTTTTCCATTTATCCTATCATGACAATGAACATATGGCGAGTGTGACCAGTCGACAAGGGATAATTACGCTTCCATGACAAGATCTCACCTCTGTTCAGAGGTCTATGTTTGCTCTGCTCACAATTTGTATTATTTATATGGACTTTTGAGATAGATCACCGTTCGTTATCTTCAAATTTCATTCAAAGGAAAAGGTATGATTTTTTTAATAAAAAAGGAACTTTTTACGCTTGAAATGATTTTTAAAAACTCACTCTCTCTCTCTCTCTCTCTCTCTGTACAAAAGATTTTTTTGAATTAACAGAAAGAAATATCTGAACAAAAGTTCTGTCGATAGGAAAACATCACGAAGGTTCAACTTTGTTCATATTTCTTCATGATTCATTCGTCTGTGGGAATTGAATTCAAACTTTGACATGTGAACACATTTATGCACAAAATTCATGCTTGCCATGATTAACGATTTTAATAACATGCATATTTTCAAGTCTCCCAGCTTTTGTACCTCAGCTACTAATTTTTCGCTTTGTGATTTTTCTTTCCTATGCCGGAGCTAAAATTGAAATGAAATTAATGTTCAACTAATGGATCTACTTAATTTATTCAATTAGAATATTGTTAAAATTTACTTTACAAATTTGCTTTATTTCTAGGTTTTATTTTTTTATTTTATTTATAGGTTTTATTTCCAATTCATTTATAATTGAATTTAATGCAGTTAATTCGTCTCCCAGTTTTTCAGAACGGATTTTCATCTCATTGTGACGGCACACAATAGATGCGAACTGGTAGTTAATTAGAATTCAGGAAAATTACAAGTTTTCTTCTTCCCGATTCAGGTGCTTCAATACAAAAAAAATCCAGCAGCTTTAGCTTATCTTAAATCAGTACTCAGTAACTTCCTGAATGAATTTCAGTTGTTTTTGCTCTGTGTAAAAAAAAAAATCTTCATTGAATTTTGAGTGGGTATGGATTTTAAAACCTAATCAAAATTCACACACCAACATTTAATTATCAATTTCAGATCTCCAGAGGGGAATTTTGTGACAACAATAACACGTGCTCTCTCATTTCAGGCAGACCTTGTATTGATTTTTCTTCTAATCTGTCTGATTAGAACTATAATTAGTGATAAAATACAAAAGTTAATATCTTTTTTATAAATTCATGTGGGAAATAAATCCATTCCATGAAATAAACAAAAAGTGAATAGGATTATACACAAGATAAGAAACTAAGATTGCATTCTCTTGGTACATTTTGTAACTTTGTCACAATATAAGTACATGTAGAGGTCTACTACCAGCACATTATACAAACTGTACATGTAGTATCAAAAATGAAAATAAATTTTTCCTTTAAAAATAGAAATATATTTTTTATACGAATTAGATATTTAAAAGAAAAATCAACACCTTCAAAGAAGCTTGATTAATTCTGAAGATTTCTGCAGTTTGTGCCTCAGAGATGGAATCAAATCTTATTACATGTACATCTATAATATACAGATTATTGAAGAACAAGAAATCAATCACTAGAGAATACCCTGCTGTTGCATATTTGTCAGGAACGAAAACAAACAGTATAAATTTTCAATCAGTCTATATAAACAATTCGGACAGGTCATTTTTTAAATTGTGTCTCACCTTTGCGTGATTTATATTCATAAATCTCATTTCATACGAAAGATATTCAATATTCTGGGTAGTAAAGGTTTTCATCAAGAAATCTGAATTGTTCGGATAGAAATCTTTGAAATACTTATGAAGCTTGATAACATTAAATCCTGCATTAAGTCCCTGAAATGAACAGTAGGTACTTTGGTAAACTCAAAGAAAACATAACTACCCGCTCACCTATCCTCCAAAACAGTCCCATCTATACCTTTTGTACCAGTTGCTATCCCTAAAAATATAGTTCCATCGGTGACAAATTTTTATTGAATTTCAAACAAAACAGCAAATCATATTGAGCTGCAATATACAATAATGTATATAAAATACAGAAATGCAACAGAACACACAACAAGAATTGAATTTAGGAAATAACAATTACAGTTATATGACGTAAAAATAGAAAATATGGTTCCAGGGGTCTTATTCAAATATCTTATCAAATATAGAGATTAAGAATAGTAATCAACCTCAACAGTCTATAGAAAAAATACAAATCGGGAGCAGAGCAAAGCACTAAAACATCAGAGGTGGAATCAGGTGTTATGGAGGAGTGAGCATCCCCTGCCGACCGATCACACCCGCCGTGTGCTCCTTGTCATGATCGGGAAAACGGAAAAATCCGTACGTAATTCAATGAGTAAATAATGGCTTAACAATTAGTATGAAAAACGCCAGTCAGCATTTAACTAAATGATATATTGTATTTACTGACAAGATCATTGTATCGACCATAGAACTTGCGAAATGATGACTTTAAAGGAGACTGTTGATATTCTTGTTTCATACTCTTATTTGTCAATAGCTTGCCTCCTCTTAGAAATTGTTCGTACTTAGAGCATCTCTTGCATATCGAATCAACTGGGAGACATACTCCACCATTTGCAGGTGATAAGGGCATATTGCTACTTACGTAAGGGAAGTTGACGATAGGAAAGTTGAAGTCATCACGTTTACCATGAAGTTTGGTTGTTATGTTACCATTAACTTCTTCTAGCAAAATATCCAAATATGAAACAGATGTGTCAGACTCTGTGGTTTCTTTTATTTCAAGTACACTGGGATTTATTAAGTCGGCATATGAATGGAATATTTAGATAACGAACGGTATATAGCCCTTACAATTGCCACTAGGGTTCGATGTAAAGAACGATAACTCATTACCGGAACTTGTTTACAGCAGGTCCAAGGTAGCTATTTTATCAAGTATGTCAATAACTATAGTTTCCTGAGTACTCCACTGTCAGCGAAATCTTGTGATTTTAAAATTCAGCACAAATGGTAAACTTATTTATCACGTAGTTAAGTGAAATTTTTATAAAAAATATAAAGTGAAATTTACCCCCCTTCTTAATTTTAAACTGATTACATATTTATACTTTGTCGTTCTTCTTCGTGCTTAGTATAAAGAATGACTTATATGGGGATAACGAACAGTAATCAAGAAGTCCATTCAAAGAATACAAATTTTGGAGCAGAGCAAACACGGACCTTTTAAACATCAGAGGTGGGATCAGGTGTCATGGAGGAGTAAGCATCCCCTTCCGACCGGTCAAACCCGCCGTTGGCTTCTGGTCATGATCAGGAAAAATCCGTTGACAATTCAGTGTGTAAATAATGGCCTAATGATTAGTATGTAAAGCGTCAGACAGCTGTCCATTGCATCGACCATAAAACTTCTTGCAAAATTATAATGGCCTAATGATTAGTATGTAAAGCGTCAGACAGCTGTCCATTGCATCGACCATAAAACTTCTTGCAAAATTATAATGGCCTAATGATTAGTATGTAAAGCGTCAGACAGCTGTCCATTGCATCGACCATAAAACTTCTTGCAATATTATGACTTCAAACGAGACTATGGTATATCCTTGTTTCATCAACTTGTTTGTCAATAGCTTGCCTCGTTTTAGGAATTGTTCATAAATAGAGCATGCCCTTGAGGCAGACAAAAGCCCCATTTGCAAGTGATAAGGGTTTAAGTAATAATATTACATAAGTAAGCGAAGTTGATGATTGAAAAATTAAAGTCATCACGTTTATCATAAAGCTTTATTGTTAGGATACCGTAAAAAAAATTCTAGTAAAACATCCAAATATGAAACAGATGTGTAAGACGCTGTGGTATCAAGCTCAGTGGGATATATCTGCTTAAATAAAGTTTAAAATGCAATGATAAGAAAACGCGATCACTCATTAACCCCGATACAAATCCTAATATGAACAATTCTGATACTTTACCTTCCATTCAGAATTTATTCAGAAACTTCTATATGAGAAGAAAAAAAAACATATCGACGACGTTTTATCAATTAACAACAGTTACTTCTATTAAAATATCGACTCAATACATGTACATGTATATTACAATGAACTTCAAATAAAAGATACCACAAACTCTGCCACATCTGTTTCATATTTGGATGTTTTACTGACTAAAGACGATAAAGGCCAACTTACAACATAATTGTATGAAAAACGAAATGACTTCAATCTTTCCATCGTCAATTTTCCTTAATTTTGTAGTAATATTCAGCTACCACCTGCGTTTTTGTATCCCAATATATTCGATACTCAAGAGCATGCTCTGAGTACGATCAATTTTTAAACTGAGGCAGACTACTGACAGATAAGTTGATGTTACACAGATTTGATCAACCTTGTTTAAGGCCAGCATTTCGTAAATTCTAAGCTGACACTGACTTTGTTAGCAAATATAATATTTCACTGGGTCGTATTTGGCTGACATGTTACATACCAAGTCCTTTGTTTTTTATACTATTTGCCTCGCTAAAGCCAACGGGTTTTTTTTTTTATAAAGATCCTATTTTTGTGTAATATTCAAGAAGAAAAAAAGTTGTTTGCAATTTCTTTAAATTAAAAAGTATCATAAGTCTATACAAGTATAACGGGTAATTTGTGACAATTCAACAATACTTTGCGATATTGCTTCACTTTTTTGGAATATTCAGCTCCATGATTTAAACCAGTAGTTGTCCTTTAAACTTCTTTCTTTTGTATGCGTTTAAGAACAGCACCAAAACATGGAAGAACCAAACAACAATTACAACGTATTAATGCTGCAAAGACAAGGACCATTTATACAATTTCAAAGGAGTTTATTGTTGTTAAGTGTTTCCTGTGTGGGCGAACAAGGACTGAAAACGTTGGATGAAAGTCTCAAAAGACTGAAACTGAAAAAAGCACCGATACCAAGTTAAGAAATTCACTATTTATTTTACAAATCAATGAGTCAATGGTCACTGGGACTAAAAGGAAGTAGCTTTGAATAAAACTTTTTTTCATTTTACTTAAAGCTGCAATATGAGGATCACACATTCCATGAGTTTAACGGCTTATGTGTCTGTGTTTTTATATTATAGAGTTGAGAAGGAAAACGATATCAATAAGAATAAACAAATATCACCAAATATTTCTTTTAAAATATTCTGGAAAAGCTCAATTTAATTAAAAATAAAATGTCTATTCAAATATGAACGTTTTCTTTCATAAACCACTGAAAGTTACTAGTACTCATTTACTTTTCACAATAAATACTGTGAACACCAAGTGCTGCGGAAATCACAAGTCATATGACACCAAGCCAGGTATGTCTACGTCTAGGAATGTCTGTTAACACCATATGTAGTTCATTGAACAGCATCCCCGGGTTTATTGCCTCACATTCCGGTTAACCAACCAAACAATTACGGCGTCGACATTTGGACTTTTTACATGTGGCCATTTATCAAATGCTCGTCAAATGACCCTCAGCACCTAACCGGCAAACGGCCGTCAAATGACCCTCAGCACCTAACTGGCAAACGGCCGTCAAGTGAGCCTCAGCATCTAAAAGGCTAACGGTCGTCAAATGCCCATCGGCACTTCGACCATTATACCCGATAATCTCCATACACCTTACGCACTGAAATGAATTTAATTTTACGAAAACCTAACCTTAAGTACAACTAAAACCGGAAATAAGTAACAACAACCAACTGCATAAATTATTCGAACAGTCTTAGCCCCTAGTAATGTATGCACACGCTGCAATAGACAAGTTATATGGCTACCAGTCAAATTCAGTGCTATATCTCAGCGAACAATTCGCCACTTGTATAAATCATATAAAGGAAAACAGCATATGTGGCACACCTCCGGCTGGTCACGCTACTAGACACAAACCTCGATTTGCCCAATCTAACAAAACCTTTATCAGGGTGGGCACATTTCCCTTTTTGAATCTAGAGGATTGTTCTTCTTTGCGGTAACTGAAATGAAAAACATTACTGTATTATTAGATACGGAGATAATAGACAGTATTCAAAAAGTCCATTCAAAAAATACAAATCAGAAGCAAGGCAAACGCAAACCTTTAAAACATTAGAGGTGGGATTATGTGCCATGGAGGAGTGAGCATTCCCTACCGGTCGGTAGCCGTGTGCTCCTTGTCATAATCGGGGAAACAGAAACATCTGTAGACAATTCAGTGTTTAAATAATGGCCTAACAATTAGTATAAAAAAAATTCAGTCAGCATTTGATTTAATGATAGATTCACTCGTTTTCCCTCTATTCTTGTGTTTGCTCTCAGCAAAATATTAAGTGCACAAATATTTCAAATTTTCATAATCTTTAAAGTGAAGGCATGCTTAAAAATACAATATTTACCACTGCAAAAAGCTTAAAAATAGTGATGAAATATTGCTTCGTTGTAGATTAAATCTCATCTTTCGTCTGCAACAGTAAAGGATTAAAAAAATTGGCCATCATGGTTAGTTTAAATGAAATATAAAGATAATGAACAGTAAGCAAATTCAATAGTCCATTGGAACAATACAAATTGGGAGTAGAGGTGGGATCGGGTGTGATGTAGGAGTAAGCATCCTCTGTCGACCAGTCACACCCGCCGTGTTCTCCTTGTCCTGATCGGGCAAACATAATCTGTAAATAATTAAGTGTGTAAATAATAGCCTAACAACGTCAGTCAGATTTGGTTACAGGGTCTGCAGGTGAGGAGGATCATTTATCTTAGTTTTTGTGGTATTCAGATGAAACTGTGTGTTTACAAAGGATGTGTTTATAGTATAGCGAGTGGAATTTTTGTGTGGTATGTCCTATTATAAAATCTTTTCTAATATATTACTTTAATGATTCATATACATTTTATTTCAAGCAATACTATCATTAAATGTGAGTTGATTAAATTTATATTGGTATTTTGCTTGACTTGTAAAGATGTACATTCTTTTATTTCAAATAAAGGAGAAGATAACAAACTGATCGATCTAAAAAAAAAAAAACTACAAACGATACAAATTTGGACAGGGGATGAAACACAGACCACTGAAAATTCCAGAGGAGGGATGAGGTGCCTAGGAGGGGTAAGCATCCTCTGTTGACGGGTCACATCCGCCGCATGTATAGATCAGTCAGAGGAATAATCCGTAGTCAAATTTGGTATAAAAACAAAGACCTTACGATTATTATGAAATATGTCAGCCAAATTACGACCAAACGATAGTTTATTCTTCAATATTTGATGTTTATTCCATATGCTTTAAAAATTCAAATCAATCTAGAGTAAAGCCCAGAGGCTATGAAGGAAAATGGAACCTCATCCCTCCATCTTGTATATTGTCATGAATCAGGGCTATTTTCTGATTAAACCGTTAGGGTACGGTGGTTCAGTATCCTCCCATCTTTGTTTTCTATTATTTAAAAGTTTTTTTGTAAAAATGTTTTCCCAAGGAGAAAGGACAACGAAATTGAAAAATTATCTAATTGTTTTCTAATTCATTTAAAATGAATGTACATTAATTGTTCATTGTTGGCTACGCATACCGAGGATTGAGAAACACTTAAGTATGTTAAAAACTTTTATTGCAAATTCTTGAAACAGGAAGTGGAGATACGATATTCCATTTAAACCATTTGTTTAAATTAAAGTAATCAAGAAAAACAACTTAAATGTTGATTAACAGATGTGCACAAAAATAGATTATACGTCATTACTTCGTAGCATTAGAGACAAGGGTTTTTGGGATGATGTTTCCATAAAGTTTGATGACATATACAACAGCTACAAGGCAGTAGCATTCTCACCAGTCATCTTTCATTCTTCATATTCTTGTCTATTTGCATACGATTGGATGCTTAATTACAGTTCTATGCATTAAGATCAAAACTTATCCAACATAATTTTTGAGCGCATTACACAAGCTTGCGAGTTTTCTAAACGCAGATGCATACAAAATGAGTGAAGTGCGCACTACAACATATTTTTGGTCAAGATTTTTAATGAAAAGAAAGGTCCCTTATGTTACATATATCCGTGAAAGGACTTCCTTTACGTAATTGTATGCATTTTTTCTTAATTTGTCATTATTTTGTCTTTGCATTGAAAGGATTATTTTTTTTTTAATCTATAAAGAACTAAACCGATGCACTTGTCTTGTAAGATAACTGCATGTTGCCAGAGTAATCACGAAAAAAAAATTCTAAACATTACAAGCTCCAAATTTGTATTCTTTCAGTGGACTTTTGAGCTTGATTACTGTTTGTAGTCTCAATATTTCACGCCAACAAAAATTGAGACAGAGAAAATAATTTTGTTTCAAAACAAGTGGTGTTTTTTCCAAAATTTATCAAATGTATAAACATTACCAATTAGATATATGTAAAGATATAAGAATTTCAGCACGTTGCTGCCCTCAGAAATGAAAAGGTTTTATTCAAAAACAAATTCATATTAATCAAGAAGTTTCTATCTTCTTGTCATTATGAAAACACGACATTGCACAAGTAAAAATATTATCAAATAATATTTGAACTCCATAGAGATTTCTGTAAATAGAAATTAATTTCATTTCGAATTTATTCAGCCGCCTGTGTTTACATTGTTCCTTTTTTAAGCTCACCTGCGCTGTTAGCTTAAGTGAGTTTTCATAATCACTGGTTGTCTTGTGTCTGTCTTTCTGTCTATCTGTCCATCCTTCTGTATGTACATTTAAAACATTTCCGGCCTCTTTTTAAAAACCACGGGGTCAATTTCAATCTAACTTGACACACAGAATCTTTGAATTAAGGATATATATATTTTTTTAAATCAAATGAAGTGACATGCCTGCCTCCTTCCAAGGGAAGATAATCAAGAAAAGTCAAAAATAAATGAGGTTTAAAAACTTTATTCTCGAGAAGCATACGATAAGAAAAGATATAACTTTTAGAGCTGCTTTTTGACAAAGGGTTGACTAAAATTTGTACAAATCATGGCCTCTAGGGTTGGATGTGGCAACAATGAAAATGAGAATATAAAGAAAAAAAAATCACTAAATTTTTTTTTTCTCAAGAATGACAGGTCCATGATATTAATATGCAAACATCCTCAGATAGTACAGATTCAAATTTGTTCAAATCATGGCCACTGGGGTTAGGATGTGACTAAAAAAAAATTCACAGTTAAACTTAAGAAAAAGCGGGAAAATCAAAAATTATTTAAACGTTCTTCCTCAAGAGTAGCAAGTCCAAGAGATCGGGAGTCTTAAATTCGATTCTCTTTCGCCGCGCCGCGTCAAATCTAAACGTAGGTAGTGACTGTTCTTTCGCCAAGCGCACGGCACTAGAAGCAAAAGTCACGGGTCGTCCGGATGGGACCTTGAAATCGAGGTCCCGTGTCACGGTAGGCGTTGGCACGATAAAGAACTCTCACTGCTCAATGGCTCTGAGTGCCGAGTATAGGTCTAAATTTGAAGCCCTTCACCGGCAGACGGTGACGTCTCTATTTGAGTGAAACTTTCTCGAATGAGACGTTAAGCAATATACAATCAATCAATCAATCTTTAAATTATTAACTACAATTAGTATCAAACATTATAACAAATAGATGATTCACCATTTTTGTTTTAAATAATATTCCGAAAAAGCGCAATTGAATTCAATTAAAAATAAAATGTATATTGAAATATGAATGTTTGCTTTTATAAACCACTGAATGTTACTCAAGTTACTTTTCACATTGAATGCTTTAAACACCACTCACTCCGGAAATCAAACATCATATGACACCAGTCCAGGTATAATGATCAATGGAACGTCTACCGTCATCAGATGGTAGTGTTTTAACTGCAGTCCCTGGTTCATCGCCTTCTACTCCGATTATCCAATCTAACCATATGCAACATCGACATTTGGACATGACACATTTGTTATTTATCAAATGCTCTTCAAATGACCCTCAGCATCTAAAAGGCTAACGGCCGTCAAATGTCCCTCAGCATCTAAAAGGCTAACGGCCGTCAAATAACCCTCGGCATCTAAAAGGCTAACGATCGTCAAATGTCCCTCAGCATCTAAAAGGCTAACGGCCGTCAAATGTCCCTCAGTATCTAAAAGGCTAAACGGCCGTCAAATGACCTTCAGCACCTAAAAGGCTAACAGTCGTTAATGGACCCTCAACACCTAACCAGCTAATGGCCGTTAAATGCCCCTCAGCACCTCAAAGACTAATGGTCGTAAAATGCCCCTCAACACCTAACCGGCAAACGGCCGTCAAATGACCCTCAGCACCTAAAAGGTTAACGGTCGTCAAATGACCCTCAGCACTTCAAAATTTTATGCACCTTAGCACTGAAATGAATTTACCTTTACAAAATCCTAACCTAAAGTTCAACTGAAACCGGATATTTATAGCAACAAACCAACGATATAAATTATTCGAACAGATACTCAAACATCTTTTTAATGTCAACTTCAGAGTATGTGTACTATCAGAATGTTTTTTAACAAAATAATTTTGCAAATGACAATGACAAGGTGAGTAAATTTACGAGTTTCATTTTTATTGAAAATGCAGCTGTCAATGATATCAAAAGCCTGGACTTTAATTTATCGTGGGGAATGGTTGTGTATAAAGTTGAAAAGTCGTAAGTTTGTAAACTGTTGATTTTGCTAAAATCTTGTGATTTCAAATTTTCAAAATCATTATTTGAAATTTTTCATACAAATTGTTAGGCCATTAATTTTACACTAGATTGTCTAGAGTTTTTTTCCCGTGTACCCAAATATTGCAATTAAATTTTGAAAGATATTCATTCGAAGGTTTAAAAATGATTGATTTTATCAGATTACATAGTTTTCATATCTTTTGTCAACATGTCAACTGTTTAAAGAAAGTTATTGATTACTGCTGCGCGTGAGTTTAAATTTCTACGCATGTCCAAAAGATGTCAACTCCATGAAGCCAAACTTTCCGTTTTAAACAAATAAAAAATATCTTCCAAGGGAAAAATTTCAATCCTTTTCAGGAATATTCACGATTTCATATCCGATTAAATCTGATCTAACTTTTGTCTGCAGCAGTAAAGGATTTAAAAATTTCGTTATTGGGGTTGTTTTAATGAAGTAAAATCACATCACATTCTTCATGCACTATTTATTTAAAAAACGAATTTCTAGTATAATTTTAAAAACACGAAGAAAATCCCATTATATGATAATGTTTTTATTACTGTAAATGAAATATGAAGATAACGAATAATGATGAAATTCAAAAGTCCATTGAAACAATACAAATTGGAAGCAGAGGTGGGATCGTGTGCCATATAGGAGTAAGCATTCCCTGTCGATCGGTCACATCTGCCATGTTCTCCTTGTCCTGATCGGGCAAACGGAAAAATCTGTAGACAATTCAGTGTGTAAATAATGGCCTAACATTTTGTTTGAAAAACGTCAGTCAGATTTGGTTACAGGGTTTGCAGGTGAGAAGGAACATTTATCTTGTTTTGTTTTGTTTTTAAATATGAAATTGTGTGTTTACAAAGGATGTGTTTATAGTATAACGACTGTAATTTTTGTGTGGTAAGTCCGATTATTAAAACTTGTCTAATATTTTTCTTATATGGTTTATATATTTTGCTACTAGCAATGCCATCATAACACTTGAGTTAATTAAATTTAATGCGTATTTTGCATGACTTGAGTTGTTTGTTCATTTATTTCAAATGAAAGAGAAGATAACAAACAGTAATCGATTTAAAAAAAAAAAAGAATACAAATTGGTAAACAGGGCACTCAACGCGGCCCACTAGAAATTCCAGAGGTGGGATCAGGTAACTAGAAAGAGTTAGCATTCTCTATTGACCGGTCACACCATCCGTATGTAATGAAATATATAGAGATAACGAACAGTATTCAAGCTCAAAAGTCCATTAAAAATACAAATTTTGGAGCAGAGCAAACACGGACTTCTAAAACATCAGAGGTGGGATCAGGTGCCATGGAGGAGTGAGCATCCCCTGCCGACCGGTCACACCCGCCGTGTGCTCCTCGTCATGATCGGGAAATAACGGAAAAAATCCGTCGACAATTCAGTGTGTAGATAATGGCCTAACGATTAGTATGAAAAACATAGGTCAGCATTTGACTTAATGATAAATTGTATTTGCTGAGAAAGTCATTGTATCGACCATAGAACTTACGAAATGACGACTTTAAACGAGACTGCTGATATTCCTGTTTATGTAAAGATCAGGAAGACGGAATACTCTGTAGTAAATTTTAGTTAAGAAACAAAGGCCTTCTGATTGGTATGATATATGTCAGCCAAAATACGACCTAATAGTGGTTTTTCTTCAATATTTGACGCTTAATTTATATGCTTTAAAAATTCAATTCAAACTAGAGTAAAGTCCGGAGGCTATAAAGGAAACTGGAACCTCATTTCAGCATCTTGTATATTGTCTGGAATCAGGACTATTTTCTGATTTAGCAAGGACAAAGAAAATCGAAAAAATACCCTTTTTTTTAGTTTTTAAAATGAATGTACATTAATTGTTCAGTGTTGGCTATGCATACTGAGAGGTTAGAAGCACTTGGGTATGTTAAAAATTTTATTGTAAGTTATTGAAACAGGATATGTGGATAAAGTGGAGATACGATCTTCGTTTAAACAAGCGTATATCCGGTAATGAAGAAAATGACCCTCAGCTATCAGATCTTAAAAGACGCTTGCAAGAGTGTTCCACGCCCAAGGTCACTGAACTGTAAAGCTTCTATACTGTTTTATTCTAGGAATTGCGAAAGAAACATACCACTTTAGTCCCCGCCTTGTTTCTATCAAAGTAATCAAGTAGAGAAGGCTAAAATAGGCTGAACCTGCTGCCCAATCCTATTCACTTCTGTGAATAAAATATGGTTTAAATTAAAGTACCGGTAATCAAGCAAAACTTAAAGCTGAGCACGATTCGTAAAAGAAATTTGTCCGCCATATTCGATTGTTCACTCGCTATATCTGAGGGACCCTATATAAAACCGCTCACTTATTTACTGTTCAGTGTAATCAGTCGTCACCGGTGTAGACGGACGTATGCTACACAGCACTCGTTAGCGACAAAAAATAACTGTGTGCTTCTTCTAATGCAGGAGATTAAGATACCAAAGAAACTTGCAACAGTTGCACAGGTCAGTGCAGTATACAAACAAACACATATACACATAACTTCAATAAAATGTAAACAAAGGTTATGTAAGATAATTAGCACCTGTCGCCATTCCACGCCGATACCCGTGACAATAAAGCAGTCAGGTGTAACAAATGCGAAGGGTATACCCCGGTGCTGATATCGTATAAAGTATTATCGAAAATGGCATATGCCTATTTACGAGTCGTGTTCAGCTTTAAATGTTGATAAACAGATGTGCACAAAAATATATGATATGTAATTACAAAATAAAAGAAAAAATTTTTATCGAATAAAAGCAGAGATTGTATCCTCAATAGATTTAAATGCATATGAAAACATGTTTAATACTTCGTAGCATTAGGGGAAAGGGTTATTGGGATGATGTTTCCATAAAGTTTGATGACATGTACAACAGCTACAGGGCTGTAGCTATCTCACCAATCAACTTTCATTCTTCACTTCCATGTCATTTTTGCATAGGATTGGACGCTTAATTACAGTTCTATGCATTAAGATCAAAATTTATCCAACATTATTTTTTAGCCCATTACACAAGCTTGCGCCAGAGCTTTTAAAACGCAGATGTATACAAAATGTGTGAAGTGGGCACTACAACATATTTTTGGTCGAGGATTTTAATTAAAGGAAAGGTCCCTTATGTGTCATTTATCCGTGAAAGGACTTCATTTACGTAGTTGTACGCATTTTTTCTTAATTTGTCATTTGTCTTTGCATAGAAAGGATTTTTTTTAAAATCTAACAAGAACCAAACCGATGCAATTGACTTAATAGATAATTGCAGATTGCCAGAGTATTTACGAAAAGTTTAAATTTTTAATATTTTTTCTTAATATTTGTATTGTTTTAGTAATCGTTTGAGCTTGATTACTGTTTGTTATCTCAATGTTTCACGCCAACAAAAAATTGAGCCAGAGGAAATAATTCCGTTTCCAAACTAGTGGTGTTTTCCCAAATTTAATTACCAATAAGATAAGGAGGTAGAAATTTCAGCACGTTACTGTCCTCAGAAATGAAAAGGTTTTATTCAATAACAAATTCATCACGAAGTTTCTATCTTCTTGTCATTATGAAACCATGACATTGTACAAGTAAAATTACTATCAAATAATATTTAAACTCCGTAGAGATTTCTTTAAATAGAAATTAATATCATTTCGAATTCATTCAGCCGCCCGGTGTTTACATTATCCCCTTTTCTAGCTCACCTGGGCTGTATGTTTAAGTGAGCTTTTATAATTACCGACTGTCTTGTCTTTGTCTGTCTGTCTTTCGGTCCATCCTTCTGCATGTACATTTTAAACATGTCCGGCCTCTTTTTAAAAACCATGGGGTCAATTTCAACCAAACCTGGGATAGAGAATCTTTGAATGAAGGATATATTTTTTGGGAAAAAAATCAAATGAAGTGACATGCCTCCTTCCAAGGGAAGATAATGAAGAAATGCCAAAAATAAACGAGGTCTATTTAAAAAATTTATTCTCGAAAAGCATACGATAAGAAAAGATGAAATTTGTAGAGCTGCTTTTTGACAAAGGGTTGACTAAAATTTGTACAAACCATGGCCTCCAGGGTAGGATGTGGCAACAATGAAAATGAGAATATAAAGAAAAAAAATCACTATAATTTTTTTTTTAAGAATAGCAGGTCCTTGATTAGTCATATTAATATGCAAACATCCTCAGATAGTGCAAATTCAAATTTGTTCAAATCATGGCCACTTGGATTAGGATGTGACTGAAATAAAATTCACTGTTAAACTTAAGAAAAAGTGGATTAAAAAAAAAAATCTATAAATATTATTCCTCAAGAGTAGCAAGTCCAAGCTAGAACATGTTTATATGCAAATATTCCGAACTTTGGATTCAGATTCCCTTATGGTCCCAGGGGTTAGGTTTTTGTAAAAGGTAAAGATAATAAACAGTTATCAAACTCATAAATCCAGTAAACAAAGTAAATCATAAACAGAACAAAAACGCAAACCCCTCAGAAGTGGGATAAGGTGCCTAGGAGAAGTAAACATCCCCTGGTGACTGGTCACACGTGCCGCAAGCCATGTATATTCATCAAGTATACGGAGTGCACCGTATTCAAATTTAGTAAAATAAATGACATAACAAATGGTATAAAATATATCGGACAAAATAAGACCCAACGATGGGTCGTATTTACAAACAAGGTCATTATAACGAACGTACAATTTGCGAAAGGATGACTTTTAACGGGTTGCTGAAATCCATGTAAAATCAACTTATTTCTCGGTAGTTTGCCTCTCCTTAAAATTATTAATACTCTAAGCATCCTCTTGTGTATCAGTTGGGAGACATAAACACCATATGCAGGTGTTGGAATATTGCTACATCAAAAAAGGGAAGAAGACGATGGAAAAACTGAAGTTACCCCGTTTGTTATAAAAATAGGTTATTAGTTGGCCACTGTCGTCTATAGTCAGGAAAGCACCAATATATGAAACAAATGTGGCAGACTCTATAGTGTCTTTAATTTTGAGTTAACTGATATATAAGAAGTCGACATATGAATGAAAGTAACTATTGTTGATTGATAAAACATTTATATCTTAATATATCGAATTGAATGCCTCAGCAAGAGTTTTTCTAAAACCATGAGTCAGGGCTTTTTGTGAATTAAAGAAAAATAAGTCTTTCCAAATTCTTCTGAAGGTCATATTAATGACTTTGATATTGAAGTTTTCTCATTTAATGTAAATTCAAGTTATAGTCATGATTTCTTGGGGCCAGGGTTGGGATTGCAACAATTGCAGCATTGTTCTGGTAACTCACATAAGCATTGTGGCCCATGGGCCTCTTTTGAAAAAGATCAAACGCCAGCGTGCTGGTCTGCTTATAACAGTTAGATCATTCACGTACATTTAGTTGTAAATAAGGAAAGATAAAACTATTTCAGATTAATTTTTGCAGACAAATATAATATTTGGTGAGACTTGGACACATTCACTTCTGCGCAATAAAGTTAAAATGGCTGGGTGCAAAAGTGTTTTCATTCATTTGTGCATCCTTATGCTGATGTTAACCTTAGTGAAAGGTATGTTTAATGTTTAAAGAAAAATGACAATTAAAACGAATCTAAAGCAGTAGGTTTTATTTTATCTATTAATTCATTTAACATTCATTTTTTTTATTTACTGGTTTATTTATTGATTTATTTATTGATTTATTTATTGATTTATTAATTAATGTATTTATTTATAATGTTATTGAAAGTATTTTGTTTTGTCTTTTTTAATAATAAGTAACATCTCTAAACTTTCTTTTCAAATTTAAGACACGTTATTTAGATAAAGGTACAAAAATATTTTGTCTTTAAAAACTGAACTTAACCACATTTCTCACATTCAGAGGCGTTCTTTGCCCAAAGATGGCCTTGTGTACATTTTGCGAGCGTTCGCTCTAGAGTTGCGGAGTAAGGAGTTGATCCTTACGTCGCGGGTTCGAATCCCACTGTGGGACTTGGAGACCGGTCTTACGGATGAGACCGTATAAACCGAGGTCCCGTGTCGCAGTCGAAAAAGATCCCTCACTGCTCAATGGCCCTCAGTGCCGAGTATATGTCAAAATTTGCAGCTCTCCACCGGCAAGTGGTGGCGTCTCCATATGAGCGAAAAATTCTCGAGAGGGACGTTAAACAATAAACAAACAAACAAACATTTTCTGTCTAAAGTAAAAAAAAAAAATCACAACTGACAAACAATTCATTGTTTAGAATATGCTGATAAAGCATTCTTCAATTATACGTACAATCTTTTTTTTTTTTTTTTTTTTTTTTTTTTTTTTTTTTTTTTGTAGAAAAACAAATTTGACTGCCTTGTCTGGCTGCATTGCACTTTTTTGAGTGCTCAGAATTATCAGGTTACCCTGAATCCCAAACCCTTTAACCAAAAGATTGTAAAAATTTGTTAAAAGTCTGTTAATGACAGAAATGAATAAGATGGCATTTTGTTAATGTTTTACCACATGCTTATTGTCAAGAACACTTTGGTTAATTTAGATGTGCTCCAAAATAAAATGAGTTCATGAATTTTCATGTATAGCGACTCAAAACAAAAATAATCCTGTTTAATTAAGTAGGCTAAATGTTTATCATGATTACTTTCAGAGAACGTTCTTAAAAAGACGTTTGCTATCTTTACAATCACATATTTTTGTAAGGGTCAAATTTTTAATTGGTTAGTGGGGATTGAGATTCCTTAGGTCGAGGGTTCGACTAAGGGTTGGGGTGGATGTGGGTATACTTATGATGTGGATTTCTCTTTGCTTTCTATATTAACATAATATTTCTTCATTTAGTGCAGTTATGTTTTATATATATATATATATATATATATATATATATATATATATATATATATATATATATATATATATATATATATATATATATATATATATATATATATATATATATATATATAAATATATACGACATTTCATAGAGGGCATGAATTCGTAGGGTTTTTTTCATGAAAACAAAATCATAGAGGGCATGAATTCGTAGGGTGGTTTTTTTTTTCAGGGTTAGGGTTAAGAAAAAAAGAAGAAAAACATGAACATCCATGTTTAAGATGAAAATATATTTTTTTTTCTCTTTTTTTTTCGAAGACGTGATTTTAATCAATATTATATCCTACAATACCATGAGGTTTATGAACTTATATTTTAGATTGCTAACAAGCACCGAAGTAGAGAAAATGGTCGTTTTTCACGTACTATGTATTTTTTCTTTTTTTCTTTTTCTCTCTCGTTGTTTCCTCTCTCTTTGTAAAAAAAATATCAGTAAAAATATAAATGTTTCGGTTATGAAAGCATGGAGCGATAACCCATTGTACATTGAAAATGTTAGTCATGTAATATTTGTATAAAGAATTGCATGATTTAGCGGTTAAAGTCTCCGTATCACTGACGAAATTTGAGAGCAAGATATCGTTTTGGTTCAATCTCCCCTTAAAAAGTATTTGTTATTTACATCCTCCCTGATTAGTATTTTTCATAGAAAATACGTTTGGCAATCTTCATAACTTATCAATTTAAAAAAAAACATCTGAATCAAGCACTAAGTTCAAAAACTGAATTTTATTTTATACAAGTTGTAGGTATTCCCTACGCCTTGAAAGCTGCAAACTAAAATTTCTGCATTTTTTCCATGCATTTTCCGACCGAATTTGTTTGAAAAAATGCACTAATTAACCTGATAAAGGGTTTATTTATGTATATTACAATTTTTGCTTTGCGAAAATATTCCAAGAGTTCTCGGACAGTGTCAATTTTTTTTATGCTATATGCAAGAAATATGAGATAAATACATTACCATATATAAAAATATCCATTTGTTGATGTGTAAAGTTTCAGTCCATATATTTAAATAGAACTCATGTTTCTCTATAAAATTAACATGATTTGTTACCACGGATCGCGCATTACAGCATTGAAAAGTCAAAAACATTATGTAGTGCGTGTAATAAGTTTCTCAAAAATACTCTCCCTATGTATGAAATATGGAGATAACGAACGGTATTCAAGCTCAAAGTCTATTAAAACAATACAAATCGGGGACAGAGCAAACACGGACCTCCATAAACATCAGAGGTGGGATCACATTTTAAACACAGTCAGGTGTGCCTAGACACCTGGTTCATCTCTGGTGATCATAGACACTTAACAATCACTTTTTCCACTACTGGGCTTTAGTTTGCTAACAATTGTAGAATAAGTTCTTTTCTCAGTATTTTCATTTTGTTTTCAAAACTTTCAAAAGTCGCTACCTCTCAAAAACCACCTAGGCAATTTATTCACAAATGCATGGCTCATTTTTGACATATTTTCCACTTCCACCAGTATTTTCAGGGTTTATTCTTAAGTTTGTTTGTTTTTTAATGCAACACAAAATTGTTTTGCTAGTGGCTTCTCCGGTTTTTTAATGACATCGTCCTTTTTTGTTCTTATTATTTTTTTTATCTTAATTTCTTTTAAATTTTAATTTTTTAAAAATATTTTTTCATATTATTTCATTTTGTTTTATCATATCTGCCTTTTTAAATGAGGACTACGTATCTTCCAAATTTCCTGATTTCTTTTCAAAGAACCAAAATGTTATGTCACCATTTAGCATATTAAATAATGCAACATTCAAACTACGAATATCTAGATTTTTATTTTCGTTTTGGGGTCATTTTACGGAGATATGACTACAGATATTATCAAGTTTATTGTTTGTGAATTTTGATTTACCCCGTAATCCAATTTTTGCAGTTTTTATTTTGAATAAGTCGAAAATTTATCAATGATCTATGTAAAATTTTTAATGCAAGAGCCATTTGAATTTTTCTTAAATAATACAACATGTCTACTAAATTTATATATAATATGATGTTAAATTTAAAAAAAAATATGACAGATGTCCGCAAACTTTTCGAGCAACCCTCGTATACGAGGGGTTATCAAATAGAGCCAGGCGGCGCAACCTCGAACATAATATTTTTACCTGAGTGTAACTTAGAAAAACTCTTTTGATATGAGCATTTGTCATCCAAAAATCCTGTAAATTCAGGCATGTGGTATGACACAATTGTTCCGTAAAATTTACAATTTTTACCTCATTCTGTAAGTTCTATTGAAATTTTATCGAAAATTATGAAGATAACGAACAGTAATCGATCTAAAAAAATCTGCAAATAATACAAATTTGTGATCAGGGCATAAAACACAAACCCCCCGGAAATTCCAGATCTGGAATCAGGTGCCTAGAAAACATGATTCCAGGCTGAATTTATCTTAACCGATACTCCTGTGGTGCTAAAATGGTAATCATTACTGAAAGAGGGATATCAATAAGTAATACAAAAAAGGCAAAAACACGGGGGGAAAATGTTGCTATTAAAGAATCTGAAATTCTTAAAATCAGGTTTTGTCTACTTGGAATGACGCTTTATAAAAGAAATCTTATTTGACTAGGTAAGAATAAGATTCAGAAGAACTCTTAGATACTCTATATGATATAACTCTTGATAGTTTATAAATCTCTTCTAGAAAATTCATAATTAAAGTCGACGGTACGAAAATTTTTAAGCCAGTGCAATTAAATTACCAGATATACAAAATTGAGATCAAAATGATAACTAAATACCTTACTTATCATTATCATTTATTTATTACCGACAAGATAATATATAATTACAGGTTATGTGGATTTTGTTAGGTACCCTGTAAACAGATTTTTTAAAACGAAGTTATCATCTTTCATTGTTTTCTGTGGTCAACATTCTTTAAAGACACAATGTCGATAGCTTTTAAAGTGCAAACATACATAGTCACTGTTTATCGTGTATACAACATTTATAGTTCCGATCCCCTACTCTCGACAAAGGTGGTCATTATTTCATATTTTGAAGCGAATAATTTGACTTCTTTAAATATTTGATTAATGTCCATCAATTCAAACTTTAGAAACATATTACAAAAGAAGCCTTTGCTCAACAAAAAGTAATTTTGAAAGCTGGGTATTTGTTGACTTCAGTTGTCCTTGAAAGGATGTCACGTATAACCATTCTTACCAGAACTACCACTAGATATATTTCTCCTATATATTTATTTATTTTTTTATATAAATTTTATCTAGCTAACGCTAACTACTGTATAATTACACTGGTATACAGCTGTATAGAATTCAGTTAGCTAAATTTTAAAGCTATACACATTATTATTTGCGTCATTTAAAAATAAAGTTGGAAATTTATTTATTTTTGTTTACCAAAGAAAGTTACCAAAATGCTGTAAATTACACAAATGAAATCGAACGCTTTATAAAGATGTCCAATTATAATTATTTATTTTCCTACTAGGCAAGTAATGTCTTTGTTTGAATTAATCACTTGACAATGTCGCTACTTTAAGATTGATAAAAAAATAAAATGTATGGCGATAACGAACAGTATTCAAGCCAAAACGTCTATTAAACAATACAAATTTTGGAGCAGAGCAAACATGGCGTCTAGAAAACGAGGTAGGCTGTTTTTTATACAATTAACTTTGACATGAATGGCAAAAATCTTAATCTTTGATAGCTATCTTGTAAACAACCGGTATTAACTATCTACTCTGTATTTTTATGATAGTTATCTTGTAAAGCAACTGGTATTAACCATCTACTCTGTATTGACAATATTTAACCTTTTTACATAATTATACTCATAATGCAGACATGCATGTTCGATTGCTTACGCACTTCCTTCATCAATATTCATGAAAAGGTGCAGAACTTGCTTAATGGCTTTGTTATAACAACGATTCAATTAGAAAAATTTCATGGAAAGTATTTTTTTTCATTTAACAGCATGTTTCTCAAATCATTTAATCATTTTATTTCACATAAAAATCGGTATTTGTATAGCGCGTATTGCTTTAACGTCTGATTTGATAGAGTGCAAAATGTATATACCCTCCAAATCAAAAACAATTTTACAAAAGAAGTTGAAAAATCCCCCCGCCCTACGTAAAAGAATTATTTTGCAAGATCCTAGCTAAATTCGAACTAATTTTTTTTTACTTATTTATGGATTTCCTTTGTATTGAATATTTTAATGTATTTTCCATTTTAACATTGTTTTCATAGGGCAGCTGTGTGATAACAACGATAGGGACGGGGAAAACAACCCGGATGACAAAGACGACGAAGTGGACAACACAGCGGGTAGGTCTAAGTAAAATGATAGTGTACATCAGAGAGGACACCACAGCTGGTATGTCACCTCCTTAAAAAACAGAGCCAACACGGACCTCCAAAAACATCAGAAGTTGGATCAGGTGCCATTGAGGAGACTGCATCACCTGCGGACCCGTCACACCCACCGTGTGCTCATTATTAGGCAATTTTTTCTTACTGAATTTTCTACGAATTACTCAAATTACCCGATGAAAACAAAAGGCTTACATTGGGTGTGATCGGTTAACAGGGAACTTACTCCTCTATGGCTCCTGGTCCCACCTTTTATATGTTTTAATGTGTCCTTGTTTGCTCTGCTCTCCATTTCTAAATAAATGTTTAATATTCCTTAAACATCATTACCGTTTCTGTCTTCATGGTTTATATTTGTAGGTCTTGGGTTATTGTTGGACGCTTCTGATAATGAGTATATGATTAAATGTTGTGGTTTTGTCGATGCCTGGGAGTTTTATGCCAAGTCAAACACAGGGGTGGTGGATCTACAAGTGTGGCGCCCAATAGGAGGCGGAATTTACACATTAGTTGGCCAAAACTCCTACACAGTCACAAGTTTGTTGAAGTTGTCCTTAAACTAAATACATGTATTTGTCATCTGATAGTTCAATCAAGCAGTTTCTGAGTGTTAAGACTTTTTAATTCAAAGATTTTATGAAAATCTAGATAGATGGCATCATCATATTTAAGAGTACATTGTTTTCAGACACGGACAGGGAGATAAGATATTCTATTCCAGTCTCGGAGCGCATACCTGTGAAAAGCGGAGACTACATAGGATTGTAAGTATTTACACAACCCTTAACTCAAGTTTCAAATTAAGTCTGAATTCAATTCTTAGCTCGAGTTTCAAATTAAGTCTCAATTCAACTCTCAGCTCAAGTCTGGACTATTTATTTACTATCGGTATAGCAGAGAAGAAACTAGCAAACATCGCTTTTGTTGCTCTTTGAGATCTTTTATCGATAAATAAAGTGAAGACCAAGTGTCAGTGTGCCCTTTGTCTTTAGCTACACAGCTGGAAATCCTATAGTAGCCTACAAAAGAGAGGGCGGTTGGTGGAATTCGAATGGTTGGACGTCGTCAGATTCTATTGGATCTTCTGTGGTAGGAGACACTTATGACTGGGGGTCCGCCACCTCTTTTCATGAGTCACGGGAATACGCCATCAATGTCCAGTTGGATCCAGGCAGGATTTTATCATTATCTTATTAGGATTAATAGTTCGATTAATAGTTCGGCAAAGTACATTAAAGTACTTAAAAACAGAAGACTTAAAAAAAATCTCTAACATCAATGTAGACACCCAACCAACCTAGAACATTTTTTTTTACTTTAGTATTAAGCGGTCCCTAATTGACACTGCAGATGTGGGTCCGTTACTTAATTTTATAACCTAATAATAATCTATTTTCTTGCCAGTTAAGCTGCTAAATGCTGAAAAGACATTTGGCAAGTTCTATGCTCGATACAATGATTTTATTTCATTGTTTTTGATAGAATTATTCAAATAAGGGCCAATAGAATAAGATAGAAGAAAAACATTTGTTCAGAGCTTGGTTGAAAGTTGTGAAATTTGCCGGGGAATACAAGTATAGGCTCTTGAATAAATGAATAAATAAGTGCAAACATACTAATAATAATTGCTTAATTTTTTTGTTCTTTCTAGGAAACAGGCCAAGTCTTTCAAATTTGGACAACTCGTTGTCTTTTTTAGATGATACAGCAGTAAACACTCTCATCTATACTATAACTGCTACCGATAGTGACACATCTGACGTCATTACAACTGAAATGACTACGTTATCATCTTATTTTACTTTTGACCAATCAACGGGTAACATCTTTAAAAAAAAATTAAAATTTTCAATGATTCTTAGTACTTCTGTTGTCTAATGAATGTTATTATAAATTATTACAATGTAACTTAAATATTACTAATAAGTCTCTGATTTATTTCATTTTGAAGATAAAAATCCATGATTTGATAAATGTTATCTTATAAACTTGGTTGTTATTACGTCGTAATCTACAAAATCAAAATTGATTGAGTAGATCTTTGTAGGAGAAGTTAGGAACACGGGGATTCTTCCCAGTGGAACCACGTCTTTAACGTTTCGGGTGACAGACACGTGTGGGCGAACAGACACAAAAACGTTGACAATTGTCGTCACCAATATCGTGAGTACCATATATTAGGGTATCAAATACCTTTGTTATTAATTTGTTTTTAGATAATTTAAAGATACTTTTATTCATAACATTTTCCCTCTTTCTTAACTAGATAATGAAAAATCAATTCTATATATTCAATTTCTATTCATAACTATATTTCAGCCCCCTGTCATTCATAACCTGCCAGCATCATGTGACCTGTCGGAGGACCACGCCTCGGAACAACTACTTTACACGATAAACGCCACTGACTCCTCCTCCCTAGACAAGGTTACGTGTAGTGTCAACGGCATCAGTCCAACCACAGACAACTTTTTCGCCAGATTAGTAACTGGATCAACTAGTAATAGCTCTATTCCTTTGTTGTATCATTATTGTATGGCAAATTAAATGTTCTAACTCAGCAACACATATATGAATTTCATTTCATTATACATGTATATTCATTTGCTGAGTTTTTCTACTTAATCAACTTTGAAATTGATTTGAATGCATTTTCGTGTATACTCTAGCGTTTTTATTTACATGGAGAAACTGGTGTTAAAGCGACGTCACACATGAGGCTACAGACACGTTGATAAAAAAAATAACGATAGAGGGCAGCGAAAATTGAAACACATAATATGTTTGTTTCGTTTTTTTAAACTAAAATGTTTAAAAGCGCTAGCGTACTTCATGGAATGTGCCTACGTGACAAATTACTTTAAAGAATTCTTTAAATATTCACGTATAAGATCTGTTTTAAATTTGGATGATGAAAAAGTATAAAGATTTTCTTTATTCAAATGACTTTTTTATTTGATGAGTACTCAGTGGGAGGGGGAAAGACCTATTTTAAGAAAAAAGAATGTTCTCTCAGAATAAGCCATCATTTTAATTGTGTTAAATTTTTTTCAGTGCAAAAATCTAAATAAAAATTGAGCTCTAAATGGAATCTGTTATAGTTAGGAGAAAAGGCAAGCACAAACTAAATACAGTTTGATCAATAATTTTAACAGATGTACTCTTTGCATAGAGCTACAATCCGAATTTACTCTGACTTCACTGAATTCCAAATATGAAGAAATGTCAATGCGTATAAGTACAAACCAAATAGGAATAGCTCCTTTTAACCTTCAACAATTAAAGTAAAAATTGACATCTGAGGATATACTAAATATGCATAGCTTTAATCTCTCAGCAGAATGGCATATTTCCAATTTTACATTCAAAATAAATCAATTTTTTTGCTTTACCTTTTCCAAAATACATGACATTCAATTACAAAGATAATAGGAGTAATATCAGTAACTGATTTCGAACGTATAGTTTTTGAAATTGCGTTACTAATACTTTTCTGTATTATATATTTTCCTGTAAAACTTTTCTGTTGAAGAATCCAATGATTGAGTTAAGTTCTGGCTTATTATTAGCCTTAAGAAGCTTTTGTATGAAAATGTGATGTTCTTCTTATTCTAATACATATTTAATCCATGAAAACAAGCTGTATTTCTTTAAATAATATTCTTTAACTTTAATTTGAACTTCACTTGTTTACAGCGTTATACGGAGTATACGTGAAAGCACAGCCCTCGTTGGATTATGACACCGCCCGGCAGTATGACGTCACAGTGAGGTGTACAGACGGAAAAGATCCCGTGACGGAAGTATTTACAATATATATCTCCCGAAACAACCCACCTGTTTTTGTCAACTTACAAGGTTTGAACACATTTATTACTTTGGTTATGGTCCTTTCTATTCACCTTTACAGTTGCTCAGGCGGCGCTAATATCACACACTACACGTAACCCGCAAAAGGTGATCCTTACGTCGCACGTTCGAGACCGGTCGTTTAAAATGTGGTCCCGCAGTATTCAAGCTCAAAGTCAATTTAAACAATACAAATCGGGAGCAGAACAAACACCGATCTCGAAAAACATCGATATCAGAGATGGGATTAGATACCTTGAAGGAGTAAGCATCCCCTGCCGATCGGTCACACCCGCCGCGTGCTCCTTGCTATGATCGGGAAAAAGGAAAAAAAATCATTGTGTAAATAATGGCCTAACAATTAGTATGAAAAGCGTCAGTCAGCATTTGACCACAAAACTTGCAAAATGATGATTTCAAACGAGACTGTTGATATCATTAACGTCTTTTCTAGTAAAATATCCAAATATGAAACAGATGTTTCAGACTCTGTGATATCTTTTATTTCAAGGGATAAATCGAGTCGGCATATGAATGGAAGAAACTATTGATAATACGTCATCGATATATCTTAATGTCGAGTTGAAGGCCACAGCAAGTGTTTTCTTCTTCTCATGTAGAAATTTTTTGATACATTCTACTTCATATGAATAAAAAAAATAGGTCCGGTAATTGTACTGTCTCGTGATTAGCACAGTCAGATAACCACGCATCTACACAGAATACTCCAAGTCCATATAAACTGATGAATTTATTGACTAATATGTAAGATGGCATGTGGTAAAGGACTACAAAGAAAACAAAAGGACTAATAAGAAAATGTTCACAATATAATATACTATTAGTGCACGACTTTACCAACTTTGATGATGACTGTTATGGCGTTCCATAGAAAAAATGTTTCAAACAGCAATGTATTTATCTTAAATTCTACTATTTGCATAAAATTATATTCTTATAAGTTACTTTACTTTACTTTACTGCTTGAATACTGTTCGTTATCTCCATATATTTCATTTTATCCAAGTGAAAGAAAGCAGTATAAATATTCAGTAATATTATGCTACTTATAACAAGTTGTTTATCCTAGATATAATAATGACAACAATGGCGTGCCGTACTTCGTGCACATGCGGTTACCGAAAATCATAATTTTCTATCATTTAAGTTCCAGACTGCAGCTAGGCATTACACATCAAATGAAGTACACATAAAAGAATAAATTTACAAATGTATTCAATTACTTACACAGTGATTTCCCTAATCTTCCAAAAAATTAACAGCTAAACAATGGGTCAGCCTCATCAGGCTCATGGCTTCTAGAACAACTTGTATTAACAACTCGTACCTTTAATAATTCGTACGAAGGACGGAACAGTAATACCGGGACCCAATTGCTAACCATGGGAATTCCAACAGATTATTGGAAGACCTGATCTCCAAAAACTACAAAGATATTGTCAATCAGAACTTCAAGCATCTTTTTAATATCAACTTCAGAGTACTTATGTGTACAATCAGAATGGTTTTTAACAAAATTTTGCAAATGACCAATGACAAGGTGAATATATTCACAAGTTCCATTTTATTGAAAAAACAGCTATCTTTGATGTCAAAAGCCTGGACTTTTTTAATCGTTGGGAATGGTTGTATAAAGTGTAGAAAACTCGCACGTTTTGATGTTATTGATTTTGTTAAAATTTTGTGATTTCAATTTTTCTAAAAGTTCTTTGGAGTTTTTAAGTCAACTTTTATGAAGAAATTTTCACATCTTGTGATTTGCCATCTTAAAAGTTGTCTTGTTAAAATTATTCTGATTTCAAGCACAAGTAATCTGAAATTGATGTTGAAAATATACTTGACTTTTTTTATTGACAATATGTAGTGTTTTGAAACTAGGTCTTCTAGCAAACTGTTAGAATTTCGAAGACACAAAGTGTTCCCTTTTATTAGCCACCCAATTTTTTTTTAATTCTTATGAAGCAGAATTTATTCAAAACATCTTCATACGAAGAAGAAAACTCTTGCTGTGGCCTTCAACTCCACATTAATTATATGGAGGATGTTTCATCAAAAAGCAGTAGTTAATTTCAATATAACATGTCCAATTAATGTATCCCAGTGAACCCGAAATAAAAGACACCAGAGTCTGCCAAATGTCTTTCGTATTTGGACGTTTCACTGGCTATAGATGTTAAATACTAACTGACAACTTAACTACGGGATGGCTTCAGGTTTTCCATCTTCAAGTTACGGGTCACGGTAGCCTTGTGGTAGGTGGTTCTCTTCGTGATCGGGAGGACTCGGGTTTGATTTTCTTTCGCCATTCCGCTTCAAATCTATGACGTTAATATAGATAGAGAGTGTTCCTTTGCTAAGTAACCTCCATTAGAAGTGAAAGTCATGGAACTTTCGGATGAGACACTAAAATTCGAAGTCCTATGTCAAGGTAGGCGTTGGCGCATTAATGAACCCTTACTGCTCAATGGCCCCGAGTGCTGAATATATGTCTAAAGTTGAAATCCTACACCGGTATAGGGGACCTCTCTATATGAGTGAAAAATTCTCTAATGGGATGTAAAACAACATACAATCAATTGATCAATCCTCTGTTTAAGTAGTAATATACCAATTTCATCTGTATTTAATGTTGATGTCTCTCAAATGGTTCGGTTTGGAAAAGCATGTTCTAAGTATGATTGATTTTTTAAACCAAGACAGGCTACTGACAAATAAGATGACGTTAAAAGGTTCTCGCCTTTTGCAAATTCTATTATCGATAGGTGAAAATCGCATAAATTCCTCAAACAATTCTAATTGTGAAGAGGGAAAAAAATCACAGACCCCTGGAAACACGAGAGGTGCCTAGAAGTTATCATTCCCTTCTTACGTGTCACGTCCACCGTGAGCCTTCTATAATGATCAGGTGAACGGAGCATAAAAACAAAGGCCTAACAATAGGAATGAAACACGTCAGTCAAAATAGGACCCAATGTTAGAAAGATTTTTGCAAACGAGGTCATGATAACCACAACAGAATTTGTGAAATGCTGACTTTAAACAAGATTAATAAAAGCCAGGTAACATCAACTTATCTCTCAGTAGCCTGTCTGTGCTTAAAAATTGATCGTACTCAGAGCACATTCTTTGCTTACAGAATCAGCTGGAAGATATTAACACCATATTTAGGTGATAGTGGAATAATATTACATTAATAAGGGAAGTTAAAATGACATTTTTTTTACAAATACAACCTATTGTTGGGTCGTATTTTGACCGCTATATTTCCGACAAATAATAAGGCCATTGTTTTATATTGATTTTAGGGGGGTTACTCTGCCTACTCGATTAATTTAGAGGGCTCGAGACGGATGTGACCGGTTGACAGAAGATCTATCTCCTCCTATACACCTGACCCCACCTCTGATATTTCCGGAGGTCCAACTTTTGTCCGTTCTACAATTCATATTGATGGGACTTTTTAACAATATACAGATATGTAAGCGTTGTCATGGGTATCGGTCTTACAATAACCTATTAAACACGATCTCTCTTTTGATTCACCACTGCGTGTAATTTAAGTACCAGTCCACATAAAAATCAGACAAAATTGTATGAAAGTGATACATGAAGGTTTTCAGAATTCGATGATTTTTCACTCACAAATTTCTCTTGCAATATGAACAACGTATGTAAAATGAAAACTGCTTTGAGTCATGGTTACCATGGAAACCCGGCCAAAGAAATTTCCTTAGCAACCGGCAATTTTTTCCATGTTGATGGACAAAATTCACCTATCTTTAAGGCTTAAAATAAAATTTTAATACCATGAAAATTATTCTCAATTACTGGTGTAATAAAGATACACATTTAAAGTGTTTTAATAATGCAATAAAAGAAATTTAGGTCTTAAGTTAGTTCTGTGCTAGCCATTGGAAGGCACACATGTTTTGCAATTTTTGCTGATTCAGCATTTTTCGTGATTTTGGCAATATTCAAGGCCAAATTTAAAAAAAGGCCAGATTAATACAGCTGTTGCGTGTATTTCACATAAAAGCAGATGAATTTCTCTTTCAGAATTTGAAGTCAAATCCACGGGCCTTTTTGAAAATTGAATTTGTTGCCTAGCAACAAATATGGGCATTTTGATACATAAAATGAGAAACAATGTAAAAAGTTTACGGAAAAATCAAATGAATTGTTATCTACAAAAATGAAAAACAAATTTTAAAATAGCAGAATTAAATTTGGACTTCCTAGCAAATTATTGAATATTGTATAATTATTTATCTCCATAGCAACAAAAGGTTCTCCATAGCAACGGGGCAAAGAAAGTCAATTTTGACATGTATTCATGTAATCTTATTAAAAATTTATTCAAATTAAGTAAGAAAAATGTCGTTGAGCAAAATTGACGATGAAATGTTGGTCTTATTAAAGTTTTTTTTGGTACTTAATCAACCCATAGCAACGATTCCCAGTACAGGACAACCAATGTGTACTATGCCTCCTGTAAAACAGATTTGACTTTGGGATCGTATTGTTTGTCATGGAATTGAATATTCAAGTAATGTGCTGATAATTGTATATGCTGAGAGTGTGGAAAGAATATAAAATGTTGTAGCAAATTATTGAATATCGTTCATTGACTTATTTCCATAGCAACAACAACACTTCCCCATAGCAACGAGGCAAAGAAACTTAATTTTGACACATATTCATGTAAACCTGTAAAATTTATCTAAATCAAGTCACAAAAATGTGTTTGAGAAAAATTGACATTGTCATGTTTGTTTTAGGAAAGTATTTTTGTACTCATTTAACCCATAGCAACGATTCCTAGCACATAGCCAACAATTTTGTCAGTATGTGATTCATTCTCTGTAACCGCTGTATTGAAAGATTTGGCATTCATCACAGATTTCGGGGATACATGTACGACTCTCAAATAATCACTACAGAAAGCATTACAATGTAACAATTATTCCTCATGAAAATAAATAGATAAATAAAAAGAATATTGTTTTCTTTTCAAACAGTAAGAGGATAAACACGTTTGTTCATATCTAAATATAGAGTTTTATGCATCAATAACCTCGAGTAATACTTAAGTGATTTAAGCCGATGGTCGGGCGACCAAATTATTATCGTATCATCTGCTGAAAAACTTAATCAGACGATTCTAGTATCGGGCGATGCAGAGTAGTCACATTAAGGACATTGGCAAGTCAAGGTTTTCCGGAGAAAAAAGGTATTAATACAGGGTTTTTTTTACTTATGAAATAGTGATTGAGAGTGATCTCCCGTGTAGAATTCTCTAAGCGGTGAAAACCAATTAAAGCCAATGTTTACAGAGGTATAAACAAAAGCACATGTACTTCCTTCAATGGGTAGAATCATCTATACAGCAAGAAAGAAAAGTAGTAATGACTTTTTTATACATTGTATTCAGGGGACAAAGAACCAAGAGGTCGTCATTTACCATAGTTGTGCTCAGTATGCTGGGAAGGGCAGATATGTGACATATGCCGAAAGGTAGACCGAGATCAGTTCCTATGTTGTATGAAGGAAGCAGCATTTAGGAACAACGAATAAAAATTGAAATAAATCCATGCCAATATTTTTATGACAATGTGTTTCAATCAATTTAGTCAATTAAATGATAGAATCAATAAACCAGTCTGACTCTCTTGACCATTATGAATAATATGTAATTATAGCTGTTAAGGGAATTAACTCAAAAATAAAGATCGTTGCTGGTATGTCCATGTCTTATATATACATTTTCAGTCAAAATATCTATAAGTCATAGGAAATGAAGATACAATAATGTATATAATACAAAAACTATATGAAATAAGTGGGTTTTGGAGAAATATTATGGTGAAAAATTATGTAGGTCCCTTTTATCAACATTTACATACCGGTAGGATATGCATTGAGAATTGCAAAAACACTGATATGACAAAATCTAAAAAGGAAGGTTGGCTTGGTAGGTTAAACAATCCAGAATATAGCCTGTTTAATACAATTAAACCTACTCAAGAGTTCTTGAAAAATTCTATACGATAACCAGGAACCTTGCCAATGTCCTTTTAATTCCTAGGAACACCGATGTCTTTACATGTTAAAAATTTCTAAGTAGACCAACCCTTACCCGATCATCGTTCGCTGAGCCGCTGTTTGATTTTCACCGTCGGCAGACATTTCATGAAAACCCAATCCCGAAATGTCGATCGACCTACGACCGACATGACAAACTGTCTGGTGATGGTTGAACAATGATCCTTATATTGACAATGATGCCTTATAATTTCAAACCTAGCAATGTTGAAGGAATCGGCCACCAACGCAGAACAATCTGATTAAAATCAGATCCTCGATGCTACGAAATGTCGCTTAGCAACGCAGAAAAAAGTATAACTTGTCCCGACAGACACAAAATTGGCCAGTCGAGGCAAAATAAAAAGTCAAAATCAGACAAGACAACACACAATGAACTGCCGACTGTCCCCCGAAGAATCCTATTTTTGTTTCAAAAAACTTCGGCCATTGGTCATTTTTGGAAATGTGACTGGGATGTAAGGTTTTCGAAAGACTAAAAGAATAACGTAGACTTAAAAACAGGTTGTGTTAAACAAATTTAAATTAAATTGAGACCAACAATATCATACATTTAAAATATGGAACAAAACATTTTAGGGGAATCTATGTATTAAATCTCTGTTTTTGCTTTTTATCTGCTATTGTATGCATTATTTATTTATGTATGTTTGAATTTTTTTGTTGTTGAATTTCTCACTAAAAAAACTATATCTCCCTCCAGGATTTCTTTTTGAAAAATAAGGGGTCATGGGACACAAGTCTCACCTGAATCTAACTGTTCCTGCTGTTATTTGAATATTTTCGCTATGTATTCTTAAGAAGTTGAGATGACCCTTTCCTAAATTAATATGATCATGCCAGATTACCTATCGGGTCCATGATTTTGGCAAACTGAATCTGCACTGAATGAGGTGCTTGGTCACAATATACTTATAATCTTGTTGTCCTTGAGAAGAAGATTCTTTAAGATTTTTCCCCCGAATTGCATCTTCTCAGGCCTTTCCGGCAAGCCCCGTAAATACATTTAATGTATTTAAATCACTGGATGTTAAAAATTTGTACAAAATGGAGTGATATGTAATTTTATAATTTATATAAATATTTAATAAACATAGTTGATTGTTACTTCTGTGGTATATTTTAATATCTTTACATTCAATGAAGATCAGTTCCATACTCCATTGAACAAAAATCTCCCTACATTTATTCAAATGTTTCTTAAAATGGGTTATCATAGACGCCTCCGTACATGTAACAAATTCGAGGTTGTTTTTTCCACTTGTCCCTCCCCCCCCCCTTTAAACCTCATCCAATTCTTAACCTAAATCTAATAATTTGGATTTACACAGAGACAGAAAAGTATATGTCAGCTTCTTAACAACAAGTAAAAGATACAAGCTTATATCTGATCTTTTGAAAAATGGAAATTATCTCAAATGAACACAATATATGCTAGATCAACATTACCAGGGTTAAGGGTTTTATTAGGTGTATAGAGTATAATTTTATGTGCTTGCTCACTTAATCTCTACCTTTTCTGTCACTGCATTTCATTTCTGGTATTTTGCGTAGCATTTCCGACATATTTTTAATTTCATTTCCGACATTTTTTTTTTTCATTTCCGACAATTTTTTGTATTTCCAGAATATTTGCAGGATACCTTTCTGGCAATTTTACGTTAGCCAAATAGGTGGAAATAGAATTTTTAAAGAATTAATTTCAAACTACATTTTCAAAATATAAATAAAAACATATAATACAATACATTTATACAGGTAGCATTAAGATTTATAGCATTTTTCCTTTTCCCTGTGCAGCATGTACATGCATAATGCGATGTCTTTGTTTTTAAAAACATTCTCCTGTCCTTAGAGAATCCCTTCAACGATGGTTTTTCATGGCCATAGGAACCGGGGGAGCACGGGGCCCATGCCCCCCCCCCCCCCCCCCGATAATTTTGCCGATATATAGAATACTATAGAAAACTTCGCTACAATATGTTTGTGCCTACTCAATAATAATGTCTGATGACCTTTTTTGAAAAGGAATTTTTTGTAGTTGATAGTGCCTCCCAAATTAAAGTGTATGGTTGCCCCCCCCCCCCCTTCAAACTGAAATTGCTTCCTCTGGGCCTGTTTTTACGTCGACTGGTTTCTGTATGCCTTATAATTTCCATCCTAGCATATCTGATTTCAAACTTAAATCTGAACATTTAAGAAAGGAGATGACGAAAGTTCACAATACTTACATGTGTCTCAGGGAATCTTTTTAATCATTATTTTGGCTTCAAGCAAAACTCATAATTTGGATTTCAGTGATTTCTCCATGATTTATTCATTAAAATTTTTCATAAGTGAAGTCTTCAATCCTGCTTTCATTGCAGAAAGGTACTTGAAAAATGTCGGAGTTAAAAACTTTAAAATGTTGGAAATAAAAGATGAAAATTTAAAAAAATTCCGGAAATGAAATGCAGCCATTGAAACTATGCCCATAATATCGTGCACATGTCTTGGATTTAATCCACAATACACACTAATGTGTGTGTACAAGTTACATGAAAAACATTATTTATGGAATACATCCTTATTTTGGTAACAGATCAGAGATAGATGTAAGGAGATGGGTGAACAAGGCGTGCAGAATGCCTATAGCTTCAGATATGTAAAAAATCAAATTCAATTTGTGAAATTAGTATTAGTAAATTTCTTTTTATTGAAATTCCTGAAATTATGATAAAACTTTTCCGAGGAAAATTTTCCCGGCAAAAAATTATTCTGTTATTAAAAATTAAAGGGGTATTCATGGGGATCGAACCCCCTAGCAATAAAAATCCTGAGTATCATTTTCCTTTGATACCAACGCGCTAACCACTACGCTATACAACTCCTGATAAATGGTGGCATTTAAATCATGTTTGTGATATGACCCTTGACTAAATGGACTTAAGAAGGCTGGGGGGTTGTGGCCATTTTCAGACTATATTGATCTCCTTTAGAAGAAGAGCTCCATATGAAGATATACAAAAATGATCAAATTTTAAAACTAAAATTTTTGAAATTTTTCTTTGCCAAATGAAAGTTGACAGCTTAAGATATCATACCTAAAAAATTAAGTTATATCTGATGGTTAATTTGTTGACCCCCCAGCCTCCTTAAAGTATTTCTCAGAGGATGCGAATGTTGTGTCATAAAAGTGTATTTTTAAGGTATAGTGGGTCTTTGCTCCATGTCTTTGTTTACTAAAAAATGTATATATTTATGCAAACTTTGACGGTAACCTTTCAATAAAATGGAGCGATGACCCACTCATATAAAAAAAAATGTTATAGTATGAGAAAAATGATCGTTTTGCCATCTTTAGTGTGTGTGTATGCTATTTCATAGGCAAATAATTTCAATCTTCGTGAGATTTTTGCAAATTGTGGAAATTTTACATAAAGTATACTTTAATGTTAGATGAAATATCAAAGAAAATTTTGCTGTAATTGAGATTTAATTTTTCACCTTTATGTTTGTTACACTATAGGCACTTTGCTTGCCTTGTTCGCCGATCTTCTTTGTATCAGTAATTTGAGGAATCTTGATCAATTTATTTTAGAGAGCTTGAATAAGTTACACTTCTGAGAGCTCTAAATAAATTTACACAGAGGGCTAAAATGGTATATGCACTGGTCGAAGTAGGAGTAAAAAAAGAGATTTGTTGTTACATTCATTCTTAATAAAATTAATTCTTCTTAACTTTTCAAGTGTTGTTATTTAAGGTGTATAAAGCTATAAAATACTTTGAAAAGACCTGCTTTAGTTGTCTGTATTGCAGAATTTGTTTTACATTCCATTCGACATCATTCGTACCTACTTTGAACTGGAATGTTTTTTCGGTGAAATATGAATTTTTATGTTTAGTTGCTAAGGGGGTTGCATGTTGCCATGGCTTAATTATTAGGAGATTACATGTTGCCATGACAACAACTGATAGAATATTTTATATTCTTTCCGCTCTCTCAACATATACAATCATCAACACATTAATTGAATATTCATTTCCATCACAAACAATATGATCCCAAAGTCAAATCTGTCTTACAGGAGGCATAGGGTACATTGGTTGCCATGTACTGGTAATAGTTGCCATGGGTTGATTAAGTACCAAAAAAACTTTAATAAGACCAACATTTCATTGTCAATTTTGCTCAACGACATTTTTCTGACTTAATTTGAATAAATATTAATAAGATTACATGAATACATGTCAAAATTAACTTTCTTTGCCCCGTTGCTATGGAGAACATGTTGTTGCTATGGAGATAAATAATTATACAATATTCAATAATTTGCTAGGAAGTCCAAATTTAATTCTACTATTTTAAAATTTGTTTTTCGTTTTTGTAGATAACAATTCATTTGATTTTTCCGTAAACTTTTTACATTGTTTCTCATTTTATGTATCAAAATGCCCATATTTGTTGCTAGGCAACAAATTCAATTTTCAAAAAGGCCCGTGGATTTGACTTCAAATTCTAAAAGAGAAATTCATCTGCTTTTATGTGAAATACACGCAACAGCTGTATTAATCTGGCCTTTTTTTAAATTTGGCCTTGAATATTGCCAAAATCACGAAAAATGCTGAATCAGCAAAAATTGCAAAACATGTGTACCTTCCAATGGCTAGCACAGAACTAACTTAAGACCTAAATTTCTTTTATTGCATTATTAAAACACTTAATATTCGTATCTTTATTACACCAGTAAGTGAAAAATATTCTCATGGTATTAAAATTTTATTTTAAGCCTTAAAGATAGGTGAATTTTTGTCCATCAACACAGAAAAATTTGCTGGTTGCTAAGGAAATTTCTTTGGCCGGGTTTCCATGGTAACCATGACTCAAAGCATTTTTCATTTTACATACATTGTTCATAGTTCAAAACAAATCTATGTGTGGAAAATCATCAAATTCTGAGAACCCTCATATATCACCCTTTGTCTGATTTTTATGTGGACTGGTACTTAAGTAAATAAACGGGTCTTTATCACATTCGCACCAAACTTTACTCTGTCCTGATCCATGATCGGGAGGTCGTGAGTTCGAATCTCGGCCGCGACAGACGATAAAAAAAAAATTGGCAGCAACTGTTCCTTCGCCATGCGCTCGGCGCTTTGAAGTGAAAGTTGTGGGTCCTTCGGATGAGACCTTAAAAACCGAATCCCCTTGTCACGGCAGGCGTTGGCACGATAAAGATCCCTCCCTACTTAATCGACCTGAGTACCGAGTAAAGGTCAAAATTTGAAGCCCTTCACCGGTATATGGTGACGTCTCTATATGAGTGAAAAATTCTCGAATTGGACGTAAAACAACATACAATCAATAAATCATTACTCTCTCCTTTTGAAAGTTTTAAATGGTCTTTTTGACAGGACCAAGGAGAATCCATATTTGGATTCATCGACACCAAAATATGGATACGCAAACCTCAGACTTTTTAAACCGCCGAGTTTTATCAGAGGGAATACTGCACAAGTAACCGGTAGGCTCCTTAAACTTAAATTTACCAACAAAGAATTGCACGCAGTATATATTACTAATATTCTTAATTACAAAAGGGCCGAGTCCTGTGTACCAGAATATTTCAAATTGAAATATGACTTGAAATATTTCTACCATTGCTTCGAAATTTAATAACAAAAAGCCTCAACACTGCTTAGATATGGATCATCTGAAACATAATCCTCCAACGTGTTCGACCGTCACGATAGCTCAGTCGGTAGAGCGGTCTCTGCGTGATCGGAAGGTCGTGTGTTCGAATCACGGCAGCGGCTGACCTAAGTCGATAAAAAATAGATAGCAACTGATCCCTTGTCAAGCACTCGGCACTTTGAAGTGAAAAGTGTGGATCTTTCGGATGAGACCTTAAAAACCGAGGCCCGTGTCACGGTAGGCGTTGGCACGATAAGAACCCTGATTGTCGAGTAAAGGTCTAAATTTGAAGTGTTTCATCGGTATCAGGTGGCGTCTCTATAAGAGTGAAAGATTTACGTACGGGAAGTAAGACAACATATACTCAATCAATCAATCAATCCAACATGTTCATGTTCTTCACCAACAAATTGATGAAACAAAGATATCATCAGTCTCGTTTTAAGTCATCATTTCGCAAGTTTTATGGTCGATACAAAGACCTTATCAGCAAATACAACCTATCATTAAGTCAAATACTGACTGACGTTTTCATACTAATTGTTAGTCTATTATTTACACACTGAGCTGTCTACGGATTTTTCCGTTTTTCCCAATCCTGACAAGGAGCACATGGTGGGTTTGACTGGTTGAAAGGGGATGATTGTTCCTCCATGTCACCTCATTCCACCTCTAATCCTTTTAAAGGTCCGTATTTCCTCTGCTCAAAATTTGTATAGTTCTTAGGGACTTTTGAGCTTGATTTCTGTTCTTTATTTTCATATTGTACTTTTACAGAATTTATCACTGATCTTTCCCATCATTTTTCCATGTTGAAACAGTGCCTAAGTTGAAACTTTGGCATGTTTTTGCTCATGACATTAAGTATTATCTGAAGGTTGAAGAGGTCAAAGTAACCGAGATAGGACTTATTTTTTAATTAAGGTTTAAATTATGTCCGACTATGAAACCATTTTAATATGTTATTTCAACCTTATTTTTCTGTTGTTTAGCGACAACGAGGATACCAGCTGCCACGTCTACCAAAGGAAACATCATATATACAGTGAATTCCACTGACGAAGATTCCAGTCAACTGTACTACAACATGACATGTGTTCCTGCTTCCTGTCCCTTCACAATACACAACTGTATGCTCTACTCCTTTGTAATGATTTGATGTGCTCAATATGTACATGTCTATGTTAAGTAGGTGAAATATCCATTTTTTTCAGACGGTGAAGTTATCGTGACCTCTGACCTCTCTTCCCATACCGTGGCCGGATATGACCTGTATATTTACGTCACAGATGGTAACACCTTGGTGGGACCTCGTACCCTTACCGTAATCATTGAAGGTATACATTGAAAATCATACACAATTGTGCGTAAGTGATCGTGTAAATCATTACAAATTAAAAGCATACCATACTCAAGTACATGTAGGTATGGGCATATTTAGTACGGAGATACTTCTTCTTTGCTTACAAGGAATAAATTCAGTGCCAACGATCACCAACCTCCCTCTGTTGACGCCGATCACTGTACAAGAGAACGTTGCCCTATCAACCCCGGTCTTCCAGGTCTCCTTCACCGATGTAGACGCTGGACAAAATCATACTTATCACCTCTACTGCAATCCGAGCCTTGGTTCAACTCTTTTTTCAATTAATTCTACAAGTAAGCAAATGTATCTTTTTTTGGAAAAAAAACAAAACATAACATATGTTAACATTGATACTTTGTAGATCTTGATATGAGTACACATTACAGAATGGTAACCCACATTTTAATTCACGAAAACCGGACAACATCCTTTGAAATTAATTACAGATGGACTGATCACCACCTCTTCTACTCAGACAATCAACTACGAGTCTGTGTCCACCACGTCCACCAGCTTTCAGATGACCGTCACAGTGTCTGATGGATACGATACCGCTACGTCATCCTTTACCGTCGCCATTGCAGATCAGAACGAGGCCCCAGTGTTCGGGAAGGATGTGTATTTCATATCCGGCACTGAAGGCATGGTATGGAATATGTATCCTTTCTATGAAAGTGGAATTATAAATAAGTGGTTTTATTTTGTTTTTTCCAGAGAACAGAGAAACTTAATTTTTACCCTCTTTTGCAATACGCTTTAAAGTGTAACATCGTCTGATAAAACATTTATTTTCAAATTCATTTGACAAATACAAGTATTTTTTTTCCATTTGCATGTACAAAAAATGTCATGTGTGTAGCACGATAATAATAATCTGTAAATATTCAATAAGGCAGGGGCTGTTGTTAGTAACCCATCCTTTGACGTCACAGATCCTGATTCGGGAGACACACAGACATACTCAATTGATTGTCCTTCCTTTAATATTAACCCAGGCACTGGGGTCGTCACATTAAGGTAGGAACTGTAAAGAAGTTTTAAATTTAGAAGCCTTTACAAGTCTTTACTCTGAAGTTGACATTAAAAGGATGCTGGAGTTCCTCATTGACAACATTTTTGTAGCCTTTGGAGACCAGGTCTCCCAACAAGCTGTTGGAATTTCGATGGTCACTAATTGTGCTCTTTAATTTGCCGACCTGTTTGCATATTCCAATGAGAGAGAAAATATTTAAAAACTTATATATGATAAAACACTTGCTGTGGCCTTCAACTCGACATTTATATATATATCGGCGATGTATTATCAATTAACAAAATTTACTTTTCTTCTTATGTCGATTCGATATATCCTAAAGAAATTGAAATAGAAGACACCACAAAGTCTGTCACATCTGTGTCATGTTTGGAAGGTTTACTGACTATAGACGATAGGGGCCAACTAACAACTAAATTGTAGACTTCAACTTTTCCATAGGCAGCTTTCCTTATTTATTTAATAAAATCCCGCTATTGCCTGCATATAGTATTTACATTTCCCAACTTATTCGATACTCAAGAGCATATGCTCCAAGTACGATCAATTTTTAAACCGAGGCTGGCTACTGACAAATAAGTTGCTATTACATGGATTTCAACAACCTCGTTTAAAGTAAGCATTTCGTAAAGAACGAGTGCACTTATGGGCCCCGGTAAAATGTGAAAAAAATGAAGAATCAAATTAAGTATAATTTTTCATCTCAGATCATTAATTGACATCTAAACCATGAGATTCAACAAATTTTATCGCTGAAATTCATGAATATACAAAGATCAAAGCTATAAAATGTGGTAGGGGTCAGCCGACATTCGTGATTTTCTATAGTAAATCGAGGACGGTCATTCATTTCAAAGCTTTTGTTTACTGTCAGCCTAACGTTGTACAAACTTGTGCGAACGACAAAAAACACATTATACATTTTTAAAACTTGTATGAAAGTAGGAAATTTGTACAAGATTAGGCGTGTGCTTAAAATACTAAAAATGTATGAAAAGTTCAATGTTTTTCCTATAGCAAGCGAGAACTATTTACCTGTATGACCTATGTTGAACTCACCCGTGGAATAAATCATTTAAAACACCGGTAGTCACGTGAGTTCTACCCAGGTAAACATTCCTCAAAGGTGCTCACTGTAAAAGGTAGCCACAGCCACGTTTTGTATCATTATATCGAAGTCGTGCCACATAGAGAAGTTTGTATGTATTTGGTTTTAGGAACACGGGAGGGTTAGAGGAGTTTAGTGTCGTCAAAATGTCATTATGCATAAAAGCGTCAAACATTTTTTTGAAATTCATGCAAGACAATGGTACCGGTATTTAAAGCCACCTAAATACACTTTTTTTCATTTTAAAATTTAAAGGAAATAATGTTAGTACTTATTGTATTTTATTTATTTATTTCAAATGCAAGCGTGCAAATTTCTTAGTTTGATCACTATGGCTACAGGCATCTATACAACTTCATTCATTTTTTTCTCAGGTAAAATAGCGGAAGAAATATTATTCGGAAAACGCGCCCGTCAATGATCCACCATCAGATTGTTGAAGTGTCCGATTTAAATGTCACCTCCCCTTGATTTAAATAAACGAAACTCAAAATAGGTTCGGTACGACTTTTCCGGATTTGGGGTATCTATAGGCATATAGAAATCTTCATTTGTTTCAAATCCATGCTGATTTAGGTGATGTTTTAACATGATTTTAATTAGAAATATCCACTTGTGTATAACCATTACCAAAAAAGAACAATTTGATAATATATTCTAAAGTAAAACGGCACTGAAAAAGGGTCCATTAAGCATTGCTTAAGTGCACTTGTCCTTTATGGTCGTTATTATTACCTTGTTAGCAAATATAACCTATCATTGGGTCGTATTTTGGCCGACCTGTTTCATACCAATTGTTAGGCCTTTATTTTTATACTAAATTTGACTATGTCTACCTGATCACTATATAGGGCTCATGGCGGTTGTGACCGGTCAACAATGGATGCTTACTCCTCCTAGGCACCTGATCCCATTTCTGGAATTTTCAGGGGTCCGTGCTTTATGTCTCTTCACAGAATTGTATTGTTTAAAGATTTTTTTTAAGTTTATCATTGTTCGTCATCTTCACCTTTTTCATTGGTTTAAAACATGAAGTGTGTTTTTATTGTGATCAAAGGGTAAATGACGTTGCTATTACATAACACGTAGAAACCCATCATAAATATGTTCCTACAACTATGACAACTCCCATGAACAATGAAAACACATTTCGTCGTTTATTTTCATCATATTCACTGTTTTGATTCAGATTTCCTTTTCTTTTTTAACAATATGAAATTTGGGGCTATATTGCGTAGGTTTGGCAAGCTCACTAATATATAGCAGCCATGTGACTTTTCTAAATTGAGGTACGTTCTGCAAACTTGAAACTGTGAAATTTCGACAAATGAGTACAAAAATGTGTAAACATTTTTAAAAATTCAACATCTGTAAAAACGAAAAAAAAAACTCTTAAAGGGGCCTGGACACAGTTGCATTGTTTACAGTTTTAAATGTCTATTTTTATTCAAATAATAACTGCAGTTTAATGATTTGAACTTGCATGAATATTCTATAAGAATTCAATGACAACGACATTCCTCAAAAGATCACGTCAAACACGTGTCTATAAACAGGGCACGAGCTCTGTTAGTGTTTACGTTTTACCGTGTATGTTCAATTTGTTTAGTCTGTACACATCACTGAGCAGGAACTGACACTACTGGTGAGTTAGTTTTGCTGTCTTGCGTTTCTACTCTGAACTTTCTGAGTTATTATTTTCATTTTTCAATTAATTAATACACTATAAAATTTTTACTTTTCTAGGTATCATGGATAAAGTTTACTTTGTGAAAGTGCAAGGATATGTGTCAATCAAACGCGTCCCGAAATTCATAGTTTTAATGATTTCCAGAATAAAGAAGTTTCTAAACACGCTTTTAATATATTTCGGTGTGAAATGCAACATATAAGCTATAATATTGAAACTTTTAGAAAACATGAGCTTCAAATCTGTGTCCCAGCCCCTTTAAGAATAACACTTTTATGAATAAGTTGTGTAAATTTTTACCTTCATCTTTGATGTACAGACATTACAACTCGCTGCTTTCTTTTCATACACAAAATTAAACAACTGTCAGGAAATAAAAAAAAAAAATAAATGTAAATGTATTTAATGAAAACCTTAATGGTAATATTATGAAAGCCCTGGATTTTTTTTTAATAAAGAATGCAAAATATTCATCTGATAATCATAAAAAAGTTTATTATCATTCTATTCGAACAGGAAATAACTGTTCATCTTAATTAGAAAGCCTAATCAAACGCACATAACATTAAGATATGTGAATCTACAATATTTACATCCCCGATTTTTATTCGAGTGAAATATTTCAGCCATGACTACGATCTAGACGTCGCTGGGACTGCCACGTCAGTCACGTGCACAGTTACAGTGACCGACGGTGACCTGAAAGACACAGCCTCATTGGTCATCACACTTAATGACGTCAACGATCACACCCCTGTCATGGGTAGTCCTACCTATACATTTTATGCTTCGCCTAACACCGGTGTAGGTACCGTGATTGGCGTGATAACAGCCAGTGATGGAGATCTGGGATCTTTTGGTAGGTAAAGTAAATAATCAGAGTGTTGTTACAGTTAAATATATTCTGAAGCTGTTCAAACCATCATTATTACGCAAGAAAATCTGAAACTGTAATGGTTGACAATTTTCTCTCAGAAATGTTGTATAATGAAACAGTTACCTTAATGTATAAAGTATTTTATTTTCAATTCACAATTCCTAACCTTTAAAGGTATTCGTTAATTTGGCAATGGATATATTTTCATCTTAAAGAAATATTCTCTTATCCTGGAACTCTCCCTATTTTTTTTATTGTTAAAATTAATATATTTTAGTTTTACATTTCAATTTTAACATTTTTGTAAAGGAAACATTTCCTATTCCTTGGATCAAATCTCCCTCGGGAATGAATACTTTGGAGTGAAGACTAATGGGGACATTTACGTAAAGAACAGTTTGCTTGGCTTCTCCACCGGAATAACTCTGAGTTTGACAGCCACGGCACGAGACAAGGGTGGATTGCAGGGTTCGTCATTACAGATACACAAATAGGCCTACCTCTGTTTAAGATTTGTGATCTAAGCCATTACGTAAAAAGTAAAAGGCATTAGAGTTAAATAAACTGCCACATAACTCAATTTTTTAAATTATTTTATAAATTTCCTTCTTTTTTTCCAATCTATGATACATGTATTTTGGAATATTATATAGATTATTTTAAAAAAATATTTAGCAAGTAAATTTATTAACATAAAATTTCTAATAAAATTGATTGGTCAAAATATTAGAGAACTCTAAGCTGTCATATATTTTTTTACGTTTGAGAATGTCTGCGTTGTATATTGCAGACACAGCCACCATAACAGTCATTATCCCAGAATCCACCACCGCTGCCCCGGTAACCACTACTGATCGTCACCTAACGTTCTGGGAAGACACGGGCAACATTGCCTGGGTGACTGTCGCTTCCGTGTTGCTTTGTGGCTTCATTACATATTGCTCCTATCTTCTCGCCAGATATGGAAACTTCCCATGTGTGAAACACACATATAAACGCCATGAAAGGTAATTATAACATTTACAACTGTGTAATTTTTTTGTTTGATATTATGTTAAATAGTCAAAGATGACGCTTCTTCACGTTGACATACAAATAAAACAAAAAGTACAAGCAGATGCTATATAGTTATTATATATTCACTATTTCACAGCTCTTTCTTTAGCTCGACTGGTAAAAGACCGAAAGAGCTTATGCGATAGTAAGGTGTCTGTTGATCCTCTGTCTATCTTTTTTTCTCTTAGTCGTCTGTCCGTTAGTCTGTAGATAATTTTTCAAAATGCTACTCCTCCTAATTTTTGTTCCAATTTCAATATAATTAGCACATTTGTAGACTACACTAAGATACATAATTCTTTTTATCGCTTTTTAATTTCGATGAACGGTGCATGTTGCCTTGGTCACTATAAAAAAGTAAAATTCTTTTAAATCGCTACTCCTCCTACAGTTTTGGTCTGATTTCAATATAACTTGGCACACAAATAAACAACACTAAGATAATTACATGTAATTCTATGTATTGATTTTTGATTTTGATGAATGGTATTGCCATGGTTATTAAAAAGAGAATTTCTGTGAAATTCATTCAAAATGCTACTATTCCTACAGTTTTGGTTTGATTTCAGTATTATTTGTCACATAAGTGGACTACACTAAGATACATAATTCTTTATATCGGATTTTGATTTCAAGACCAGACCAAGGATCGTTATTATTATTTATTGCTTTTGCATAGTTTCAAGTTCTAGCGCTACTTTTCCCTTCCTTTGTTAAGAGTACAAACCAATAGAGCTACAGTCTCGTTAGAGACTTCTGGTCTATCTTATAAAAGCTTCATATCTCTTTCAGCAAAGTGAACACAACTAAATGGTCTCAACATGAATACAACAAGAAGAGAAACCCTGCAAACAAAAGTGAGACTGATATCAGAATTCAAGAAATTCCAGGGTGTTTCTATAAATAACGCACCTGAGCCAGTGGCTTCTCTGTAATAAGAGGAAACAATTCTAGCTACATGCAGTTTGTTTTTGCAGAAAACCTTTTATGTACAGATGAAATAAGACCCCAATAAAATTTCATTTATTAAGACAAACAAATGACCAAAACTAAATTTACATATTATGTAATCCTACATAACAATTAAATTGGTGGGCTGAAAAGAAAAGGATAGTAATGCTAAAATTGACTAGTTAAAGTGTAAAAACATCCTTAGTAGTCACATGACTAATCACATGACAAAAGTTATAAATATTTACAAACAATAATAATAGCAAAAGGGCGCTGCACAAAAAGGTCATCTAGAACAAGGAAACCTGATAACTTCAGCAGCATGTGAGTTGCTGCGCAAATAAATATTTATGTAAGCCAATAACAAAGTTTATAAGTTTTTTGAAAAGTTTATTAAACAACCGTGATCGTATAGATTTTTAAATGCTTGTTTCTGAAATTTCACCAGAATAGACCAATACTCTAGTTGTAGCAAAAGTTTTAAAGATCCGTCCCAAAGATTCCCCAAGAGCGTAGAACTAAAACTCCAAAAGTAATAATTAAGGTGAGGTGCAAATAAATTAGAGTCCAAAAAGTATTCCAAACGAGGCAAAGAATAGAGTCATAGAATAGAATCGAATTAGAATGCCGTTTTCCGGCAAAACAGGGTATTTTGTGCTCAGAGGGTATTCATGGTCCCGGATATAAAAGTACTTTTCATTGGCTGACTTAACATTACCATACCACCTACGCTTAGTCCGTAGGTCTGTCCGTTGACCTATGAACCCCAACATGGCACCACCCTCAAATGCAAGTAAACACTCATTACTAATATTTATGGGCTCAGTCCTCATCTCTACACCCCAGGAGTTCTAGCCCTAAGCTCTTTTACTTATTTACTTCAAAGTTCCCAATTTTATTGCTCTTGGTCTAAAATCTTAATAATACCATTGCATTTCCGTTCAAATTTTATTATTTAGTATCGATGGGCTTGATTGGTCTATTCTGATCAATTCCATTACAAAATGATTTACAAAATTATAGTTCATTGTACCAACAACAAAATCCAATCTGTTCTAACAAGATAATTATAGCTCATGAACATAAAGTCCCTTTTCCAATTATAAAGTCACTGTATGTGGTACACTAATAATGTACATCCTTGTTTAATACACTTTTATTTTATTTTACTTTCAGTACTAATAACTAAAAATGATATTGATACTGTCTAAGTTTAAAATGTTCAAACAATATGTCTGTGCTAAACCCTATAGGTTTACATTTATCAAGCTTGTAGGGTTTTTCTGGGGGATCTTCTTTTTGAATGACGAGTATATCTTTTTTTAATGCAAAATAAATATTCTTTAAGTTTTACTTGCTGAAATTGTTCAAATTGTTTGCCTCTAGGCTAAATTGGGGCCCATTTTTGTGGGGTCTAAGAGCTTTATTTGTCAAAAATTTTATTCTTATAGGCATTCTGATCAATGGATCTTTGAAAACTTTTAATTGCCAAGTTTATAAAAGTTTGCATTTCCAGACGTAATCCAGTGTCTAAATTTCTTTATAAAATTTCAATTTGTTCTGGAATTAAATTCTCACATTAATACACTCACTTTGTTCACGTTTTGGAAGCACCATTTATATAACTGAGATATTTTCGGTTTCAGAGACGTTAATTTCAGAAAGATATGACTTGAAGCCATGGGAGAGGAGTAATCCATCTTACAAGTAAGATTTTAAGATCTGAATTCAGAATATTGCTCTATTGCTACTTCTTTCATGAAAAATTTCCACAAGTTGTACTTCTTTCGAACCTTTTGCAAATTACAGGAAAATTTGTCATAAAGTATGCTTGGCTATCTTGTCGATTTCTTGTATTAAATTGAAGGATAATCTCCCTTTTAAAGGACATAACAAAAGTTCAAATACAGACAGGGTCGTTTGAAAATCTGATAAAGAACCAATGAGCCCAGAGTAGGAAACCTAGGGTTGGTATTTTTCGTCAATCCGAGACCGACCCTGGGTTTCCAACGACGATGCACTGAGCCAGAGATGACAACGTCAAAAGATGACTCTTCACCAAATTTGTAAAACTGGAGCCTCTTAGGTTTAGCGTTCAGGTCCAATGGTGGTGCAAAATTGGATGTACATTACACTTTGAAAATCTTTTTTTATGTTAATTGTTTGCATAATTAACATTAAACCCTCTTGTGAAGGAATGTAAGAGCTTTTTATCCCATCTGAGCCGAAGACTCAAGTGAGCTTTTCTAATCAAAAAGTGCCCGGCGTCCGTCTGTCGTCTGTAAACTTTTCACATTTTCGACTTCTTCTCAAGAACCACTGGGCCGGTTTTAACCAAACTAGCCACAAAGCATCATTGGGTGCATGGGATTTAAGTTTGTTCACAGAAAGTGTCACGCCCTCTTTCAAGGGGAGATGATTAAGATATTGTGAAAATTTGGTGGCATCTTTTAAAAATCTTGTCAAGAACCACTAGGCAAGAAAAGATGAAAATTATATGAAAGCTTCAATACAAACTCTAGATTTAAGTATGTTCATATTATAACCCCCGGGGGTAGGGCAGGGCCGCAAGAAGTCATATAATAATTGAAGTATCCTCAGGTAGTGTAGATTTAAGTTTGTTCCATGGAATCATGACCCTGGCGGTAGGGCAGGGCCATAACAGGGGTCATGGTTTAACATAGGAAGATATAGGAAATATCTTTAAAAATATTGTTCTTAAGAGCAGCTAATCCATTATTATTCATATTTTAATATATGAGTATCCTCAGGTAGTGTAGTTTTATGTTTGTTCAAATCATGATCCCTCGGGGTAGGGCGGACCACAACAGTGGGCCAAAGTTTTACATAGGAATATGTAGGTGTAATGGTTAAAGCGACACCGTGACGCACAAACGGGAAAATTGACAAACATAGAATTTTTGCATGACTCGTGCAAATTTTGTTCAATTCCTGAAAGTATTAGGTTTCAGAAAATTACAAGTTTCGGAACCTAAAAAATCCACTTTTATGGAGAAAAAATTTTGTGTATGGCCAAAGACAAAAATATTACTTTATTTCTTTCTCCTTGTTGTACGCGTACCTAGAAAAGTTAAAGAAGTTGCAATGGTCTCAAGTACCAAAACAGAATGTCGGTAGACCAAGAATTTTGATACAGTCTTCAAAAAAGATAATTAGAACATATTTCTCACCTTTGCATGTTCCAGTCGAATGTTGTTTACAAGTTTACCAGTTAAAACTAAAAGTGACCTGACCTTGACATGCACGATAATAACGAAACGGTACATACAACCTTCGTTTTTCTGGCACTTATATTCCTCCTGAAAACTTTTCAATACTGAACTGATTTCTGCTTCTTCCTAGCCAGTGTGCTCTGGTGAGGGATGTGGCCCATGGGCCTCTTGTTTAAGGTTGACAGGGTAAAGAACTGATGTGAATATTCCCTCACTTAGTTTGAATTCAAGATTGTTTACTCCATTGCAATTTGGACTAAATATGAATATTTTAGGATAAGAAATCCCCTTCCCACCCACCCTGACTAAAAATCATCAAAAATCTATAGATATACAGCTCAATACAGATACAAAGATTTCTTATCTAAATATAAACCGCAGATTTTCAGATAATAAATAACAAACCTCCATTAGTAATTGCTTTAGTAACGTGTATATTTGAACTATTGTACCCGTGATTATAATTATTATTTTTCTTTTCTTGCTACAGGTATGACAGTTCACGAACTCTACATGTGTAAATAAATATCAATTGGAGAATAACCCGAGTTTCAGAATGATGCAAGATAACACACGATCATGAACGTGCAACATATTCAGAATCTAATTAGAAAGTGTGCCCTATTTTTTCAATGATCTCCAGAATTATACTTTCTTAAAGGTTAAATTCTTCATGTTAATGGAAGATTATTTGCATTTTATGTAAAATATTTACAAATTCGAGATAAAGAAAGTTTTTCTCTCATGTAGATTTTTCCCGTTTGCGGGGGAGTAGATTAAATCTTGTGTATTTGTGGCTACCTCTAGTTTATCTTGAATTTGAAGTTAGGAAATCTATCATGAGATGGAATATGTCAGTATTGTTCATTATCTATTTTTTCAGATTCTTTTCTCATAATCCTGCAAGTCTTTCTTGTAAAAGTATTGGAGAGAGTTTATTTCATTTTTTTTCGGTTAAAACATGTCTTCATATTACTAAAAGCAATATGTAGCTGTGATACACCGGATATGCAATTAACTATGACTGTTTATATGTTTTATTTTATTAGGTATATAGTCAATTTAGTATCGACGATATGTTTATCTCATAAACAACGACTTAAATAAAAATTTTATACATCATCTTTGGATGTTTGGTTTGTTGGTTGTCTCTTGTTTTACGTCCCATTCGTAGAATTTTTTACTTGTATAGAGTCGGCACTCAGGGCCATTGAGCAGTGAGGGTTCTTTATCGTGCCAACGCCTACCGTGACACGGGACCTCGGTTTTAACGTCCCAGTCACTGCCTATTTTTACGCTTTAGGTTTCACGCGGCGCGGCAAACGAGAATCGAACTCCGACCTCCCGATCACGAAGCGAGCGCCATACCACTGTTGGATGTTTGGAATTGATTTTATTAAGAATCTTAGTAAAAGAATAAAGAATAAGTTCTGGGAAGATATATTTTGCATTTGGTATAAGATATATCGGACTTAAATTATAGATGGTTTTACCCCTCTTCACAAACATATATGGTATAATCCAAATGTTACTCTTGGTGACCAGTCAATTTTCATAAAAGTTTTTTATAAAAAATCGGGCATTGTTTTTCTTAATAATTTACTGGATTTAAATGGGACCTTTTAAAGTTCTGATTACATTCAAAATAAATCAAGGTGAACATAAATATGCAGGACTGAGGATAGCAATAAGAAAGAGACTAGCCTGTTTTAAGGATAAAAAAAAATAATGCCACTTTCTATACCATTCATTCCGGACAGTCTTGGGATATTTCTTTAAGATAAAAACGAAATTGATAATACACTTGTAACATCAACTTATTGAACAGAATCATGCCTTAGTTTAAAATTGTTCGTATACAAAGCATGAAAATATTTAAAACTGACATATGATTTTGAAGAATCTTCCGAAAGGGAACTTAAGTTTTAGTTGAATGACCTCCTGTAGAATTAAATCCAAGTTCCCCTACTGTACAACTGTAATAATGAGCCTTACAAATAAAGATTATGTTGTTGCAAACCTTGATCTTGCTGGAACCAGCAAAAAGTGAAACAATGTATTCTATCTAATTCTTTGATCACTTCTGAATTACGGAAGTGAAATATTGAGATGTCATCATTTTGCAAGTTTTATGGTCGATCAGTCATGTCATATGGTCTAAGCAAATACAACCTATCATTAAGTCAAATGCCGTTTTTCATACTAATTGTTATGCCATTATTTACACACTGAATTGTCTACGGATTTTTCCGTTTTCCCGATCATGACATGGAGCACACAGCGGTTGTGACCGGTCGGCAGGGGATGCTCACTCTTCCATGGCACCTGATCCCACCTCTGATGTTTTGGAGGTCCGTGTTTGCTTTGCTCCCGATTTGTATTGTTTAAATGGACTTTGAGCATAAATACTGTTCGTTATCTCCATATTTTATGCATCTTTTTTTTCGAAATACCTCCCCAGTATGTGTTCTTTTTATCCACACTTTAGAATGCAAAAACATTACTTAGTAACAAATGAAACCTAGCCTTCAAAATGCAAAACCTTTGTGAAAAATATTCAAATTCACATGACAATGACATCCTTGTCCAATAAATGAATCAAAAATCTATTGAATTTACAAATAGTATTATACGAAAAATATTGGTTTCTGCAAATAAAATTTACATATGTTTGTATCTTTCAAAAGTTAGAACAACTGATAATATGCAATGCATAGAATTGACCATAAGTTTCAAACTTCGTTATTACAATCCACATATAATGCAATTGACTCAATTTTATGTTTATATGTGTTGCATTTTAGATTTAGTCGAGGTAAGTCCATATCTGGATTCCTCGAAACCAGGATAAAGACTGTGGTTATGGATATTGCAAATCATAGGCTTTTAAAACCGCCACTTTTTACTGAAGAAAATAGAACTATCATATCTTTTTTCCTTAAACTTCAATATGCCAATAATGGAATTGACGCAGTTAATATAAGTAATATTCTTAATCACAAAAGGGTCCAGTCTTGTATTCCACCATATTTCCAACTGAAGACTACTACCTGTTTTTCCTGTAAATATACATCGACTAATGCTATGAAACTTATTAATTACAAGAAAACTTTACAGAGCCTGGATATTAAGCATCTGAAACATAATCCTCCATTGTGTTCATGTTCTTCACGCTACAACTATAGTCCTGCTGGACACGTTATTACTGGTGATGTAAATATACTATAGTAGTTAATAATGAGGAACTTGAGTCACTTATTTTAAAAGGGCCAAACTTTAGGGAACCCCGATCTTTCAACTAGAAATATAAATATTATGAATTCTGTGGAAGATAATGCCATGCGATGGGCCAGACATGAAAGAGAATATTTTGGCACTGTGTCGGAATGGATTAAATGTATCAGAGGTATGTTAAAATCTCGCACTAAGCGATAGATGGGCAAAATGAAAACCATCTGTCTTTTTATGTTCAATAATTTAAATTTGAAAAAAGAATTAGACTACACGATCAGTTTGTACTGGTCCCAGCTGACAAAGCATGTAACAACATTGTCTTTCTTTGTAAGACTCATTATTTCAATTGTATTTTAGAAGAACTGGGATTTAATTCTGGGATTCAATCCAACTTATATCCATAGCTCCCTTTCTAAGGAGGAAATTTTTCAAAATCACATATCAGTTTGATTATTTTTAATATTCCCAACAATCAAAATGAATTTGAATTTCCATATTTATATTCATAAAATTCCTTACAAACAAAGATGCATAGCGGGTTCCAGTAAATGTTCTACCAAGCCTCTTTCTTTACTCCTCACTAAAATATTAACAGCAGTGAAGGAGAAAATTCAGGAGTACTGTTTAACAATATATTCGAGAAGTGGTGTAAATCAGATGTGGATACTTAAAAATTCCAAGGAACGTTTGGAAAAATTGAAATCACAAAAGCAATAACATAAAAAACTTACGACTTTTCAACTCCATATACAACCATTCTCCACGATAAATTAAAGTCCAGGTTTTTGACATCATTGACAGCTGCCTTTTCACTAAAAATGGAACTCGTAAATTAACTTACCTTGTCATTTGCAAAATTATTTTGTTAAAAAGCTTTCTGATTGTACACAAAAGTACTCTAAGTTGATATGAAAAAGATTCTTGAGTTTCTGATTGACAATATCTATGTGCTATTTGGAGACCAGGTCTTCCAACAATCTGTTGAATTTCCATGGGTACCAACCAATTGCGCCCCTTTGTTAGCAGATCTAATTTTGTATTCATATGAAGCAGAATTTATTCAAAATTTTATACATGAGAAAAAGAAATCCCTTGCAGTGCGCCCCGCTGTTAGCAGATCTATTTTTGTATTCATATGAAGCAGAATTTATTCAAAATTTTATACATGAGAAAAAGAAATCCCTTGCAGTGGCCTTCAACTCGACATATAGATATATCGACGACGTATTATCAATTAATAATAGTTTTTCCATTTATATGTCGACACGATATATCCTTGTGAGCTTGAAATACCACTGAGTCTGACGCATCTGTTGTATATATGGATATTTTACTAGAAAAAGACGTTAATGGTAATCTAACAGCAAAGCTTTATTCTAAACGTGAGGACTTTTCAATCATCAACTTCCCTTACTTATGCAGCAATATACCTTTATCACCTGCATATGAGGTGTATATCTCTCTGTTGATTCGATACGCAAGAATATGCTCTATGTATGAACAATTTCTTAAACGAGGTAAGTTACTGAAAAACAAGTTGATGAAACAAGAATATCAACAGTCTCGTTTAATATCATCATTTCATAAGTTCTATGCTCGATACAATGACCTTGTCAGCAAATAGAATCTATCATTAATTCATATGCTGACTGAAGTTTTTCATACTAATTTTTATGCCATTATTTACACACTGAATTGTCTATGAATTTTTCTGTTTTTCCGATCATGACAAGGAGCACACGGCGGATGTGACCGGTCGGCAGGGGACGCTCACTCCTCCATGGCACCTGATCCCACCTCTGATGTTTTTGGAGGTCCGTGTTTGCTTTGCTCCCGATTTGTATTTTTTTAATGGACTTTGAGCTTGAATACTGTTCGTTATCTCCATATTTCATTTTACTATTGTTATAATTTGTTTTATTTTTAGGACAGGTACGATTTGGTTATAATGATGAAACAAGAATGAACAATCTAGACAAGATGTTCCGAATGGATACAGATATAGGTCGGATACTTTTTGAAGTTACAGAAAAGCAGATTGAGCAAATAATTACTAATACCCAGTACCCTTTGCTTACCTAGGAAAGAATTCATCTTGGTGAAAACGGAAATTGGAATGCTGTTTTTTTTATTCAATTTACGTTGTATTTTATTTTCTAATTGACTTTGTACTCGAGTATTATCGAACATACTAACATTTCTACAAAATCCTTACTGAAAGGATCTACTGTTTTTATCTGGATTTTTACTCTACAGCATTATGATCCCAAAACTCCTGGATGTAAACAACTTTAAAAATGCATCTTGAGAAGTTCTTTCAATCTGACACAAAATGGTTCCTGTTGGGTCTTTTAGTGTAATGGTCCTCATTTGACATGATTTTAAATGAAAATGACCCTTTCCTGTATTGAGATAGTTTGATTTAAAAAAAAAAGAGGGAAATGTAATATCCATTGAAAAAACAACTCTGTTAGGATTGACAATTCAATGTCGCCCTATATTACAGGTAGCTCTCAGAATTTCTTATTAAAGAATATTGCATTAAGCACTATTTGTTTAGACATATGCAATTATCTTTTTTTAACTCAACACTGGTAAGTGATTGTTTTTGATGATGCTCAATCTAAATAAAAGATTCTAAATTTTGGTAGAGTTTGGGGTCAACTGTTTTTAAATCTTCGTTACTTTAATATGCTTTTTTCAAATAGATTTCACTTTCATTGAACATTGTTGAAAGCCCTAAATGTTGATAATCAGGTAAATTAAGGCATCTGAATTTGAATTTTATTCACAGGACTCCGAACATTGATTTCCATTTTGATTGACAGGTCTCGGAACATTGATTTCCACTTTGATTGACAGGTCTTGGTACATTGATTTCCACTTTGATTGACAAGCCTCGGAACATTGATTTCCACTTTGATTAACAGGTCTCGGTACATTGATTTCCACTTTGTTTGACAGGTCTCAGTACATTGATTTCCACTTTGATTGACAAGCCTCGGTACATTGATTTCCACTTTGATTGACAAGCCTCGGTACATTGATTTCCACTTTGACTGACAGGTCTCGGTACATTGATTTCCACTTTGTTTGACAGGTCTCAGTACATTGATTTCCACTTTGATTGACAAGCCTCGGTACATTGATTTCCACTTTGATTGACAAGCCTCGGTACATTGATTTCCACTTTGACTGACAGGTCTCGGGACATTGATTTCCACTTTGTTTGACAGGTCTCAGTACATTGATTTCCACTTTGATTGGCAGGTCTCAGTACACTGATTTCCACTTTGATTGACAGGTCTTGGAACATTGATTTCCACTTTGATTGACAGGTCTTGGTACGGTGATTTCCATTTTGATTGACAGGACTAGGAACATTGATTTCCACTTTGATTGACAGGTCTTGGTGCATTGATTTCAACTTTGATTGACAGGACTTGGTATACCCTGACTACAGGGTGTCTAGCTGTGGTGTGACATATGGAAGTTATATGTAGATATGGATCCCGGAACTGTAGATTTCCAGGTTTGACTCCTGTCTTGGGGCATATAGTAACTCATGCATGAACGGCTTCACCTAAAACCCAATATATATTCAATTAATAATTATGAAAAAGAAAGCAATTTAATGATTGTATAGATTGGCATAAACAGGTATATTCCTTAATAAAGTTCAAAGAAGTTAACAGTTAACTACCGTGTCTGCTTCTGATGCCGATCCACTGGACACCGCAACTTTATCTATGACCATAACTACTACACCGTTTAACTTAACTCCAGCTAATGGTGGGGTTATGTTTCATTTATTTTGAGAAATAATCTTTTGTAACCGATTTATTTTGCCTTTTCAGTTTTTGAACCAGTTTCAGTTTTGAAACCATCCATGTGAAACAAATGCAACTTGTCTATATATAGATTATTCGTAAGGATCTTTTTCAGAGAATTTGTACAAAGAATTCTCATTAATAGTTTGAAGAAGCCAATATATAAAAGTAAGTATGGTGTATTCGGCTTTTTTCTTGGTGAAATAAGGAGAGGCCAGAAACACTGGAACTCTTACTAGTGAATCAATCGCCTTGACAACAACCTTGACTTTTCAGGGCCACAGATCAATGCATCCAATCTACAATAGAATTCTATCCATTACGTTGATGATATTGAAAGTAAGCAAAAGAAGACATTCCAAAAGCATAACTTAAGATAAAGACATTTTACACAAATATTTCCTCCTTTGATGAGCATTTGTACTTTTTTAATCGATAAATGTTCTTTATGTTGAAAAAATCCAACGAGTTGTAGTTGAAACATAATAACAGTTCCACGCACATGCTCAACTGATAATAAGTTGAAAACGAGTATATGTTTTTATTATGATAATATAACTACATGTATTATATTATTATAATAATATAATATTGTTGAGTTACAAAGTATGATGTCAATTCCAATGCTTCAATTACATTTATATTTCCCACAGCGTTTTTTTTTTACAATCTCTCGGCCTCTTATGACCTTTCTGGGGACCACGCCTCATAACAGTTACTGCATACCATTGACGTCACAGATGGATCTCTGAATGATCGCGTCACGTGTCATAAAAATAATATCATCCCAACACGGACTTGTTCGTGAGAGTCGTCTCAGTATGAACATGTATAAATTTTATCATTGATCTTGACGTCAGCTTTTCCATCGTCAACTTCTCTTATTTATGTAGCAATATTCCAACATCACCTGCATATGGTGTTTATGTCTATCGATACGCAAGGACATGCTCTTAATTTTAAAATGATCAATTTTAAACCGGGGAAAGCTATTGACAAATGATGTTCAAAGTACTTCAACAACCACATCTCACATCTGGAATTTCGGGGGGCTGTGTTTTTTGCCCTGTTTAGATATATGTGTGGTTTTTAGATTTTCTGAGATCGATCAGTGTTCGTTATCTTCTCCTTTTTCATCCATTCCTAAAAATAAAAACACAAACAGAGTCAGGCACATCGTTTGGATGTTAAACTAGAAAAAGACATTAATCGCACACTAACTAAATTCTATGATAAACGCACGATGACTTCAACTTTTCTATCATCGACTTTCCTTATTTATACCATTATCATCTGCATATGGAGTATATTCAATTCGATACGCAAGAGCATGCTCTACATACGAACAATATCTAAAACAGGCAGACAAATAAGTTGATGATACAAGAATATCAATAATCTCGATTCAGTCAACATTTCGCAAAATTCTATGGCCGATACAATGACCTTGTTAGCAAATACAATTAATAGTTAGGTCGAATGTTGTGTTGACTGACGTTTTTCATACAAATTGTTAGGCCACTATTTTTACACTGAATTGTCCACTCTCTACTATCGGCTCATACATTCACCTCTGTCGTTGGCTCGCGTATATAACAGTGTTAAGCACAAGAAATAGTGCGATTGTTTTAATTCATTATAATTAAATTCCTGCACTAACGTTTGTGTTTTAAGGCAGATATCTACTAAGTAGATCTAGAACTATTAGTTTAATTTGAAATAATCCTTGGAATATCATGGTTTTTACCTTATGTCAAAAATCTTGACGCGAGCCCATTGCAGAGGTGTCTGAGAGAGGAACGAACGACAACTCTGCATAGGAGATTGTGAATTGTCAACGGATTTTTTCCGTTTTCCCGGCGGCTTAGTCGACAGGGATGCTCACTCCATCATGGCACTTGATCCCAACTCTGATGTTTTCAGAGCTCCTATTTTTTTATTGCTTTCAGTTTGTATTAATTCATTGGACTTTTGAGCTTGATTACGTTCGTTATCTTCTCATTTCAGATTGCTATATGTGAAAATATTCAGATTACAAAAGATAGCTTTTTAACTAGATTTTCTATAGAAAACATTTTAACAAAAGTATAATAATTTCATATACATGTATACCCTCTGCTGTAAGAATGAAATATGAAGATAACGAACAGTATTCAATCTCGAAAGTCCAATGAAACGATACAAATTTGGAGCATAGCAAACACGGACCTCAAAATTTAGAGGTGGGGTCCAGGTCATGAAAAAATGTACAGAAGTAAGTATGCTGCACATGGCCGCTTGTAATTTTTAATTACTGAAAATCACTTTTTATTTGCCAAAACTTTATTTTTGCTAATTACGCTAGATGTTCTGATCATGAAAATTTTATTCTCGCGTATATTTTTATTAGTATAGATTATATACACCAATAACCAGAATTCGTGAAAATTTTGTCTGGCTTATAAATACCCAATACCTATCTCGCGAAAATAAGGTGTCACCAAAATTTTGTGATCTACAGTATTTTACTATGAATTTGAGTTATTATATGCATAATGTTAACTGGACCTGAGGTAAACCTACGAATGAAAATTAAATTAAAACTCCACACTGTTTACGTCCTCTTTGAAGTGAATCATTACTTTATATTAATATAACACAGTCAATTCAAGAAAATATTAACAGCAGTGAAGGAGAAAATTTAGACGACCTTTTCAACAACATATTCGAAAAACTGTGTTAATCTAAAGTAGAACTTGAGAAACTGCAAAGAACTTTTAGATTATTATAAACCTCATTTTTCCAAAATCTACAGCATTAAAATGTGTTGACTATTTAACACTTTGTACAACCATTCCTCTTGACAAATTAAAGACCAAACATTTGGACAACCTGCTTCTTCAATTAAAAAAAGGCAACTCTGAAATTTTCATATTTTGTTATTGGTCATCTACATTCTGACTCTACAAACAAGTGCTCTGAGGCTGATATTAAAAGGATGCTGATGTTCTTCATTAACAAGATAAGAAGTTCTCTTTGTGATCGGGAGGTACGAGTTCGATTCTTGTTCCAAGCGCCCCGTCAAACATACAACGAACGTTATAGCATAGGCAGTGATTGTTCGGGTCTTTCGGATATGTCCTTAAAGATGTAGGACCCATGTGACGGCAGGCGTTGGCACGATATAGAATCCTCCCTGCTCAATGGCTCTGAGTGCCAAGTATTGGTCCAAATTTGAAGCCCTTCATCGGTATATGAGTAAAAACAACAACAACCAACCTCATTAGCAATATCTGTGTAGTCTTTGTAGACCAGATCTTCCAATGAATGTTAATCGATAACATGTCACCGATATACGATATGAGGAATTGAAGACCACGGCAAGAAATTTCTTTTCATGTACAAGTGTTTGAATAAGTTCTTCTTCATAAGAATACAAAAACAGGTCTGCTAATAATAAGGCACAATTAACACCCATGGAAATTCCAAAAGATTGTTTGAAAACTTGGTCAATGAGGAACTCGAACATCTTTAAATGTGTCAACTTCAGAGTACCTTTGTGTAGAAATAGAATGGTTTTTAACAAAGTAAGTTTGTAGATTACCAGTGACAAGATAGGAAAATTTGCGTTCCTTTCTTATTTCAAGAGCTATCCTCTATGATGTCAAAATGCTTGTTTTTAATTCATTCTTTTTGATGCTATTGCTTTTGGTAAATTTTTGTCATCTAATATTTTCTATAAGTTCTTCGGAGTTTATAAGTATCCATCACTTCCAAATATGTTGTTTCACTGTACTGCTAAAGTTTCTCCTTTACTGCTTTTAATATTTTCGTGAGGAGTTAAGAAAGAGGCTTGGTGGAACATTTGCTTGATTCCGCTATGTATCATTTGTAATGATTTTAATAGGTTTTAGAATCCAATAAAGTTATGCTAATTCAAAATCAATTTGGTTGTTAGAAATATTGAAAATATTAAAAGTGACATGTGACATGTGCATATTGAAAATTTCTTTCTTATAAAGAGAACTATACGTTGTATAAGTTGGATTACCACTTGTAGAATTAAATCCAAGTTCCTTTAAAATGCATTGTAATAATGAGTCTTATAAACAAAGACAATGGTGTTACCTGCATGTTTATCACCTGGGACCAGTATATTCATCATGTTATCTAGGTAATTCTTTAGTCACTTTTAAATTATTGTATACAGAGGGATATATGGATCTGAAGTACCCTCTCCATCGTTTTACATGAGATTTTAACATCCACTTTATACTTTTTATCTATTCTGACAAAGTGTCAATGTCTTCTCCTTCATATTTAACCCATCGTCTGTCATAACCTATGGCGATAAAATTTTCTGAAATGTTATGAATTCCGTCAAAAATTATGCCTGGCGATGGAACATATATGAAAAGACCTTTACACTTATCAGAATAGATAAAATATGTAAGCTAGGTGAGTGATTGATTGTATGTTGTTTTACGTCCCGTTCTAGAATTTTGCACTCATATAGAGACGTGTGTAAGCTAGGTGTATTTTGAAATCAATCTCTTGTTGAGGCGCGACATAAGAACCATCTGTCCTTCCGTCTTCAGTAATTCAGAAGTGACTATAGAATAAAAATCACTCAAAAATATGTAAACAACTTCATCTGTATATAGCTACACCTGATGATGCAGACTTAGTGTTCTAACTAACACACTTAGGAACTACATGTATATGTGTATGAGTGATCTAAACTAAGAGGCACTATCTACAAGAACATACTAAAGTTTATAAACCAGTCCGATCACCAACATCGGAAACATCAATCAGAATTGTTGTACTAAGATCGCACGAAGATTTCTGGAGAACGGACTTTTAGTTGGGCTGCTGCCAGTTTGTGGAATGGACTTCCAAAACACTTGAAAGATGCACAAAATGTTGCTGTTTTTAAAAACTGCTAAAAACATACTTTTTATGGTTGCATTTCCAGAGTTTTAAACCCCTATTATCCCCTGTAGGAATGGAGTAAGAGCGGTTGAATACATTAAAATGAAGAACGAATTGACAGGATGAGTAACCTGAAAACCATCTTTGATGGAAGCAAGACACATTTTTGCGGTAAAGGATTCCTAGAATCAACAGCTACAAGAAAAATGCTATACATTTCCTGTGTTATAGGATAACCTTGTGTTGTATACATAGAACTGGGTCGAGTGTTTCTAGACGATAGTTAAGTTTCAGTTGACATTTTTGATAAAACATAGGAGCAGATACATATTTCAGTTCCTATCTATTACGTTATTCTTCCAGACACCCATCCATGATGAAGTTGCTTTAGAATGGTTGTAACAACACTGCTCCAATATAAGCCTGTACTAGTGTGTATTTTACTATAAGTGTATTCTTTTTTCTGCAATTGTCCGAAACCAGCAATAAAACCTTTCTTCTACATGTAGCATGAAGCTCAAGCACTGATTACATAATGTCTTTTCAAGACATCAAATTTCAATAAGTTCTCAGACAATTTTTATAATAAGATTTGTTTATTTTCGTTCAGCGATACTAACAACAAGATTTTCATAAGAAGTGATATCAGTATGGAATGATGACTTCCTTTCTACATACCCAACAGAATACGACGTCCGGGTCATAGTGACCCGAAAAGTTGGATGAGATTCATAAGTGTCTCCGTATGTAGTGCTGTCTAAACGAGAATCGAACACACTCGTGGCTGCTCGAGTAAATTCGGGCTTATGCGTACTATCACGATGCTTTCCGTAAAATATATCAGAGGAAGTAAGTGCGTGATCGTAAGCTTCGTGTCCTCTCATTGGGGTCTTTGTAGGAGAAAACGTTATGTTCAGATTTCTCAGTCCTATCTGGTCTCCTTCAGTGAGGTAGTGAAATATAACGTTACTGATGGAGTAGTAGGTGCTGTGTGGATCGTGATGGGCATGACTCACGTCTATAAATACCACACCATTCTGTCCAATTACCTACATATCAATATAATGCACAAATATTTTAACTGTTGATAATTTGCATGATTAAGGAACATTAAAAATGTCTATAAAAATAGACATGTAAAAATCTTTTATATGTTCCATGGAGGCGTCCTAAAGAAACATTGGTGTTGTACCTTTCCTACAATAGCATCTGATTCAGCGTGTGTGACAACTAACGCGGTATTCTCATCTACGCCAAAACCTCGCGAGATGTGTGAACTCCGACGAGTCTCGTCCAGAAGCACTGCTAATCTTCCTTCTCGTCCACGTTCACTGAAAGCAATAACAAGAAGTTTTCATTCATTTCAAATTCTTTCTCAGAATAGGCCCAATCGATCGATGAATAGATGGGATTAGGCAATATTTTAACATAATTTCCCTCAAATTACAATGATAAGAATTGATTCGTTGAACCATTACCTAAAATGGGCATCAATTATGAATCCATCCAGAAATCCTAACCCACCATGAGGATTATAGACCAAATCATGTGGATGTTTGTCAGAATAGCTTGTGTGTACACCATATGTAAGCGCTTCCCAACTCTCTCCACCTACATGTATATAATTAATGCTCCATTTGTAGACATGTAATTCCTTATGAATAGAGGCAGTGTATTTGTTATTGCACATTTCACCTTTTCTTTAAAGTTTTGTGGGGTGTTGGAACATTTTGCTTGATGTAAGAAATTCGATCTACTGTGACGTGAAACAAGGAAGATGGTGATTTTGCTGGGTTTCAAAGGTATATAACTAGTTTTCATTTCCGTATCAGAGTTCCCTAGTAATATTTATAGCTGGTTTTGATTTCCAAAGTGTCAGAGATACCCTTTTGTATGGTAATAGTTATTGTTAATTCTGCTGTGACGCTTTCAAATAAATTAGAGCTATGATAGGGCTAAATAACTATCTGTTGGTAGGGATTTTGTTATGTTTTACATAGAAATCGTTGCATACAGTAAGATAAACTGCTTAGCTTGCAAGATATCAGAGATTTTGACTTGTAATGAGATTTTCTGTTTATTATAATCTCGCTGGATTTGAGGATCTAGATTTTATGTTCCTATGATTGTGCAATGTGTTAGAGATATCGTGTATCAAAATTTATAGTTGATCATTGTTTTTTTTAGGTATTATTGTGTACGATATTGTTAATTGTTGATAATAATTTTGCATGTTACTGGTATGTTAGAGATACATATATATCTATGTACTAATATTACCACTGCTCATTTTAGTTACTGTTGTTGATTAACCAAATATCTTGATTTTACCATGCTCTGTATAGTAAGCCTTAATTTCGCGCCAATCAGATTTTGGAACTAATTCTGTGAAAAAATGGTGATGGTTCCATCTCTAGTTTCCTAGATCCACCTCTCAAGTTTTTATACCAACTATATAAAATTAAGTGAATAAACATCAGGCTCGTAGACATCGAAGACCCCTGCCCACGGGCCCTTAATATTATATAGTAAGTATAAAAACTTGAGGGGTGGATCTTGGAAACTAGAGATGGTACCATCACCATTTTTTTCACAGAAGTGGTAACTGACCACTAGTGCCCTAATTTCGCATGGTGTAAAATATTGTTATTATACATGTATAAAACTATGGATGTCTATGATGCCATTGTACAACAAAAACTTACTGTTGATCATGATTTTGTTTGGTTGGCATTCAGTACCGGCGCTAGTTCCTGCTATCACAGCCCCAAGATTAAAGCGCTCCCTGAGAGCAACTAAAACTGGGGATTCCATCAGCCCCGTCTGTGTGGGGTTGTAAAATCTTCAATAAAAGAAAGATGGTAATGCCAGAAGAGAAAATTGAATTTATGTCCTTAACTCCAATGGACACTATTTGTGCTCCTTTATTAGCTGACATGTTTTTATGACTCTTATAAAGCAGTTTTCAAAACCGTCTACATGAGTAAAAGAAAACTCTATTGTGGCTTTCAATTCTTTATTTCGATATATCGACGACGTATCAATGAACAATAGTTATTTTCATTCATATTTCAATTCGATATATCCCAGTGAAAAAAAAAACAGAGTCTGCCAAATTTGCTTCATAATTGAATATTTTACTTACTTTAGACGTTAAAAGCCAAATAACAACTTTACTATGTTACAAATGGGATGGCTTCAGCTTTTCCATCGTCAACTTTCTCTGTTCATGTAGTAGTATTCCCCAGTCAACTACATAATTATGGTGTTTATGTCTCCTAACAGATTCGATTCTCAAAAGCAAGGTCTGAGTACGTTTTTTTTTTTAAATGGTGAAGCCAATGACAAATAAGTTGATATTACAGGGGTTTAACAATCTCCTTTAAAATCAGCCTGTCGTCAAGTCATATTTTAATTGATACGTTTCCCACAAATTGTAATACCATTGTTATACCATTTTGACTACGGATTACTTCGTTTACCTGATCAATACAGAGGGCTCACAGCGGGTGTGACCAGTCGACAGGAGATGCTTACTCCTCCTGGGCACCTGATCCCACCTTTGGTATTTCCAGGGGTTCGTGTTTTTGTCCTGTTCATATTTGTTTTCTTTGTTGGGTTTATGAGTTTGATCACTGTTCGTTATCTTCACTTTTTTTAATTTCATCATGAAAAAGAGATTCTTCTACAGTATTTCTTACGTGTCTATGATTCTTTGCTGGTCGCCTCCCCCAAAGAAGAAGCCGGTTTGCTGCCGTACGAGTGACACAACCTTTGGGTCTGCATTGGCTTGGGTGTGATTGACGTCAATCGGGATCCTATTAGCCTCCAGTGCTCCATACTTAAGAAAAAGGTCCCTGTAATACTGGTACCCTCCCACCGGATCCAGGCTGGCAGCGTTAATGATCCCGATTTTTGCAATACCTCTCCCGCCCTACAAAAATATTAGAGCTTAGAAACTCCACAAACAAATGCAGGTAGTAACTGCTACATATATATAGATATGCGATTTATTTTCTTCTTTTAAAGGAAAAGAAATCCTATTTAAAGAAGGAAAGCTATAATGTACATATATATCTCTATACATGTATCACATTAACCCTCTCACGAAAACTGTTATTTGTGCTTCATTAACTACGATTTTTTCTATGATTCTATGGGGGTCCACATTTCCTAGAGTGAATTTTCTAACTTTTACTTGTTATTATTTTTCATTTCCTTATTATGAGTATCCAACTTACACACAACTCGATGATGGTATTATAAATCTCGCTGTTATTCTCGGCCAAGTTCCCGCCTACCAACACGAGACTTCTCCCATTCCTGTAGTACTGGGGGAGGAAGGCGTCATCCAAAATGAACGCTGAACTCCCTCCCAGCAGAAAGGAGGTCACTAGTATAAGAATGGAAGCCATATCTTCTGATAACAGTGCACTAGTACAAGTAGATCGCACAAAGTACTTTATCGCATTGGTAACTAGGGAATTGATCCTCAACTGACGCTCTGGTTTTATCGAAGATCAGTGTATTATTCATCTTTTATCACCAGTAAATTATCATAGGTTTCCTTTTTGGCTATCAACCATGTGCACACTGCTCCTTTCCAACAGGGCTGATTCTATATCTACTTCTAACAGGGCTGATTCTATATCTACTTCCAACAGGGCTGATTCCATATCTACTTCTAACAGGGCTGATTTTATATCTACTTCTAACAGAGCTGATTCTATATCTACTTCTAACAGGGCTGATTCTATATCTACTTCTAACAGGGCTGATTCTATATATACTTCTAACAGGGCTGATTCCATATCTACTTCTAACAGGGCTGATTCTATATCTACTTCCAACAGGGCTGATTCTATATCTACTTCCAACAGGGCTGATTCTATATCTAATTCTAACAGGGCTGATTCTATATCTACTTCTAACAGGGCTGATTCTATATCTACTTCTAACAGGGCTGTTTCTATATCTACTACAACAGGGCTGATTCTATATCTACTTCCAACAGGGCTGATTCCATATCTACTTCTAACAGGGCTGATTTTATATCTACTTCTAACAGAGCTGATTCTATATCTACTTCCAACAGGGCTGATTCTATATCTACTTCTAACAGGGCTGATTCTATATATACTTCTAACAGGGCTGATTCTATATCTACTTCTAACAGGGCTGATTCTATATCTACTTCCAACAGGGCTGATTCTATATCTACTTCCAACAGGGCTGATTCTATATCTACTTCTAACAGGGCTGATTCTATATCTACTTCTAACAGGGCTGATTCTATATCTACTACAACAGGGCTGATTCTATATCTACTACCAACAGGGCTGATTCTATATCTACTTCTAACAGGGCTGATTCCATATCTACTTCTAACAGGGCTGATTCTATATCTACTTCTAACAGGGCTGATTCTATATCTACTTCCAACAGGGCTGAGATTCTATATCTACTTCTAACAGGGCTGATTCTATATCTACTTCCAACAGGGCTGATTCTATATCTACTACAACAGGGCTGATTCTATATCTACTTCCAACAGGGCTGATTCTATATCTACTTCCAACAGGGCTGATTCTATATCTACTTCAAACAGGGCTGATTCTATATCTACTACAACAGGGCTGATTCCATATCTACTTCTAACAGGGTTGATTCCATATCTACTTCTAACAGGGCTGATTCTATATCTACTACAACAGGGCTGATTCCATATCTACTTCTAACAGGGCTGATTCTATATCTACTACAACGGGCTGATTCTATATCTACTTCTAACAGAGCTGATTCTATATCTACTTCTAACAGAGCTGATTCTATATTTACTTCCAAAGGGCTGATTCCATATCTACTTCTAACAGGGCTGATTCTATATCTACTTCTAACAGGGTTGATTCTATATCTACTCCCAACAGGGCTGAGATTCTATATCTACTTCTAACAGGGCTGATTCTATATCTACTTCTAACAGGGCTGATTCTATATCTACTACAACAGGGCTGATTCTATATCTACTTCCAATAGGGCTGATTCTATATCTACTTCTAACAGGGCTGATTCTATATCTACTACAACAGGGCTGATTCTATATCTACTTCCAACAGGGCTGATTCTATATCTACTTCCAACAGGGCTGATTCTACATCTACTTCTAACAGGGCTGATTCTATATCTACTTCCAACAGGGCTGATTCTATATCTTCTTCTAACAGGGCTGATTCTATATCTACTACAACAGGGCTGATTCCATATCTACTTCTAACAGGGCTGATTCCATATCTACTTCTAACAGGGCTGATTCTATATCTACTACAACGGGCTGATTCTATATCTGTCACAATCAAAATTTAATCCCGATTATTGTTTTATTTATGTTTATGATTTTTACTTATTTTTCCTTTACGGGACCTCTTTATTCTGTTACCTGTAATGAACCTCAAATTTAGAAATTGCAGGCATTGGTCAGTTACGGCCTATTGTATTTGGAGTATTTAAATCGCTGCATTGCTGACCAGGTAGCCGGGGTCCACGTTTTCATACTTTTTACATGCTTGACGTACAATCCAAGATGTGTAGATAGGTAGTTTTTACAACGGTAACCATTTCTCCATGAGGGGTAAGTTAAATTTTCTTATTATTTAGTGTTTTGATATTGCATTAAGATTTGTTAACTTTGTAAGAAAATGGGTTAAGTAATGTTTTTGTTACTGTTTACGTATACAAGTTTTGCTGAGTAGAGTTACTCATGCGTGTAATGTTCTGGTTTTGTGCAGGTACTAAGTTATGTACGCACGCAATGTATTTTGTTTTGCCGCTTATACAGTCGGTGTCGTGGGTTTAGTTGTTAAAATCACTTATGTTAAGAAATTGTGTATTCTTAACGCTGTCTACATATATAACAATGTTTGGATAGATTTACTGTTTGTACGGTGTGCCATTTGTGCAATGATAGTCAATGGTGACTAGTTTTTTTTTTTTTAGGTATACGTAACGTGTGACTTAAAAATGTTATTTAATTTAAAGGTTCCTGATATAATCCTGATAATATCTAGTCATGTGTGTGTTGGCAATGACGTTCAACAGACCGGAGACCCACTGGGAGCCAGTTGGCGGGAGTCCGTCGTGAAACGGGGCGTGTCTGGACGTGGTTGTGAGCGAACACCAGGATGACGTGGATTGAAAGAGACTTTTAAGATATACATATTGTAAATTATAACTATATAAATATGGTGTAAATATTGTTAATACTGATTTTATTGATATATAAAAAAAATGTAAATAGAAAAAAAAATCTTGTTGTGTCTGACTGAACAGAACACGACGGCTGTCGTGACAAATTGGTGTCAGAAGTGGGATAGATCTGTTCAGTCAGCAATATATTTGTATATGGCAAGTTTGTTATTTTGTTTAATCATTTTTGTTGTTTTTACAGGCAAAGACTGTCGTTTTTTTTTTTTTTTTTGACAACTACGGAGTGTTAGTGCTTGGTTTATGGATGGAGCCCCGAACGGAGAAAGCTAGGTTACCGTTGCTTTGTATGAATTGAGTTTGTATACCAAATATTTTTTGTTTAAAAGTATACATTTTTGAGAGAGATTTTTGACATTTTGTTTGGGAAATCAATGTTGTTTTACTGGGTTGAAGCAATATTTTTCATATTTAATCGTTTAGTATTTACTATTATGATGGAGTCTTTAAGAGAGATAACAGAATATGGTCAAAGCCTTAACTTGACTGGTGCGGACCTACAGCAGTTTATACAGCAACAACAGGCACATCAGCGTGAACTACGAGCTGCTGAGAGAGAGAAAGAGAAGCAGGATAGAGAGTATGTGCTAAGTAAAGAAGCGCTTGAGATTGAGAAACTCAAACTCCAGGAGAAAAAAGGTATGGAAGAGATTGAAAGTAAACTCATGCATACTATTCAAACATTGGAGCAAAAGTTAGCTGTAAAAGAGTTAGAAATGAAATCAGAAAACTCTAGCAATGCAAAGTTTCCAAAAATGCCTGTCTTCGATGAAGTTAAGGATGATATTGATTCTTATTTGAGACGCTTTGAAAGGTATGCTGCAGCACAGAAATGGAAGTTAGACAGTTGGGCTGTTAACTTGAGCGCACTACTCAGAGGTCGTGCACTGGATGTGTATGCACTGCTGCCACAGGAGAAAGCTTTGGACTATGATGTTTTGAAGACGGCTTTTTTAAAGAGGTTTGAAAAGACGGAGGATGGGTTTCGTCAAAAGATCCGTAAGAGTAGACCTGAGGTAGGGGAAACTTTCTCACAGTTTGTTGTTCGTCTCGGTAGTTATCTCGATAGGTGGATTGAACTTGGTCGAGTAGACAAGACTTTTGTGGGCCTCTACGATATGTTTCTTAGAGACCAGTTTTTGTTTATGTGTAACAAAGAATTAACATTATTTTTAAAAGAACGTATACCGAAAAACATCAAAGAAATGTGTGCCTTAGCCGATCAGTATAGAGAGGCAAGACATGTAAATATTCAAACACTAGTTCATTATAGCAAGAAGGAGAATACCCCAGAAAAACGTCAGGCATCGAGAGAACAAGACCAACGGGAGCAGAAACTAGGATGGAAGACTCAACATATGAAGACGCCGATGAAGAAAGATGTTCGTTGCTTTAAGTGTGACAGACTGGGCCACATAGCGTCTCAGTGCCATCAGACTCAAAAGAACCGGAACTCAGTGAATGCAGTCGTTGATCGAAAAGAGGAGGAATCTATGGTGAAGAACTCGGAATTACAAGGCAAGTGTGGATCATTTACTTCCTTTACAAGCACATCTACATTTTCAATGGCATCAAATTCTATGGACCTTGTAAACACTTCATCATGTAACGTTAGTGCATCTCTTGGAGATATGCCTTCCTGTAATGGCAAATTAAATGAACATTTTGTGACAGTGCTTAGGGACACTGGTTGTAACGGCGTTGTAGTTCGCAGGAATTTGATAGATGATGTTCAGCTTACAGGAAATCATCGAATTTGCATTCTGGCGGATGGATCTAGAATTCAAGCACCTGTTGCGCGAGTGAAAATAGACACTCCATACTTTGTGGGAGAAATAGACGCTTGGTGTTTAGAAAATCCATTGTATTCCCTGATCATCGGAAACATCCCGAACGCAAGAGATCCAAAGGATCCAGATAAAGACTGGACACCTAATCAAGCTCATGCAGTTGTGACTAGGCAACAAGCTCAAAAGGAAGGTAAGAGGACTAAATCTCTTTGTGTTCCAGAAATAATTGACGCTGATATCTGTCCCGACGACATCAAGGCAGCACAGGAGAAAGACGAGACGTTAAACAAGATACGTTCTTTGGTGGGCCAAGACGACGACTCCAAGGTAACCTTCATCAGTAAGAAAGGTATCATTTATCGTGTTTTCCAGTCAGATAAATATCAGAATGGTAAACGATTTACACAGTTGGTTGTACCAAAGAAATTTAGGACTAAAGTTCTTTCTCTCGCTCATGAGTCTATTATGACAGGTCAACTAGCTACTTCTAGGACAGCCAGCAAAGTTCTAGCAGAATTTTATTGGCCGGGAGTTCAAGCGGACGTAGGTCGATTCTGCAGATCATGCGACATCTGTCAACGAACCACTCCGAAAGGCAGGACTACAAAGGTTCCACTCGGAGATATGCCTATCATTGAAGTACCGTTCAGACGTGTAGCCGTAGACTTGGTAGGACCTATCCAACCAGCAACAAGTAAGGGTAATCGTTACATTTTGACTGTTGTTGACTTTGCTACCCGTTACCCGGAGGCAATTGCTCTTAAGGAAATTGACACTGAACGAGTCGCTGAGGCTCTGGTAGATGTATTTTGTAGAGTTGGGGTACCAAAGGAAATGCTCACGGATATGGGGTCACAATTTACATCCGAGCTGATGACAGAGGTCAGTCGTTTACTTTCTATACGACAGTTAACATCGACGCCATATCACCCCATGTGCAATGGACTAGTAGAGCGGTTTAATGGTACGTTAAAGCAGATACTACGACGGTTATGTGCGGAACGTCCAACTGATTGGGATAAGTACCTATCAGCATCGTTGTTCGCATACCGTGATGCTCCTCAGGAGAGTCTAGGATTCTCACCGTTTGAGTTGGTTTACGGACATGAAGTTAGAGGACCTATGAAGATTTTGAGAGAGTTGTGGACTAAAGAAGTAGCAGATTCAGAAGTGAGAACTACATACCAGTATGTTGTAGATTTGAAGGAGCGACTTGAAGACACTTGCAGAATTGCGAGAGAGAATCTACAGAAGTCGTCAATGAAATACCGGAAGTATTACAACAAGGGAGCAAAGAACAGACAAATGTCAAAAGGTGAGAAAGTTCTTATTCTTTTGCCAACTGCCAGTAACAAATTACAAATGCAATGGAAAGGACCATATGAAATTATAGAAAAAGTAGGAAAAGTCGATTACAGAATAAACGTGAAAGGAAAAATTAAAACATTTCATGCAAACATGTTGAAGTTGTACATTGACAGAGAAAGCGACAAAAATGACGAAACAGGTGTTCTAGGTACTGCAGGTGCAGCTGTTCTTGATCTAGATGATGACGGAGAAAGTGATGATGAGATGTTGTGCGATTCCCCAGTTGAAACGAGAAAGGAGGGACCAACAGATGTGAAAGTAAGTGAACTAACTGAAAATGAGAAAGCAGACATCAAGGCATTACTAGACGATTTTTCAGATGTTTTAACAGATGTACCTGGTTTGACGAATCTCGGTGTTCACCATATCAAGCTGACTAATGACCAGCCTATCCGCACCAAGCCATATCCTCTGCCGTTTATTTCAAGAGACGTTGTTTGTGACGAGGTAAAGAAGATGTTGGAAGTTGGCGTGATCGAGCCATCGACAAGTCCATACAGTTCCCCGATAGTCATCGTAAAGAAGAAAGACGGTTCGAACAGGTTTTGTATCGATTTTCGTGCAATTAATAAAGTAACTGTTTTCGATGCAGAAACTATTCCTAATGCTGATGATATCTATGTGCAACTCTCTGGCTGTAAATATGTGTCCAAATTTGATTTATCTAAAGGATACTGGCAGCTACCATTGGATGAGGCAGCGAAGGAGATCACCGCTTTCCAAACTCCACTTGGTTTGTTTCAGTTCAGGGTGATGCCCTTTGGCTTGATAAACGCTTCCGCAAGTTTCAGTCGGCTGATGCGGATGGAATGCAGTGTGTGGATAACTTTATTGATGATGTGATTGTATATACTCGTACTTTCCAGGAACACATCAATGTGATTCAGAATTTTCTACAAAGACTTCGTGCAGCGAATTTGACTGTAAAACCAAGCAAGTGTTTCATTGGTTACCGAAGCCTTGAGTGCCTTGGACATATTGCGGGCAACGAAGAACTTAGACCTCTTCCCGACAAAGTTTCCGCTATTCACAACTTTTCCCAGCCTTCAACAAAAAAGCAAGTACGCTCATTTTTAGGTCTGGTAGGATTCTATCGCAAATTCATTCCGAATTTTTCAGCTGTTGCTTCACCTTTGACAGATCTTACCAAAAAAGGCCAGCCAAACAAAGTGACATGGGGACCACCCCAAGAGAATGCGTTCATCACTCTCAAGACTGCTTTAACGGTAACACCTGTACTTAAATTACCTGATTTGAATGAAACTTTTGTTTTACAGACAGATGCGTCAGATCGAGGTGTTGGGGCAGTTTTGATCCAGTACGAGAATGGTATGAAAAAACCTGTCGCATACGCCAGCAAGAAACTGTCCAAGTGTCAGGTAAATTACTCAACAATTGAAAAGGAATGCTATGCAATAATATGGGCAGTTCAAAAATTTCGTAGATATTTGTATGGAAAGGAATTTCTACTAGAAACAGACCATCAACCACTGGTTTATCTTACTAAAGCCAAAGTAGCAAATGCACGACTAATGCGATGAGCATTATTACTGCAACCATACAGGTTTCGCATTATTTCTATCAAGGGATCAGAAAACGTAGGAGCTGATTGTCTTAGCAGAATGTAGTTATGTTGTATATAATGTATAGATGATTTTATGCCATATTGATTGTGTTTTTTTTTTCAAAAGTTCATTGAACTTTCTTTTGCTTGGGAGATATGTCACAATCAAAATTTAATCCCGATTATTGTTTTATTTATGTTTATGATTTTTACTTATTTTTCCTTTACGGGACCTCTTTATTCTGTTACCTGTAATGAACCTCAAATTTAGAAATTGCAGGCATTGGTCAGTTACGGCCTATTGTATTTGGAGTATTTAAATCGCTGCATTGCTGACCAGGTAGCCGGGGTCCACGTTTTCATACTTTTTACATGCTTGACGTACAATCCAAGATGTGTAGATAGGTAGTTTTTACAACGGTAACCATTTCTCCATGAGGGGTAAGTTAAATTTTCTTATTATTTAGTTTTTGATATTGCATTAAGATTTGTTAACTTTGTAAGAAAATGGGTTAAGTAATGTTTTTGTTACTGTTTACGTATACAAGTTTTGCTGAGTAGAGTTACTCATGCGTGTAATGTTCTGGTTTTGTGCAGGTACTAAGTTATGTACGCACGCAATGTATTTTGTTTTGCCGCTTATACAGTCGGTGTCGTGGGTTTAGTTGTTAAAATCACTTATGTTAAGAAATTGTGTATTCTTAACGCTGTCTACATATATAACAGTGTTTGGATAGATTTACTGTTTGTACGGTGTGCCATTTGTGCAATGATAGTCAATGGTGACTAGTTTTTTTTTTTTAGGTATACGTAACGTGTGACTTAAAAATGTTATTTAATTTAAAGGTTCCTGATATAATCCTGATAATATCTAGTCATGTGTGTGTTGGCAATGACGTTCAACAGACCGGAGACCCACTGGGAGCCAGTTGGCGGGAGTCCGTCGTGAAACGGGGCGTGTCTGGACGTGGTTGTGAGCGAACACCAGGATGACGTGGATTGAAAGAGACTTTTAAGATATACATATTGTAAATTATAACTATATAAATATGGTGTAAATATTGTTAATACTGATTTTATTGATATATAAAAAAATGTAAATAGAAAAAAAAAATCTTGTTGTGTCTGACTGAACAGAACACGACGGCTGTCGTGACAATATCTACTTCTAACAGAGCTGATTCTATATCTACTTCTAACAGAGCTGATTCTATATTTACTTCCAAAGGGCTGATTCTATATCTACTACAACAGAGCTGATTCTATATCTACTTCTAACAGGGCTGATTCCATATCTACTTCTAACAGGGCTGATTCTATATCTACTTCTAACAGGGCTGATTCTATATCTACTTCCAACAGGGCTGATTCTATATCTACTTCTAACAGGGCTGATTCTATATCTACTTCTAACAGGGCTGATTCTATATCTACTTCCAACAGGGCTGATTCTATATCTACTTCCAACAGGGCTGATTCTATATCTACTTCCAACAGGGCTGATTCTATATCTACTTCCAACAGGGCTGATTCTATATCTACTTCAAACAGGGCTGATTCTATATCTACTACAACAGGGCTGATTCTATATCTACTTCTAACAGGGCTGATTCTATATCTACTTCTAACAGAGCTGATTCTATATTTACTTCCAAAGGGCTGATTCTATATCTACTTTTAACAGAGCTGATTCTATATCTACTTCTAACAGAGCTGATTCTATATTTACTTCCAAAGGGCTGATTCTATATCTACTTCCAACAGGGCTGATTTTATATCTACTTCTAACAGGGCTGATTCTATATCTACTTCTAACAGGGCTGATTCTATATCTACTTCTAACAGGGCTGATTCCATATCTACTTCTAACAGGGCTGATTCTATATCTACTCCCAACAGGGCTGATTCTATATCTACTTCTAACAGGGTTGGTTCTATATCTACTACAGCAGGGCTGATTCTATATCTACTTCTAATAGGGCTGATTATATTTCTAACAGGGCTGATTCTATATCTACTTCTAACAGGGCTGATTCCATATCTACTTCTAACAGAGCTGATTCTATATTTACTTCCAAAGGGTTGATTCTATATCTACTTCTAACAGGGCTGATTTTATATCTACTTCTAACAGAGCTGATTCTATATTTACTTCCAAAGGGCTGATTTTATATCTATTTCTAACAGGGCTGATTCTGTATCTATTTCTAACAGGGCTGATTCTATATCTACTTCCAACAGGGCTGATTCTATATCTACTTCTAACAGGGCTGATTTTATATCTACTTCTAACAGGGCTGATTCTAGTTTTATCAAGTTTTATTTTCCGGGGAAAAATCCTACTCTGTGTAATAGTTATACAGTGCTATTTCCCCCAGGGCCACCCCCCCCCCCCCCCCAATAAAATATTTTGGCTATACTTATGTATGAGAGAGGCGGCGACATTTTGTTAAAGAGTCCCCTCTTCAAAGTGGCGACCAGTTCCATTGAAACATACAAAGTATGAAAATTGAAAATTTTTAATCTCATTTTTCCAGTAATCGTCCAACCAATTCTTTTTAAGCATTAAAATCTTATTCTTTTGATCAGGTCGAACTGGTTTCTAAAAAAAAAAATAATATTAGTACAATTTAATTGGTTGGACAAATTTTTAAATGTATCCAATATGGGAGCAAAAAGGAATTTTATTTTAAATGGATTTTTTTTTCTCCAATTGTATTTCAAACTACATGTACATATAATACTGATCAATGTGTGTCTTTCATAGATTCTGGTTTTTAAATATCCAAAATAACTGCAGTTGACGTGGAGCTAAAAATTGATCATTTATTTCAACAAAAAAAATTTTTTTGCAAAACTTCAAGAAAGTATTTGCTCTCTGCTTTCAATTCCAATATTACACTGGGGTCGAAGAGACATATGCCTCAGCTTGCAAAGACAGAGTTTCTTGTTTTGTTTTTGGTTTGGGTTGTTTTTTTTTTAAATCCCTTTGCAGAACTACTCGATTCAAATACACACAAAATGGCATGTGGAACCTATCAATAAAATAAAGTTAAAATCTTCTCACACGATCTTTCAAAAAAAAAAAGATTGATCCACAGATGAAACACGTGGACTTTAGAGGGCAAATAAATTATCAAATCACTAAAGGTGACCTGATATACATGTACATATTAAATTTCGTGAAGAAACAGGTACCGCTGCGCGGTAGGGTGTTGAGATATCGAGTCTAAAAGTAACTAATTTTACAGTTTCCTACGAGTTAAAATTTTGGGTTGAGACTGGATAATATGAACTATACATTCTAAAATTTCATATTCTAAGATTTCATACTATAAATTCGACGATTTTTGAGTCTAAAACACTAATATTTCCATTACAAAAACAGTTGACTTTCATGTAAACTTGTATCCAAATATTGTCGATATGATGTAAACATTGATAAAAGAGGGGAAATCCTACTCTGAGAGAGAAGGAGGGAGAAGTTTGGCTCTAGAGTGAGATTTTTCCCTCGGGGAAAATCCTACTCTAGAGTACTGATTCCCGGGGGGAGGGGCTGGCTGTTGGGGAAATCCTACTCTACAACACCGGTAAGTGTTCTTCAGTTCTTCCCGTTTGAATATTGCTCAACCCCTTCCAACAAACAATTAGCATCCTTCTAAGGGCCTAGAAGGCCGGGTCAATATTAAAAGTATCATGGAATTGTGAGATGAGGCAAGTTTCCATTTCAACTCTCTTATTTTTGTCTGAAATGTTAATTAATATCGGTAAACATCGAGAAGTATTGGATTGTTACATCTACACCTTGGACTTTCCGGGTAAATTTCAATAGCTGCTCTCTTGTCAGTTAATGTATCATTGTGGCGTCCAATTTTTTAAAACCTCCTGTCGGAGTGTTGCTAAATTCAAAGAAAGAATTCATTTCAATCAACATTATTGAAAATTTTGACGTGATCGTTGTACAGTGTATCCTCCTGTGTAACGCCATAAAGCGAGAATAAACGGGGCGAGATTGACTGGGGTGTGGCGGTGTTTAATTACTGATTCTACTTAACATTTGTCAAAAAATTCCTTAATGGACCGACAGGAGGCCTAGAACGATTTAACAAACCGTGAACTGGTACGATTTCTCTAACAGCGTTAGCAACGTACAACAAGAATAAGTGTAAAGAGGATGAAACTTTTAATTCCTGTTAAAATTATGAAATCACAAATATCTAAATTAGTACATTGCAGGTGCGGATCCAGGATTTTTTTTTTCCAGGGGGTTCCACCCCAGTAAAAAAAAAAAATTCCAACCAAAGAAAAAAAACTAAAACCCAAACGTATTAAACCAAGAAAATAATTTCTTGACAAGCAAAAAAAAAAAAGCATCCATTTCCCAAAGGTGACAAACACCTATTTCGTGGTGGTGATGGTGCAAATTCAAGGGGGATCCGCACATGCTTTGGTTTTGAAAAGCGTGAAAAAAAATTAATTTATCTTAGTAGCTATTATATAAATACATGAAACATGTAAGTCACATTAAAATTATAGCCTAAAATGGTTTTATATCAATCATCAAGATAATTTACAAATGTCAGAAAATATATCTTGCATAATGATGAAAAAATATTTTTGTGTGTGTATTTTGTAGTAAGATTCCGAGATAAAAGTAAGGGAAAATCCGACACTAACTCATCGCATAACACGAAACAAAATTTCAAATAAAACAAAATGTAAATTAAATTTTTTATGCAAATAGATTATACCGTACATTGTTTCAGCAAATACTTGTTAATATAAAATGAACACTTTGGATATTCTTAAATCAGATCAAGCATTTCAAAACCCACTTAAAACTCTACTATAAAAATTTACGCCCGAGCACACACACACACACACACACACACACACACAAACACACACACAAACACATTGTACAAAAAAAGTGTACTAAATATTTATATTTGCATTGCAATTTAAACAAATAAACCCGTAATTTTACTCTAAATATATACATATACATCTACTCTGATGCTTCTCTTTTAAAAAAAATCTTCCGTTACATTTCCATAAGTAAAAAGTTCATTCAATATTCAAAATCCTTCAGCGAAAATGGAGCTCCAAAAAATTGTCTTTGTTTTTGAATGAGCCCCATGTGTTGACTTTTTTGTCGGTGTTAGGGGCGGCCACTGTGTCTTCTCTGTTGTGACCATGGTGACACGGGGGCGGTGGTCGGTACTGTTCGTTCTGTTTTGGTTCACTGCCACTGAAAAAACATTGACGCATAAAATATACGTATCAGAACAGCTTCGTTACATTTTACTCGCTTATATTTAGAGGATTCTTGAGATGCTGGTAAATTGGCATAGTTTATACAAATTTTTGACGAAAAGTCAAAAAAAAGAAAATCATAAAAATTAAGATTTATAACATTTCTGACATCACAGATTCGTCCAAGGTTAAACGATACTTAAATCAAATGTTTCTTTGACAATTTTTAATTACTGATATATAAAATGGTCAGGTCGTTTTGGTTGATGCAATAATTACTTCTTGCAAATTCTATACATGTTGTGTATTGTATAATGTTCCTCTAATTATTATGCTTTTCTGTGTTTTATTCATTTTAAGCTGAAACCCATATACATTGTAAATATGATTGGTATAATTCATATGTAGGGAGAGGGCATATTAAGTTTTAAGAACTTTTGCCCAATCCCATTTGTAAAGTTTGTAGACAATAAAATATGTTCAAACCATAAAAATGAATTATAAATATGATTATTTTAAAAGGTTATAAACTTACCACGCGTGAACACCATTCCTGCATTCTTTGCAAATGTCTTTCACCATTTTGATTAAGATTTTTCAGCCAGCTGTTCCTATTACATCAAAAATAAAAACGATACAACAGTTCTTCAGTGTGAAAAAGCAATGAATTCATAAGTATGCGTTACACCACAATACATCATTATTAAAACCCACTTGGTTTTCAGCATTCAAAAGGACAAAGACGAAAGGTTGTCAAATATTACGTATACATTGTAATTCACTTTATGACAGAAGTTTCGAAATCTAAAGACAAGGGGACTTTTCTTGGAAATAGCAAATTAATGATATTATGCACGTAAAATGTATCGCCTTCACCGTGTGCAGGTACAGCGTACCAGGAAACGACCGTCTTTGTCTTTTCTTCTAAGAAATGCTCATTGTTTATATATATATAACAAGTAATGGTTATGCCTGATGGTGATTAATACTTTGCTGGATAAATATGGATTAATATTTACATGATACACACGCCCCGCAGCGACTTTCTAAGAAATCGTTCAGTTATAATATTTATATTTTGAACTCTTCGCTTTTCCACTTTTCCGCGAACAAAAAAAAAATCCTGAAGCAATTCCGCAATAAAACATACTGCCTCTCTAAGAGAAAAATGCAGGTAATATAAGTTTTGCCTCCTGCTTACCCTGGGGAAGTGGAAGTAAGATTTTAGCCAGGATATGTCTTTGGAATGTAAAATACCGTTACAGACTATGATCTGCAGATAGAATGATTTAATCCTAAAATGTTAAAGTGCAAGCTGAAGATTTAAATCAAATTATGTGCTAATTTGTCTACCGGTCAAATTCATTCTTAGAATAATTCTGAAACGTGCTAAAGTAAAAAAAAAAAAAAAAAAAAGAAAGAAAAAGTGGCTGTCAACATCTAAATATACGTAAATATATCAGGATGTTCAGAATGGAAAAGACGCGTAACAGAGTTTTTTTTTTTTTGTTTTTGTTTTTTTTTTTTAAATTGCGGAAAAGACGAATGAAATACATTATAGGTGGGTACTTTATTACAGATAATCCTATGTAAACCGATTTGTGAAAAAAGCAATGTACCAAGTATTCGGGCGCGGAGAAGTACAGCTGTATATGAAGTGTTTAAAGAAAAAAAATAGCAGAAAAGCAAGCCCAGTATCCATATCATGTTCAAAATCTTTATATTTTTGATAACTGTACATGCAATTTTTACAATTCGTAATTTTTCCCCTTTTTGCGACTGGAAGGGGGATGAGAGGGGGCCCGCTGGCTTAAAAAATTAACAATTTTTTTTTTTTTTTGTTTGTTTGTTTGCTTTTTTTTTGTTTTTTGTTTTTTTTTTTGTTTTTGTATTGTTTTGTTTTGTGTTAATTATTTTTGTTTTTGTTTTTTTTTTTTTTTTTTTGTTTTTGTTTTTTTTTTTTGTTTTTTGTTTTGTTTTTGTTTTTTTTTTTTTTGGCTGAACGAAGTTAGAATGCGTTGTTCATGTACATGCATGCCCGACTAAAATTATCCTGGTCAGCTGGTCAACTATGGCATGTCAAATGTTGCAATATTCGATCTTTTCCATTTGTATTGTATAATTTTCTATTTGTATTGTATAATTTTCCATTTGTATTGTAAAAGTTTCCATTTGTATTCTATAATTTTTCATTTGTATTCTATAATTTTTCATTTGCATTGTAAAATTTTTATTTGTATTCTATATTTTTCATTTGTATTCAATAATTCTTCATTTGTATTGTATAATTTTTTATTTGTATTGTATAATTTTTTATTTGCATTGTATAATCTTTATTTGTATTGCATAATTTTCAATTTGTATTCTTTAATTTTTCCTTTGTATTGTATAATTTTTAATTGTATTGTATAATTTTCCATTTGTATTGTATAATTTTCCATTTGTATTGTATAATTTCTCATTTGTATTGTAAAATTATAGAATACAAATGGAAATTTATAGAATACAAATGGAAAATTATACAATACAAATGGCAAATTATAGAATACAAATGGAAAATTATAGAATACAAATAAAAATTATACAATACAAATGAAAAAATATACAATACAAATGAAAAAATATACAATACAAATAAAAATTTTACAATACAAATGAAAAATTATAGAATACAAATGGAAAATTAAAGAATACAAATAAACATTATACAATACAAATGAAAAATTATAGAATATAAATGGAGAATTATAGAATATAAATGGAAAATTATACAATATAAATGGAAAAGATCAAATATTGCAACGTTTGACATGCCACAGTCAACTTAGTTTATAACATTATCCAATGAATCAAATAGTAAAATGCACGTTCCCCCCCCCCCCCCCTTTTTGATACTTAAAGCTATATATGGCGTATCTGAGCTAAAAAATAAAAATACGAGATTGAGTGTAGATGAACACGACATTTGTTATTTACGTTCAAATTAAAATTTTCACCGATTTTGAACATGAATAACCCCACGTTTCTATAGCTAAATTGACTTAAAACTGTGTCTGATATTTAATGCGGAGTCGTTAAATGAATCGGTTGTTGTTTTAAGTTTCTTATATCTATGAAACTTGATTGATTTAATTTGTGTAATTTACTGGAAAGTCCAAATTTATATAAAGTAATAAAACAAATAGAAAGATCCTTTTAATTTTAGTTAGTCTGAACTTATCATAAATACGCCATATATGACTTTAATTTTAGTTTTTACTTTTCTTTATCACTGTTATAATTAAAGTTATCTATTAATATGATGCAAACTTTGTTAGCGCTCAGAAATTAAATAAAATGTAAAGTTTTCCTTTTAAATATTCCTTTTAATGTTTTTCATTTTTTTCTTCTTTCAAATTTTTATTTATTATGATGCGAATTTTGTGAATGAGTAGTAAATTAAATTATTAATCCCAGTCAGATTCACTTGTGTGTATTAATTGTGCGTATTGTAAAAGTCTATAATATTCTTCTGGAGGACAGTGCTTTTGCAAATCATTTCAATTTACTTAATATAAAAAAATATATAAGAAAGTTAACCATATCGCCGGCTTGCTTGAGCATCTCAACACAATGCACTTGTTAGCTTTTGTGAACTAGGCTATCTAGATCTTAGTGAAATTCTGCACATGCAGTCCTTACCAATATTATATAAATGGCATTATCTAATCCCTATAATCCCTAATACTTACCAAGCACGTTAATCCACGGTAATCGTCTTTGTTTGGATTGCAAAGAACAACAGAAATTACACAGTTCGCCTTCAGTAGGTGAGCATATGGCCTTGTTGTCACATTTATGCTAATATTATTTAATCACGTTTTCTATTGTTCGGTGTTCTCTAGCTTCTTCATTGAATATACATAAAGTCATGTCGCAGAAGGTATCCGAAAGGCACAGTTCACGTGGCACGTGTCTACTCATTGGATAAAATATGTAGGTCGTGTTTACTTTTTGCGTGAACGGGGGGGTCAAAGTCCGCAAGAAAGCCGTTTAATAATTTTTTTCCCAAAAAAATCATCAGGCCTCATAATATCAGTACAGTAATTGGATACCTCATACAATTATTTTTTTCTTCCTAAAGTAAGAAACATTATTTAAAATACAACTTTTTTGCATTAATTGCCTTTCCGTAAAAAGTCGGTTCCGTTCGAATTTTAGCAAGCAAAGTTATTTATCCGGTATTGTTTTTATCCTGAATCCGAAGAAAAAAAAACGCAAGCATCAACAGACTTAAGTATGGTAAAATCACATTAGATGCATGGAATCCTTCTGAGAATCACTTATGTTTGCTTGGAGAAATTCAGAAAAATCACTTTTTCACTAGCTTTAGGGTGAATACAAATCATCAGTGTCGCCAGAACTTTTTTCTCCAGTCAGATGGATAGGTGCTCAAGTTGTCTTTTATAAACGATATCTAAACAAAAATAATCTTTCGTTTGTAAAGATTTATCTACTTGAATCATCCATACCGATGCCAGCATGGAGCCGTTGCTTGGTACTCAGGAAGAGAGCCAACATATTTCTGGTGGGTTTGATTGTGTGTTTTTTATTTATGATCTTCCTCATGATTAAACTACAGAGAGACACAGAGCAACCATTTGATAATAAGGGAAAACATGAAAACGAAGAGCCAAGGACAGTAGCTACTGTAGATGACCATAAGATGGCTATCTTGGTTCCTTTCAGAGACAGATTTGAAGAGTTATTGGAGTTTGTGCCATACATTCACAACTTTCTCAATAAACAAGGAACCGCCCATCAGATTTTTGTGATTAATCAGGTGGATGACTATAGGTATATACTTTGTTTTAAAATCTAATATTTACATTTGCTCTGCTTTTCTACTAAATTAACTGTGAAATTGATATGAAAGTCATTTTTGTGTATACTCACGCGCAGAAATATACACGGTGAACTCGTGCTAAAGTGACGTCAAAATGAGGCTACAGAGACGTAAATAATAAAAATGTAATGATATAGGGCAGCAAGAAATTTAAATATTGAGTATATTACTGGTGCTTTTAAACTTGTAAAATGAAAATATAAGTAATGTTTTTAAGTTTAGTGTGGATTATTGGTTAGGGCGCTTCATGAAATATGCCAACGTGACAAGTCTCTGTGATTTACACACCAATAACTCACACAAAACTTAAAAACATTCCTTAATTGCATCATACTTTTAAAATATTATGTAGCAATAGTTTATTAGTTATAGATGCAGATCTGTGGCTTGCTGGTCTGAAAAAAAATTGGGATGGACTACCAGAGAGCTACAGCGCCACCTATTGAAAAAAGTGTGTATTTATTGCGCACAAAAAAGAGCACTTTTTATCTCTGAGACACTAATCTTATGAGGATTATGATTATAATTGCAGGTTTAACAGGGCATCCCTCATTAATGTTGGTTTTCTGGAAAGTCAGAAGGACTGTGATTACATTGCCATGCATGACGTTGATCTGGTACCCGTGAATCCAGCCATAACCTACCCATACCCCCGGACAGGAGTCTATCATGTCGCCTCCCCAGAGCTCCACCCCCTGTATCACTACCCAAAGTTTGTGGGAGGGATTCTGCTTCTCACAAGGGATGCCTTCGTCAGTGTAAGAGCCTTTTAAAGCTTCAAGAAAAAAATTTAATCTTGTGACACAGTTAAATTTAGCTTTCTAAACACCAAGTTTATTTTTATGGCAGTTGATTACGCGTGTATTTTAGAATATGGCTTGGATGCATCACCAGTTTACATATTTGAATATGTTAATATTTCGTAAACAAACTGTTAAAATAATGAAAGATTTTTTTCGATGTTTGGATGGAAGGATACTGCAATAATTCAGTTGGGACTCAACATAATTTTTCTGGGACGCATCAAATTTAGCTGGGACACAACCTTGTCAGAAATCTTGAGTCCTGGGACTCAAGTTAGCAAAATCATAGTGAGAACCCTGTTGTGAATAGCACAAAAATTTAACATTGTATGACAATACTAGTTACCAATCTGTCATTACATTTTCAAAGTAATGATTATTGTAATGTCCTATCAAATAATGTTATTTTTGTGTACAGTAGAGCTTAAATATTAGAATTGTCTAGTTGATGTCACACTGTATATGACTTCCTCCTGCAGAAACAAACATGAAAATAAAGTTATACTGATAGAAATGTAATACACATGGATCCTTAGATGTTTTATAAATGTCTTTTACATGTACATCTTTGAAAAAAGTTTCAAGTTTTAGTATTTATTTTGTTAAATGTTTCAGACGAATGGCATGTCTAATCGTTTCTGGGGTTGGGGAAGGGAAGATGATGAATTCTACGTCAGAATGCACCATCAGGCACTAGAGGTAAGGTTTATTTTTATGACTATTCCTGGTAAATAGATGACTATAGGTGACTATTCCTGGTAAATAGATGACTATAGGTGACTATTCCTGGTAAATAGATGACTGTAGGTGACTATTCCTGGTAAATTGATGACTATAGGTGACTATTCCTGGTAAATAGATGACTATAGGTGACTATTCCTGGTAAATAGATGACTGTAAACAGTCAGTAGATGACTAATATCCCAGTAACTGGATGACTATACTCAGTAGCTAAATGACATTAAGTAACTAGAATGACTATACTCAGTAACTAGTTATTTTCATTCCCCATGCTTTTTAAAACAAATTGTGAACTTAAGGAATATAGCGAGTTATGTATATAACATGTATAATGAATAAAAATTTTCACCCCTGGCACTTTGTTATAGTGTGTAAAGGTGTAAATATAGAGCTTATCTATTACATTTTCCACATAGGGTACTTCGCATTTACCCCCAGGAAAAATGTTCAAAGACAATGAAGTACCGATGAACAGAAAGCACTGTTGTTTACTTAATTAAGTGAGCAAAATACCTGCAAATGGAGTTTTCAATCTATTCATCTTGGCCGATTAAAATGTTATGAATGCTTAATTTGATCACAAATTTAGTAATAAACTGTACATTTCAATTATTTTATTTTTGATCAAAGGGCAGATTACTCTATCTGCATAAAAATACCACTAAGTCAAAATTTAGTGTGCAGTGTATAGAGGGCTCTAAAGTGTGTTTTCCTGTAAAATTTGTTTCAAATGTGTCAAAAGTGCTCATAAGTATGACATTACATTTTCATCAACTTAGGTGTATTGTGAAGTGCGTTAGTATAAGGGAGTACAATATTTAGTTAGTATAACTTGTGAAAATGGTGAGGGGTAACGTAGCTTACAACCCACCTGAGCTGTGGACTCCGGATGGGACAGGTGTCAACATTCTGTATACATCCAGAGTAAATTCACAACTGGTTTGATATGGTAGTTCAGTGATCAGCTGATCGTGACGTATACAAATATATACATCCCAAACCCGAACTATTTTATAAAACCTTTTATTACTACATGTGTATGATCAGGTGTAGAAATGGATGGTGACCATGCTTAAAGTTATGCATCTTTTTTGCATGACTTGATAACCAATCGTAATCAATCATTTCTGTATAATCTAATCAGAGATGGAGGAAACTTACCAGGAATTTAAATCATAGGACTTCTAAAAATAATTAAAGTCTGAAATTTTGATCCATCAAGTAATGGTTTACTTTTGAATAACATGTTTACTTTTGAAAATATAACAAAGATAATTAATTGACAGATTGAGAGACCAGAGGGGATCACCACAGGTAACCAGACATTCCGACACATCCACAACCGAAGGAAACGCCCACGAGATAACTACAGATATTTTGGACAAACACAGGTCTGCTATTTTATAGTTTAATTTTAGAAAAACGTTTAGCCAGCAGTCTGATTAAAGTCTTAAAATCACATTTTAGCCTAACTACCGGTACATGTATTTTTCCTTAGAGATATAGTAAAACACAGTTATAACGAACACTCTCATAAATATTAATGAATTCACGCTTAAGGTAAAGTGATTTTCATTACCCATGGTTTCTGAACAGATATAATGAATTACATTTATAAGAAGTCAAAATTGTTGGTCCCTGGCACTTTGCTTTAAGCGAGTTCTAATGTAGTAGGATATTTAGTATAGTTTTGGTTTAAAGTTTTAGGCAGTAATATATCAAAAAAAATTCTACAAAAATCTGGGCTACTGATGGTCAGGTATATCTGAAAATATGCTAGTGTAGTGCAGTTTCAAGGATTTTCATTGATTATGGTGGGATCACAATAGGGAAATAGAGTTTTACATATAACTCAGGGGGCCTGTTATTAATGTACATTGTATGTACCAGTATATGAATTATTCAAAGTAGTATTTGATAGTACGTTTTTATTCTGTGGAATCTGCTTTAATATCTGCAGGAACATTTCTTTACACAAAAGTCAGGATGTCAGATTTATTTTGTCTTGAACAAATAAAGGTCATGGTAAATTCTGGCCTAAATTCTGGCTTGATTGAATTTGAATGAAAGGTATATTGTCAAAAGACATTTTTTGAAATTTTTAATCTTATAACATAGTGTTATGATATATGACATGTTTATACATGTATTTCATTTGAAGTCAAGAGTGCTTCAACCAAAATGATGTTGACCTTTTTAGGCCACAACATTTCTGTTTAATCATGCATCTGATTAATCTGTGTGAGACTTTTTATTACACTTAATAATGTTCATTGTGTTGAATAAATTTATTCTCTATTTTTAGAAAACAAGTCGTCTTGACAGAGAGACAGGAGCCAGTAATGTCCGTTATACTGTAAAGAGCCGAGTAGACATCACAGTGGAGGGGGCACCTGCCAGAATTATCAGTGTTGTGTTGAATTGTGATTTAAAGGCCACACCATGGTGTTTAAAGCCACAGTACCACTCTGTGTACAAATCTAAAGGACTGATACCGTAAAGTGTTCATACACAAAGTACCCATACCAAGGGGTCATGTACAAAGGACTGATATAGAGTAAAGGGGTCATATACAAAGTATCCCTACAAAGGGGTCATATACAAAGTATCCCTACAAAGGGGTCATATACAAAGACTGACATCGTATCATAAAGGGGTCATGTGCAAAGGACTGATATCAAAGAGTAAAGGGGTCATATACAAAGCACTGATATCATAGAGTGAAGGGGTCATATACAAAGACTGATAATGTAATGTAAAGGGGTCATGTACAAAGGACTGATATAGAGTAAAAGGGTCATATACAAAGTCTGATATCGTATTGTAAAGGGGTCATGTACAAAGGACTGATATCATAGAGTACAAAGCACTAGACTGTTGTACACAGGATGCCTGCCTATAGAAATAATTAATACCACAGAGTACAGCCTGTTTGTGATAATTAGGACTCTTAGAAGTCTGTAAATAGACCTGATGTTTGTCACAGCTGGAGCATTAATCAAGAAGGCAACACTCAAGGCCAAATAATTTGCTACTGTTGATATAATGCTAGCAGCACAGCATCTAATATTCTTTACAGGTGCAAGAGCTTGATGCACAATATTTTCATTGCAACTGGTTGCCATAATTATTGTGTGGTGAAAAAGGACTTTAAATCAGAGCTCTCAACAGCTCTCTTCATGAAATCAACTGATACACAACATTTATAGTGCTAATTACTGTATCCATAAGAATACATTACCTTTATGAACTTTATTATGCGCAATCCATTTCTTGAAGAAAATGAAATGCATATCAGAGAGTGTGAAGTGAAAGTTTGTTGATTTACAAACAGAATGTGTATGTACTAACTACTTAAAAATCAAAGAAATCAATGAGTGCCAAATATTGTAATTGATCAGCTACTTGTACAAACTAAGCCACAGTGACATTACGATTGAACAGCTACTGTAAAAACTAAGCCACAGTGATACTAGTATTACGATTGAACAGCTACTGTACAAACTAAGCCAGAGTGTTGTTTTTAGAAAAAGATGATATATAAACTAGGTGTCTTGCACTGTAGATGAAGTCACAAAAGACTGGGAACTTACAGCAGTGAAAAAAATCAGCAGCAACAAGTGCCTGGATTCTCTAAAGCTTTATTTGATAAAGAAGTGGCTGTTTCTTTATATCAAAGAATCTCAAATTTGTAATTGAACCAAATCAGATAAAACAGACAAACTTTTTGGGCATATTCTTTTAGAAAAGGGACTGTGTGCAATAATATAACTATGAATGTATGATTTTTAGAAATTGAAAACAAAGTTTTATTTCTACAGAAAAAGTTGAATGTTTCAAGCTTTAGATGAAAATGTTTTTATACCAAGACCTTCTCTGTAATTTGATTTTCTGTGAAAGACAGTTTCTTCTAGAATTATTACCATATATATATTATATTTTGCAACATTTATTACTTGAAAACTTTTGTGCAATAAACAAATACGTACATTTTGTATGATGACTTCTCATATATTCCTGTATGTTAGAATGTTACATATAAATCTGTCGTTTGGATATATCTGAATCATCGAGAGTAACATTATAACTGCTTATTTTTCTTTAGACAGATCTGTCTGAATTATGGAGAGTGATATTACATGTATGTTGAACTTCTTATTATTATCCTTCAAAATTATGGACAACCTGACTGGTTTAGAGCATGTCACATGCAGGGAGACAATTCCTGATGTCTCCCTCACATGCCAGGTGACAACTGTGTTGTCTCCCTTCAGATGACAATGAAATAGTGCAAGTGAGCATGCAGGGTGACAACTCTGTCATTTCCCTTTAGATGGAAATAAAATGCAGTAAGTGAGATAACTCATATACCCGGTATATATAATTGATATATAATATGCAAGATCTGTAAACAATAAATTCCAACAGTGACACTGATGTTGTCTGTTAAAATATTAAAGTATGGAATCTGAGCAGTAGCTAGGAGACCACAACAGGTTTGATATTTTCTATTCTTTTTCATTAAATTAGTTTCTTCAGGATAATAAAACTATCATGATTATTTAGGAGAGAGACACCACAAATTATCAGGTCTGTCTAGGGTTGTCACCCTCGGAGGCAGGCACCTATGGGTGACAACCCTACTTAGAGCTGATAATTTGTGATGTCTCCCTTCTAAACAGTCCATAATTTTATATTGTTCCTAATAAAGACAGGTCTATATAGATCATTGAGAGTGACAATATATTAAACTGCTTGTTGTTCCTAACTAGGACAGGTCTGTCTGGATCATTAAAACTGATATGATAACTGCTTGCTGTTCCTAACTAGGACAGGTCTGACTGGATCATTAAGAGTGGCATGATAACTGCTCATTGTCCCTAACTAGGACATGCCTGTCTGGATCATTAACAGTGACATGATAACTGCTTGTTCCTAACTTGGACAGGTCTGTCTGGATCATTAACAGTGACATGATAACTGGTTGTTGTTCCTAACTAGGACAGGTCTGTCTGGATCATTAAGAGTGACATGATAACTGCTTGTTGTTCCTAACTAGGACAGGTCTGTCTGGATCATTAAGAGTGACATGATAACTGCTTGTTGTTCATAACTTGCACAGGTCTGTCTGGATCATTAAGAGTGACATGATAACTGCTTGTTGTTCATAACTTGCACAGGTCTGTCTTGATCATTTACAATATGATTAAGAGTGACATGATAACTGTTTGTTAACTAGGACAGGCCCCAAGACCATAAACCGATAACAGACTCAAGTCAAAGTTTTGATTTTTAATAAGTTTCATTCAATGTATTAGCTTAAAAAGTTGCTAATGTGCAAAACACTTCAATTCAAACATATGATGAAAATTTTATTATCAAAATTATTTCGAAAGTTATATCGATTTGAAATTTTGACTTAAGTATGTTCTCAGTTTATGGTCTTGGGGCCAGGTCTGTCTGGATCATTAACAATGACATTATAATTCTTAATTCAGACTATTCCAATTCATTATATTTACATCTGTTGTGTTTTTCTACTAAGCTAACTGTAAAATTGATTTGGAAGTCATTTTTGTGTATACTCACGCGTAGAAATATACACGGTGAAACTCGCGCTAAAGTGACATCACAATGAGGCTACAGAGACGTTAATAAAAATGTAACGATATAGGGCAGCAAGAAATTTAAATATTGAGTATATCGATGGTTCTTTTAAACTTGTAAAATGTAAATATTAGGAATGTTTTTAAGTTTTGTGTGATTTATTGGTGTGTAAATCACACAGACTTGCACGTAGGCATATTTTTCATGAAGCGCTAGCGCACTTCATGAAATATGCCTACGTGACAAGTCTGTGTGATTTACACACCAATAAATCACACAAAACTTAAAAACATTCCTTAAATATTCTGTAAAGTTAGTTACACAATTAATTGTGTTTTTTTTTTCTGAATTCAGTTACATCACCTTCACGAAAGACAGAAAAGGAATTTTATGCCCTGTTCACACGGAGAGTTTAATTCGTAGTTAATTAATTCGAAGTAAAATGACATGAATTAAACTAATGCGAAATTAAATTGCGTTCACATGACAGCGAAGTAAAGTAATGCGAATTATAATTTTATTTCTACAACAAGGCTATTCAGTGAGGCTATTATGACGTCATTTACAAATCACGTAACATTGTGCAGAGCATATACACAACAAAATGTCATAGTGTCTATACACATATTAGTGATTAACATATTTTTCCTTTGTTTTCCAGTCAAAAATAGCACAAGGACCTATATTTGACCATCGACATGTGGCCTGTGACTAAATTCTGCCCTAACACATGCGTCAAAATTTAATTCGAATTAGCATTCACATGGAGCTAATGCGAAGTAATTTAATGCGCAGTAATCCAATTCGAATTAAATTAATTCGCATTAAATTCTCTGTGTGATGCGGATCAAATTTAATTTGCAGTAACTTACGTTTAATTTGAATTAAACCCTCCGTGTGAACAGGGCATAAGTCTTGTTGATAGTTTTGTCGTGTGTGTTTATATTGAACCTAAAAAAAATAGAGGATGCAGTAATGAACCTACCTTTTCATATATGAACATATTTCCCATGTAAATTTTGAACCTTTGCCAAAGCCCTGGGCTTGAAACTTGAACGTCTGATTTTAAGCAGATTGCATTGAAGATTTTTAAAGAATCCACCCTATCATCCACTGAAATAGAGTTTAGCCCTCCATTTTATTGACTTTCCATTACCCAAATGTTTTGGTAGCAAGTTTGGTTGAAATTGGCTTAATGGTTCTTGAGAGGAGCAGAGAAATGTGAGGAGTTTACAAACATGCCTTCATACAAACATCGATCTATTTATACAATCATTGATCTGGAAAACACACATATAGCCTCAGGCTCAGGTGAGCTAAAACACATCCACGTTCCATCAGGAAATATCAGTAGTTCTGATATCACAGTAACTCTGATGGATGATAAACAAATGACATCATTTCAGCTTTCCTGATCTATAACCAAAGATATACAACATAATTATCTAACCTACAAATAACAAAAGACCAGATAACCTAGCATGACAGATGTTTTATCAACCAGTCACTGTCAATACTTTTTATCTAAATTACTGACAAACAAAAACTGAAACAATAAGTAAACAATTTTATTGTTTTCTGGTATGAGGGAACATTAGAGAAAACCACTGATAAATAACCGTACAATTTTGCTGTTAAATCACATGATAATGACACACATTACTTAGAAAGCTAACTTTGTATTTTTACAGAATTTATAAGTTACTTCTTCAACTGAGATTTCCTCAATCGATATAACAGAAAAAAAAAATAGAGCAGATGAATCCCCCTGAAATTTAAGAATAAATAGTACATCACAATCATTAGGCATATTGCAAAGGTATTTACATCTAGGCACACACAGCACTGCATAAACTCTCAGTACACAAAACGTCCGGACACTTCACTGCTATACAATGGTAGTACTCAAACACTGATCTCGGGTACACTAGTAGTACTCAAACACTGATCTCTGGTACACTAGTAGTACTCAAACACTGATCTTGGGTGCACTAGTAGTACTCACACATTGATGACCAATGTACTAGTAGTACTTGTACATTGATTTTCACCCAATTTTCCGTGCATGAAGTACTCAATACTCATAGATATACTAATCCTTGGTATACCTACAGTACATATACACTAATCTGCAGTGCACATACAAAATCTGCAGTACACATACAAAATCTGAAGTACATAAAAACACTAATTTGCAGTGTACATGTAATACATATACACTAATCTGTACTACACAGTGGTACACGTACACTGTATAGGATTAGTACACATGTACTGATCTGTAGTGCAGAACACAAATATAGTATACATACATTTATCTCCAGGACAAACAATATTCATACAAACATCTCTGCTCTATGATAGAACCTCTTGTACATTAGCACTTCTTAATTTCAAATTCTTTATTAATTTTCTGATATCTAAATAAAATCCTATACAGAGTTTCGTAAAAAATAAAAATCCTTATAAACAAGGAAAAAAAATGTAGTCGATTGATGCATTTACCTGTGCTTTTCATAAAGGTAGTTTATTTAAAGTATGCAAAATTTAGAAAGGAATAGACAGGTTGTTGTTGTTTTGTTTGTTTCACAGAACACCACTTAAAAGCTATATTAGCACCACCAACTCTTTCAACCTAGAGATTCAAATATCTTTATTCTGTAATATGGACATGAAAATGTACCTGTCATTTTAGTTTGAAATTATTTACATTTTATGAGAATCAATATAAACAGATATTTCAGACATAAACCTGAACATTAAGCCACACTTTCATTCAAAATTCAAGAGAAGATGCTTAAATCTGCATTACAGTAAAATACATAAATTGTTTGCATTTACTTCTGAAAATAATAAAGCTGATGATGAAAACTGCATTATCTTCTAAAAGCTACATTGGTCCTGATTCAAAAATTGTTTCTCTAGAAATTGTTCAGCCTCAGTTCAAGATAATTTTCAAGAAAAAGCAAGTTGGACACATACATAAACAAGGGCTACAAACCAAATTCATACTGGTATATTTGACAATTTTTGGTATTAAACTATGTCTTTTTTCCCCTTGTCAATCAAAATTAATATGACTGAACTTTTAAAAAAATAATCGAAAACTTAATAGAACAGACATAAAAAAGCTGACAACAATGGAAATGAGATGCTCCACTGTGTTTTACGTTTACTTGATTCTGTGTGAGACAGGGAGTTATTCAGTCTTGTTGAAACAGCAGACACATGGAGCGATGACACACACTATGAACATTCATTATGGAGGGGATGCTGGAATGCAGGGGGTCTCCTATCTCTCCCTCCTTAACATTCAATACACACACGCACAATGAGGGCAGGATACCACCCTCTGAGATCAATTATTCACATAAGTGTAGGTCCGCGTTGGAGAGCGGTTATTGGACGTTGATGTAGTTTCTATTGGCACATTTAAAAAGTCCCAAATGAGAATGGTATCATCGTGAGAACTACTGACAATCTGAAACTCGTCAAACTGTAGGCGGAATACTCGACCAGAGTGCTCCTAAAAATACCAGAAAGAAAGTTACACTTGAAGATACAAGACATTCTAACTCATATATTTGCTAAATTCTATCATATTTCTAACAATTTTGCCAATCTGTGAAATGTCACTTCAACAGAGTTATTTTTACATTAACATTACTAAAAAGAGGACTAACATACCACTAAAGTCCTTAAGCATAAACTACCAGCAGGTGCTCTAGGATCCAGGGCAGCTGCAAGGTCCCATACTTTAATTTTCCTGTTGACAAAAATACAAGACAATGACGGTTAACCAACCATAATTAAATATAGCAATTTCTTCTATTAGTATGACATACCCTCTTATAATAAGTTCCTATAATCCACAATGACTACTTAAATGTGACTGTTTTATCCAGATAAATTTTTACTAAATGTTTTTTTTTTTTGGATGCATACCCATCATATGCTCCACTAACAATACGTTTGTTGTCAAATCTGATACATCGTACAAGTTCCTCATGCCCTTCTAATGTACGCAGACATGCCCCACTTTCTATGTCCCACAACCTGAAAATACAATTTGATTTCAGTTTGGCAGTATTTTTACCTTGAAACTTTTTATTTTTTATCTTGAAATATTTAATAACATTTATTTTTTTTTTTATTATATGAAATGTTACATTTTGTCTAGGACCCTTACTGGATTGAATACAGCATGAACAATTGTAAGACTACCTGATAGTATTGTCTGAGCTGCCACTGACTACTAGACAATCTCTGTACTGGAGACAAGCAATGCCCCGCTTGTGTCCATTTAATGTGCGTACAAATTCACAAGTAGATGTACTCCATACCTGCAATAACACACCATTCAAAAAGTCAGTAAGAAATAGACAATAAATACAAGGATAACTGAGGAATCATCAGGGAGGACCAAGGTTCAAAGACTTTGTGGGTCACTGTACTTTGTGAATTTATGTCACCATTAACCATAACAGTGTAAACATATCATTTCAATTAATCTTCTGTATGTATGAGTTATCCACAAAATTACATCCCCATGTCAGAACCAATCAAATTTTGACAACCAAAAATTAAAATGACTCCACAGCATATACTAGTAAAAATCCACTCTCTGTTTATCATTTTCCAGACACAATTTTTCTATTTTCCATCCCTTAGCTCCTTTAGTAACAAAGACCTGAACTTTCCATGAGTCTCTCAAGTTGTCTAACCTTGTTTGTACTATGAAGAGTTGTCTTACCTGGATTATCTTACCTGAAATTGACTGACCTGGCTATAAGAGTTGTCTTACATTAATTGTCCTGTCTATAAATGTTTCCTCACCTTGATCGTCCTGTCCCCTGATGCTGATACAATGTATTTCTCATCAAAGTCCACAACGTTGACTGCAGCTCGATGTCCAACTAATACTCGCCGCAGATTTATTTCTGTTGGCGACTGCATGTCCCATACAGCTATACTTCGATCCTGTAAAACAACATAACACATCTATCACCAGTCTTATCAGCTGAAAATAAACACTGCATTTAGTTTTATCAAGAAAAATTAAGTAGAATTAAAAAAAATAAAATCAATTAATGCTTTTCATTAATTTGTGAGCAAATAAAATGCATTTCATATAATTTTTAAAATAGGCCTTCAAATACTACAGGTACACATCACAAAATATTATCATACCAAGTGCACTGACTGTATATTCTTGTACATTTGAAAATGGATATTTACACATAGTTTGAGAGTATGAACTTAGTTTAATGAAAGTTCAGATATAAAAAAAATTTACTTTGGAACAAGTAACCATAATGCCATCACAGAATCTCAAGTGTAGTACAGCTTCACAGTGGTGGATCAATGTGTTTAACATTTCCCCGGTATGTACATCCCATACTCTGAAAAAAAAAATCCCTTAAACTGATACACTAACTCCCAATAAAAATCAATACATTCTAATAGATATAATGATGTTATAATTACACTGTAAACATACCTGACAGTGGAGTCGCTGGACCCTGATATAATGATGTTATCATAATACTGTAAACATACCTGACAGTGGAGTCGCTGGACCCTGATATAATGATGTTATCATAATACTGTAAACATACCTGACAGTGGAGTCGCTGGACCCTGATATAATGATGTTATCATAATACTGTAAACATACCTGACAGTGGAGTCGCTGGACCCTGATATAATGATGTTATCATAATACTGTAAACATACCTGACAGTGGAGTCGCTGGACCCTGATATAATGATGTTATCATAATACTGTAAACATACCTTGACAGTGGAGTCGCTGGACCCTGATATAATGATGTTATCATCATACTGTAAGCATACCTGACAGTGGAGTCGCTGGACCCTGATATAATGATGTTATAATTACACTGTAAACATACCTGACAGTGGAGTCGCTGGACCCTGATATAATGATGTTATCATCATACTGTAAACATAGGACTGAGCCAGTATGACCAGTTAAAACTTGAACACATTCTAACGTGTTACGATCCCACATCTGTAAAGCAAAGAAATTATAAATCAGTAGAAAGTAAATTTTACTTTGGAAAATGTCACAGTATAAAGGAAACTGACCATATCACAAGTAGATCAAATTACAGAGTTTACAGTTTAAGGATGTAAATCTGACCATTTTGGACTTCCAGACTTTGATTGTGTTGTCCCTCAGTCCACTGATGATGCGAGTCTCATCGTACTGTAGACAGTAGACCCCTTTACTTGTCTCACTCCTACAGTGAATTCTCTGGAGGGTGTGGCGCCCCGTCCTCCAGTTTGTCTCTATCCTCTGTAAAGTCAAGTAAAATCATAACATAAACAAACATTCAGTGGTTTTCTTTTAAGATATTTTTAAGCATACTTTGACATATCTTAGCCAACGTTAAATGATGTAAATTGTATGATTCAATGTTAATTATTCTCAAGACTCACCTCTATATCTTCAATAATCTGTGGATATAAATTTCTGTAAAATTTGTGGTCTGTAGGCGTGTCCCCTGCTTTTCCTTTGAATAAATACACTCCCCTGTAATACAAATGAAAGTTATCTATAAATACATTCCCCTGGGGAAGAATTTTTCCTGTACATTACAACAAACAAAATGTTTCTTTAACTTTGCAGAGTTGCAAATAACTCACAAATGCAAGTAATTTTGTGTGTGGGAAAAACTCTTGAGGACTGTATCGTGTAAGAATTTCTATGAACTTTTCTGGAATCTGACTGTGGTTTGATTCTACTATCAAATGCACTTTCGATTTCACCATTTCCTACTTAAAAAACCAATTTTCTAGACCCTTAATCAGGTCAATGATATCACTTAAGGTCAAGAACTAGTAAATGAAAGGAGTCTATAGATTTCTAAAATTTGAGATACAAATTCCTTTAATGACGCTTTATAACTTGGTCAAATAAAGGTGTTTCAGGGCAAAATCTGTAGGTAAACAAGACAAAAAAAATCATATATTAAACTGTCATTTTCAATGAAAAATAAAGAAAACCAGTTATGAATCTGGGAGTTTTTTCCATATCAGACAAAAGTGAAATGTACCAAATTGCCTACAGTCTCTCAGAATACGGTAATTTGTATGTTCATAGCCTCTTCTTTAAAACAATAATAAATTGAATGTAGATACTGTACATGTACATATATTGGCGTATTCAAAATTTTGCGCAATCACTGGGTATGGAGTTGTTGGTGAAATCATGAGTTAGCGCTATACATGTCTGTGCTATATACGTATTTATGATTTCTTAGCAGTATTCATGAATTAGTGCATCGCTGTTTGCGCCAAAGCTGCTAAAATATGAAGCCCGCTTTTTTAAGTACACATACAGTATTGGGATTACTTTTCATATGATTATAAACTGTATCACATGGTTAATGGCATTAATATCTTCTCTCACTCAGAAAAACTGGCTGACAATTTTTTCTGGCCTTCAGGCAACCTGATCTATACCATCCTGGTTCAATCTGACATTTATAATTAAATTATACTTTTAATTATTTAATGTACTTAAATGTGAATAAATACTTCATTACAAGATGGATCAGAATAACTACTTCCTAGATAGTTTTGTGTTTTTCAATGTTAATACCCACCATCCCCTTCTCTCAGCTAGCCCTCTCCATAAAGTGTCTGTTCGTACCATCCTTTCAATGAGTTTCTTCCATAACATGCCCTCCGAGATCACGCGATACCATTCCTTACACACTCCCTCCGCTGCACACAAGGACTTGGCATCCAAGTAGGACAGAATGTTTTCTGCTATATGGTCAAGACCCTTTGCTGATTTGTAAAGGAACAAGAATTAGTATGTGTATAATTCATCTGAGCCATTCTCTATTTTGAGCATGTTGAGGGAATAAATATACATTTGCCTTGCAAGTTCTTGACTCTCTTTAATATAGAATACATTTACAACCATACTATTCCTGAAGACTTCATATACTAAGCTGTGACATGCATCTGACTTAATATAACAATATCAACTCAAAGTCAGCCTTCTTCTGTTGTGAGATAAGTCAATAAATATTTCAAGTATATTGGTAATCAATATATAGCAGATAGTGTATCGGACACTCTAAGCTTTGTTCACAGTAATCATGGTAATGAAAACATACCTGGGAGAGCTGAGATGAAATCTCTCTGTAACATGGGTTTTAAATAACTGTTTATTTGTCCATGTTGATAATGACACATGCGTGATAACAAATGTTCGACAAATGTGATTTGGTCATATTCAGTCCAGTTGTCAAAATATTTGGTACAACTGTCTCTGTCTTTTAAGTACTGCTCTGAATTCTTCTGAGGGGCAGGCTGTAAAGACTTGATTTGGGTTTCAGTATCCTGTAAATTAACAAATTAGTGTGATACAGGTATCTCTTATAAATATAATACAGATCACCCACAGATTAATGTTTATCATTCTGTAGCATTAGAGTCATTTCAACACAATCATTTTATAAAAAAATATCTCCATTATCTGAAGTACTCAGACCAGATATTGATTCAATTTCAGACTTGTCGAGATCTGTCGGTCCTGTCGGCAAGACTGGTAAAAATTTGTCTGGACCAATAACTTTCAAGAAAACGTCGGTCCAAATAACTGTTTGAAAAGATCAAGCGTGACGAAAATTTTAAAAAGATCGGGATCGGGGTGTGCAGGTGAAGGTCACAAAAAATAAAAGAGACAGCAGCGTGGTAACAGTGGTCGATTAAATTTGTTACAGCAAGACATAAAAAGTGTCATTTATGTCTCTGATTTAAGATTCTCTTTCCCAAAAGAAACTTGTGAGACTAAAGGCTGTTGAAAATAATAAAGGACATTTTGGTGCAGTTATTTATTTTCCTTTCTCAGCGTCAAAATAAGGTACACGTATCTGGTTCATCCAGTCCGACAGAACATTTGACTTTGTCAGACCAAATGTCCGACAGTGATTTGAAAATTTCGACAAGTCTGAATTTGTGACTTTTCAATAAAAAAAATAAATAAAAATGAGAGATATGCATAGCCGTTTAATATTGGAAACAAATACAGAATCTTTCAATTTTTCAGGGCATTTCCCAGATAAGTTTTTAAAAGGTATCTATATCAGTTTAAAACTATTTTGATGAATAAGTAATATACGCATTGTAGCACATGCTAATTAATATATGTATAAAGCAAGAAGATCTACTGAATCGGAAATCTGAGTTCATATTCATCCTTCATAAAACATTTGAATGGGCCAGTGACAAACTGTAAATAAAAAGACCAGTTTCTTTAAGTAACCAAGAATCGTACAAAATTATATTATTTTATAAGTTTATTTCATATTTATACTGAAAAATAGTCAGGGAGTATCTTAGGTTACTTTCAAATAACTTGCTAATTACATATCCAACTGGTCTTCTGACAACATTTCATTTTTTAAGGAAAACATTTTACTTTGATATATACTTAATTTTATCCATAAAAATATTTGGACAATGTTAAGACATTCAGTTCACTCTTTCTACGTTGTAAATAAGGAAGGTTTTGATTTCTTCTTTGTATACAAGATTCTACCTGCTAACAAAGATGTTATGAACATTCACATCAATCTTTGAAAGAAAACATCACCATAAAATATCTGGAAAAGTTTGAAAGCGACCGTTTTGCAATATTTGCATTTTGACAAACATAAAACACACAAATACCGAGCCCATATCAATTTGTTGAATGATATTGAGGTGTTGTCAAACAACAAAAAATGGCGACCTGATTCTTACAATTCCATCAAATATTTTTCCAGCCAAACCTACCAGTTTGCGATCAGATCTATCGTCAATGGAACTACATGTTTCCATTTTTGTTTCCATAGAGGTCATTCTTCTTCACCGATGACCGAGTGAAGCTGAATCAGAGACCTTTTCATTCACTCGCACATTCACTCTGTTGTGACGTCATCCAGAAACAGGAAGTTGTACTTATTCTTGTAAAAATATTAAATGTTTGTATTTTGAGCATGAAAACTATTTATTTCACTTTCGATATATAGTTTGATAAGAGAGATATGCAAAATACTGAATATTTTATATCATGTAATGTCAGTTAAAATAAAATTATAATATTTGAACCGGACGGAATGCTTGATTCCGGAAAAAAGGGGCGGATCTACATATATGTTAAATCAAACTACTTCGAACGTATTTAATCTGTTCATCATTTGCTTTGATAGCTTGAAAATACCTATCTACATGAAAGAATTAAATTTTTCTTCAATACATGTTATTAGGCTCTGATATAATTTTTTTCTTTTTTAATTTTTTTTTTTTTTGGAGGATGAAGTGAGTACTAGTGTTAGTTTTTATCCGTACTTTCGATATATTTATTTATTACCTGTGAAGAAGATTCAAGAAACCATAAAAAAAAATACCGAAAATGAATGGCAGTAGGAACCGGTGGAGTGAGGGTGGGGACCACCGGGGCTGTGCTCCCCCCCCCCCCCCAATTTTGTCTTAAGTATACTATAGAAAACAGCTACTTTATGGATGTGTCCTCTCAAAAATTACGTCTAAAGACTTTTTTATGCTTAGTCGAGGAGTAGTCCCACCCAAAATGTCTTTTTCATGTTCAATAGAATTTATATAAATTACTAAAAGTTACAAAGATTGATATCTATTATTTTTATTATTATGACTTATTTTGTTTGGGAACAGTTTTAATTAAATTATTTATTTTCTTGCTTGCCGACTGCTGAAAAGAAAAAAAAAATCCATGCAAATAAACCAACATAAAGGAAAATTAAAGAATACGTGCATACATTTATTGACTTAAAAAGCCAACATTTTCATATTAATGTCCTTATTTTCATTTACAATTGCAAAATTTTGATTAAGTCTTGTTTCCCTCCCATAATTAAATCTAACTTAAAATTTTATATCCGTAATTTCAAACTGTTATTCTGCTTTAATAAAAATCCTACTTAACGGAGACAAACTCTACCGAAACGTGACGCTGGTATATCTGTAGAAAGCTTATTGTAAATTGAATGTTATTTTTGTGGAATTGAATCCATTGTCCAGTCTTGTCGGACAATCTATCTTAATGTCCTCCGTGGTCAGTTTGTCCTAGCTGAGATCATATCAGGGGACCTTTTGTACATCTCGGACCCTGATCACAGGGCCAGCCCCCCTCCTCTCCTTTAACCGACCCACGGAATGTCATTAACAAGCACTCTCTCTAATTTGTTGTCGTTAACAAAGTAACACCAAGTGTTTGCTGAAGATGATGAGATACGATGAACGTTACATCAAATATATTCCAGGTTCCGGAATCTCAGAAATTTTTATGAGTACAGTCACACATTAACGGGTCGATAGGAGTCTATTTATTTCATAATGGTGTGGACCTTTGAATTGCACAAGTACATTTGAATTCCGAAAGACATATGTATAGTAATCAAATTATATTGTGATTATTTTTCTTACATGTCTAAAATTCTATATTTCATGATTCAACAATATTATTACGAAAATTTTTCTTTAAACAAACTTAAAATTAAGAAAAATATATGTTGCGGGGGGGGGGGGGTAAATATTTTTCCTTTCATATTTCCCAAACGGGATTTATTTAACAATCAGTTATTTTCATAAAGTCAAAGAGAATCAAAAGTAAGAACCCACTCCTCCCATTATTTCCGCCAGACAGATAATCAAGAAAGTTCGCAGCACCATATGGCGCTGAAGAAATGTTAAATTAGGGAATTATAGATCACAGGTCCTCCCGCGAGTCTCACGCAATGTGCGATCACGCTAATACGCTGCTCGCGCGATGCGCTCTCATCCATCATGGAGCTGGATACTGACAAACCCTGTGTTTGGAGGGGGATTTGGGAGGGTTTGTTACACGCCCCATCAGCTAAACTGGTCAGCAGCGGCTACCCTTCTGTATGGACCATTAAAGAAAGACCGCCCCGAGAAACGATAACTGATAAGTGAGCAATTGAGGGCCTCTGTGTCGCGGTTAGTATTACAAATTGATCGTTACACTTATCAGTTTTAAAATCACTTTGTCCAGCTCTTGTTAATTATAACCGTTTATCCCCGTACCCGGTCGCTTGACTCTGCTTTAAAGAAATAAAGGAAAATGAAGGTTTTAATGACAATTCTCTGACCTCGGTCACTCCAACCCATCCACATGACGTCACGGGTAGTTTAACTCCCGAAATATTTATTTCACACCACCTAGTCATAAATCTAACACTTTTAAAAAATTCTCGGGAGCTAACTCAGGTTTTTTGATAATGGTTTTAAATTAAGATTTAACTATGACAGAAAAAGAAAGATTATCTTCTTCTTTTTCCATTGAAAGTCTTCTGTCTACAAGCGATTCAAAACTGCAGGAACGTCCAAGAAAAACCTCGATATGTGAGAAAACACATCATCGACATTCTAACGATGCTGATGGAGAATTCAACGATGACATCAAAGGTAATTAATCAGGAGAGAAAATATCTTATACAAAGAATATTCTTAATGAAATATGATTATTTAACAGAAATAGTAATATCAATTTAGAATAAAATTTAAATTTTAATATTTTCTATAATTTGTTACCATAAAAGATTCAATCTAAATAAGTTTTAATACAGATTTAAACCTTAATTATTGTAACACATTTTTATTTGTTGAACTTTTTTTTGGAAGATCTGGACGATGGCCCGACTAACACGGATACAAACTTCCCAAAAGGAAAAGCTGTAAAATGTAAACACATTAACACCGTAATCCAAACATCATCAGAGGAAGCAGAAAGTGAGAAAAGGACTCTAAATGTGAAAATAAATCCAAACCATGAAGATTCCGGATGCTTAAAGACTCGGAAGAAAACGAGGACTGTGTTTTCACGCCATCAGATTTTCTGCTTAGAGTCTGCTTTTGACGCCAAGCGTTATTTGTCAAGCACTGAGCGTTCTGAAATAGCTTCCACTCTTAATCTAACGGAAACTCAAGTCAAAGTGTGGTTTCAAAACAGACGCAATAAATGGAAATCCCAACTCGCCGGTGATCCAAGTATTCCACCCGAACGCTTCCCTGTGTTGCCTTATAGCGGAAGGTTTCCGCTTCCAATTGGAACCCTCGGAACTCCTTTTTATCCACCTTTGTTTTATTTGTGACTCGATAGTGCAATTTTTGTCCTGTTCATCACACAGAACATTTCAAGATTATTGAAATTCCGGTGTGTTAAACTTAATCTAATTTTCTTGAATCTTTAACGTGGTGAGATTCAAATCATGTTCTATTATAAAAGAAATTTTTAGAATATGAATATTTGTAGGTTGAATTGACATGAATACCAGCCATGCACATGTATATGCTAATTTCTGTTTAAATTGATGTAATTTTGCGTGTATAAAGTATATTATATTGTAAAATAACTACATGTATATATGTAATGTTAATTCCTATCCCCTTATCTGTGTGGATTTAATTACGTAATTTTCAACCTGCAATGGTTACGATTCGCTTTACAGTACTTCCGATGCGCACACAGTTAATACGTTACTTCGGCCAAAATATGAAATTTTGACCGGTGTCATAATGTAAAACTTAAATTTACCGGGCGGTGGTAAATACCCTGTAAATTAAAGTATAATTTTGTACTTACTGCCACCCGGTAAATTCAAAATTTACACTTATGAATATAACTTGATTTCAAACAAATCCAAGAATTTTTTTGTAATTTAAGCACTAGCAGCATGATTTGAAAATGAAAGAAATATTTTTCATGTACCAGACCACGAAAAAGGGATCAAAGCATTTGTAACTTTTAATAAAAATATGTTATACTCAATAATTTCATCACAGATGTTTCATCAACTTAATTTTATCATCTAACGTTACGTTTATATACTGTGTTTGTACGTTTTGTTTTATAACGTTTAATATTGTCTTTCGATCCGTCCTTTATCAGTTCAAAAAGTTGCATGGACGAATGAAAATTTTTAAGAGAGAGAGAGAGAGAGAGAGGGAAATTTGCTTTGATTTGAGTTGAATCATTGGACAAGAGAAATTCCATAAGAATTTAAAGTGTGTCATTGGTCAAGGAAAATTACGTTAGAATTTGAGGTGTGTCATATGGTGAAAGGGAAAGTACATTAGAATTTGAAGTGTGTTATGGGGCAAGAAAAATTACAATAAAATATTAAAGTGTGTCATGGGAAAAGGAAAATATAAATTAGAATTTAGGGTGTGTCAAGGAATTTGAAATTCTTTTGAAAGTGTGGGGCAAGGGAGATTCAATACGAATTCGAGGCGAATCGGATGAAAATTGCTGATTCCTATGATAAAATTGAATTTGTGTTGTGATAATCGAAAACTTTCAGCACGATTTCAGAGATATCTTAATGATGAATACATGATTAAATGAGGAAAACGTGTACACTTAAAATGGATGTATATGATTATGCACTATCTCTGATTTAGTGAAATGGAACACGTACAATGTATAGTCTTTATACATATTTGAAGAACCGAACCAATTTGTACATCCCCCCCCCCTTCCTTCAGAACTGAACAAAAATATTAACTGCACTATGCCAAATCCTGGAATTTGCCAGTGATCGACCTTTGAGCAACAAAAAGTGGGGGGGGGGGGGGGGCAACGAGCATCTAAAGGAAAATTAACTATAGCAAAATACTACACTCAGAAAAGGTCCCCCACCCCACTGCGTTCTACGGGCCTGTATATCAATGATATATAAAATGTTTCAATTAATGCATGTATTAATTGTTTCAATTGAGACCCATAAGACTTCTTATTACATTTTCAACAGTGAAATACTGTGATTTATTTATTGAATAAATGTGATACTCTCTCACAGTGTGAAAGGATACCAAAGTGATATTCTCTCACAGTGTGAAAGGATATCTAGTAAGTAAAAAATAATTATTGGCCTGTAATGAGATATATAGTAACTAAACCATTTTTAAAGAGACTAAAACTGCCAATTTCTTCCCAAATATGTTGCTAAAATCCATGTTACAATGTTTTCAATCTCACAACTGCTAAGCTATGACATCTCAACTGCTCAACTATGACGTCACAGTCTATGACACTGTGTTAAGAAATGCCAGATGCAAAGAGAAAATCAAGGAAAAATGTAATAAACATAAAATTCAATGTTTTGTAGTTGGATATGGAATTTATTTCACTCGTGAGACAGGATTTTTTGATATTTTCATCCGTGCTTCACACTCGTGAAAATATCAAAAAATCCTGTCCCACTTGTAAAATGAATTCCATATCCAGCTGCATTTAACATTGAATATCCTCTATTTATTTAAAAGAAATTTAATTATACATAGGCGCGGATCCAGGAATTGAAGGGGGGGGGGGCAAAAAGTAGACAGGGGGTCTGGATTCTATCTAGAGATTTTGTAGGGTAAAAATGAGGACTACCGGCCGAGTAGACTTTTTTCTTTCTTTCTTTTTTGTTTACATTTCCTCGATGAAACTTTGTATGATTTACGCTAACTTTGACAGTTTGAGGGGGGGGGGGGCGGGTGAGCTCCCCTTAAGGACATACGCAACGTAGTTTGAACTTTATTGTCTTTTCCCCTGGAGTTGAAGTGTTCCGATACTTAAAGGAAATGTGTGCTACATTTTAATGTCTATATATGCTGTTATACACTTCTTCTAAAACAAGTTTGCATGAACATAACATCTAGAATATATGTATAGTAATTTTTGTATATTTTTCTTTGAATTATACAAGAATTTTCATCAGTTGGTATCTTTTCAAAACCCCTGGTAATGCAAGCTGATTTTTTGTCTACGAACATCTGATGGCACTATAATCTTAAATTAAGAATGGTTTGAACATATTTTATTGTTTAGATATTACAACAAAAGGATCGGACACAAGTTCTTAAAACTTAGAACGTCCTCTCCTTTAATTCAATTCAATTTATTGATTCACCAAACATGTTGGCATACAACCATGTTATAACAATTACACAAAATAATGTTAAAAATTAAACTACACTGGAACCAAAGGTCAATACGATTATCTTACATAGGTTGTGCATGTACAAAATTGACTTGATGTAGTATGTACAAATGAATTAAATATATAAATTCAAAAACGACCAGATCTCTTAATAAACAATTGTACATTTAAAAATAAACTTTCATTTTCAGAAATGCTAATCGAATCATCTCCCCATAACAGTACGTGAGTGTCTACAATACGTAAATTAATCATTCTAAAAATAGCATTAAACAATTAAGAATATCTTGAAAAATTATCAGTAGGTAAGGTACGTTGCGCATGTCCTTAAATACTCTATAGATACAAATTAAGGTATTCAATGTATAACGACCATATTTTGTACCTAATAAGTGAATGGTTCGAAATGATTAATCATGGTAACATTTTGAAGGTGTTATGAAATAAACATACCCCACCAAATGAATTTATAAAATTTTTATTACTGTCCAATTAATTGCACATTAAATTTTACATTGACGTCTATGGGCAGTGCATGTTTTATTAAGATATTGTAAAAAGTAATGTGAATTTCATACAAATCTCTTGGTGAAAATATGCGTAAACTCTCTTTTTATTAAAATATGAAATAAAATGAATCATTTACCACAGATATTTTGACAAAATAAAAAAGAAATTCTTCTTTTCATTAAGGGCAGATAACTTCAAAAACTTTTCAGCTGCAAAATGATCGGCTTCTTATTTGTTATCAGTCATGTGAATTTGGCTCATTTCACTTTCATCGTTTTCTAGCAATGTATTTTTAACTAGTTTTAGACAATTCGAAAATGTTCAAAATTCCTTCTTTATACATTGAATACCTTAACACCACCTCCACCCCTCTCTAGATCCGCCACTGAGTGAATCATCAAAACGACACTGCTATATACGGCAAATAAATTCTCGGTGATACATTACTGTCAAAATGAACGACTTTCCTCCTAATTCAGCCCAAATCCATGTAATATTTCTTTCTTAATCCTTGATATCATTTGAATTTCCCTCTGTTTTTATTTTAGATTGTTCCATTTGTCGAGGGAGGATATCACAAAAAGATAGAAAGATTTATCTAGATATCAATGGAAAACTTCAAAAAACAGACAAATAGATGATTGATTGAAATGTTTAAGGAGCTCTTAGAAATGACTTTTTTTGATTTGTCCTCATCAATTAGTTAAATTCTGATTACAATTACCTACCCTCCCTTGTGATAATCAACAATAAACTCGCCCAAATCAATTCACGTGGAACACAACTCACCAAGCAGTCGTTACATGAATACTCAGAAGATCGAAGGAATATTGGTGTAAGTATTAGGTAAGTTCACAGAAAAAGTATATTTTTCTTGTTTAAAAGATCTAAAAATGTTCATACAAGTATTGAATTATGTGTATCGTGCTGATGGAAATACTCTGGGTGATTAAAAATTATAAACTGCAATGGAAGTCTCAAGAAAATTGGCCAAGTTCATTCATCCTACTTTTTACCGTCTTTTTCAAAGGAGATTACCATTTAACGAAAAATTCATTAACATTGCAAGATGTCATGTAAAAGCAGAGATACGCATAATATACTGTAGGTTGGGACCAAGTACCGAAATGGAATATTTTACGGGCCTTTTTGGATATGTGCAAAAGATGAAGAAAGTGAATTTTTTTTAGCTTTAGATTAAACCCCTCAATCGCTTAATGTGAGATTATAACATACATCTGATACATTTTTATATAACAGCTTTTGATAAACATTATTAATTAGGGCCTATAAGAAAACTTTACAGGGCCTGGATATTGAGCATCTGAAACATAATCCTCCAATGTGTTCATGTTCTTCTTCTGCTGGGCATGTTATTTCTGGTGACATAAAATAAATATAGTTAATACCTTAAATCACTAAAATTTAGGGAACCCCAATCTCTCAACTGATATCATAATTTCATAAATATTATGAATTCTGTGGAAGATCATGCAAGGCCATAGGCCAGATATGAAAAAGAAGACCTTGACACTTCAGAATAGATTATATGTATAAGATTCAATCCTATGCCCTGTTCACACGGAGAGTTTAATTCGCAGTAAATTAATGCGAAGTAAAATGATGCGAATTAAACTAATGCGAATTAAATTGCGTTCACACAACAGCTAATGCGAAGTAAACTAATGCGAGTTATATTTTTACTTCTACAACAAGGCTATTCTGTAAGGCTATTATGACGTCATTTACAAATCACGTCATATTGTGCGGAGCAGATACATTTGACATAATGTCATAGTGTCTGTACACATTTAAGTGATTAAAATAATTTTCCTTTGTTTTCAACTCAAAAATAGCACAGGTACCTATATTTGACCATCGACATGTGGCCTATGACTTAATTCTGCCCTTACACATGCGTCAAAATTTATTTTGAATTAGCTTCGCTTAGCGTTCACACGGAGCTAATTAATGCGAAGTAATTTAATGCACAGTAAACTAATTCGAATTAAACTAATTCGCATTAAATTCTCCGCGTGAACGCGGATCAAATTTAATTCGCAGTAACTTACGTTTAATTCGAATTAAACTCACCGTGTGAACAGGGCACTAGTAAAACAGTTAATTTATATTTTAGCAGGAAAAACTTATGCCATCCAAAAATTTGATTTGGTGAAGATGGGCCTACTATTCAAAATGTTGAAACACATACTCATTTAGGAATAAGATTTCAGCAGAATGGTAATTGAGGATCCCACATACTTGATATTCCTGCCAAAGCCTGTAATCGATTAAATATCTTAAGAATGTTAAAGCACACCCTTAAGCGGGATGCTTTGATAAAAATATATTTTGCTTTTATTCGTCTTGTTCTTGAATACTCAGACATTGTATGGGATAATTGTACTGATAGAGATGCAAAATTACTAGAAGATGTTCAAGTTGCAGCTGCACGAACAATAACAGGCTTAAGGATTAATTCATCAAGATCAAAACTTTATGAAGATCTTGGCTGGGATACACTTGAAATAAGAAGAAAATAGAAAAAAAATAGTGTATGGATTAGCTCCCCAGTATTTGCAAGATTTATTACAACAATGCATTTTACCACATAATTCTTATCCTTTAAGGAATCAGGACAATCTTAAATTTCATATTCCTCAAGCCAAAACGACTTCATTTATGAAAAGTTTCCTTCCTTCAACTATAAGACTTTGGAATGATTTACCCTTTAATATTCGAAACCTTTCTACTCTTTCATCATTCAAGACTGCCATAAAGAATATATACTGCTTAAAACCTAAGAAATATTACAACTATGGAAATCGTAAAATGAATATATTACATTGTCAATTGCAAAATAATGCTAGTAATTTAAATGCTGATTTATTTAATCATTTTTTAAGGGAAGATCAAAATTGTGACATATGCGGATATAGCTCTGAAACATCATTTCACTTTTTTATGAAATGTCCAAAATATTGTGTACAAAAGCAAAACCTTATGCAAAACTTTAATACTTTGCAATTACCAATGCCTATATCCTTACAACTTATTTTGAATGGAGACAATAATCTTACTCATGACCAAAATATTGTCGTATCTAAAATTGTTCAAGAATTTATTGCATCCACAAAGAGATTTGCATGATATTGTTTCTTCTTCTTTTTTTAATTTTGTCAAACCGCAGAACCAACATCTTACTAACTTTTTACATTTATACTGGTATTATTATAATTATCAGTCATATATGTTAAATGCAAACTTATATAGTGTCATCAGCTCATTTATATTGTTTTTCCTACTTATTTTTTCTTTTTTTTTTATATATAAATCTCTTTAGAATATACACATGTATATATTTTTTCAATGTTATGTAATTAATCTTTACTTGTAACATGTATGACTTGACCTGTATTGTGGAGAGGACTTATATAGGCAGTGCCTGCTGTCCAATCCAGTTATGTTTAATCATAATAAAATATTGTTTAAATTAAATGTATAAGATGTATGTCAAAATCTCGCAGTAAGCCATTGAGGGGCAATATGAAAACCATCTATCCTTCTGTTTTCAATAATTCAGAAGTGAAAAAAGAATTGGACTACACGGTCAGTATGTGCTGGTCCTAGATGACAAAGCAGGTCACAACATTGTCTTTGTAAGGCTCATTATTTTAATTGTATTTTAGAGAAACTGGTATTTTAGTTCTACAAGTGGTAATCCAACTTATACCCATAGCTCCCTTTCAAAGGAGGAAAATATTCAAAATCATATGTCAGGCCATCTTTAAAAAAATTGACTGCCCTCTCCCGACCGACTGGCTGAAAAGGGCCCGGCTCAAAACTTTTTTTTAACCTCCAGGAAGCAATTTTTTTTATGCATTCTGTAAAATAGATTTTGAAAATTTGGCGTTGATGTTGAAATTTTCTAGGGAAAAAAAAAATTTTGTCACCTGTCTATCGACTCAATTTTTTCACCCTGAGTTGGCTTCATAAAAATCTTTACAAACAGAGATAGCGGGTTCCAGTAAATGTTCTAGAGATACCAAGCCTCTTTCTTTACTCCTCACTAAAATATTAACAGCAGTGAAGGAGAAACTTCAGGAGTACTGTGCAATTAAATAATAAATTTGAGAAGTGGTGTAAATCAGATGTGGATACTTAAAAATTCCAAGGAACTTTTGAAAAATTTGAAATCCTCCCTCCTTAAAGGTCTTCGGTCCCGGAAAACACCAACAGGCTCTTCACTGGCAGGCCTTTCACCTGTCACTTCCAGGGCATGGCATGGCACCAAATGTAATAGGAGAAGAGAAAAATGTGACAGATCAGACTGGGATTCAAACCTGGGCCCCCTGAATCTCCAGTCAGGTTGTCTACCAACTGAGCTATCTGGCCACCAGCGATCGAACCCGTCTCACCGCCACATAAGTAATGTATATAGGAACGATTATCACATCAGTACCTCAAAGCCCATGGGCCTCTTGTTTTATTGATGTGGACAAAAAGCCTTTGAGGTTTTGCAATGAAATTATGTAACTCCCAATGACTTAAAGCAGACTCCTATTGATTTTTTAGGTCAAAAGGTTGAAGGAGAAAAATTAATATCTTGCATAAAAAGTTTTCCTGGTGATAGCTTGATAGCTTTATTTCTGTTCAAGGTTTTGAAACAAAGTTTTATACCTTTAATCAATAAAACTGAAAAAAAAAAAATCTATAATAATTTATTTTTTATGACAAAAGGTCAAAGACCAAATTTAGAAATTCATAAATTGCATACATAGTTTTCATATAGATGACAACTTTAGTTCTTTTAAATTTTTGCAATGAAACTTAACGTCATGAATTTCTTTAACTTAAAAAAAACCTATTGACTTTAATGCCAAAGCTAAAAGGTCAAGGTCAGCCTTTTTAGCTCACCTGAGCCTAAGGCTCAAGTAAACTTTTTTGATCGAAATTTGTCCATTGTCTGTCGTTGTTTTTGTCGTAAACTTTTCACATTTTCATCTTCTTCTCAACAACCACTGGGCCAATTTCAACCAAACTTGCCAAAAAGTATCCTTGGGTAAAGGGGATTCAAATTTGTTCAAATGAAGGGCCACGCCTTCTTCTAAGGGGAGATAATTAAGAATTTTTAAAAAATTAATGGCATCATTTCAAAATCTTCTGGGGGTAGGGTGGAGCCACAATGGGTGATCAAAGTTTTACATAGGGATACATAGAAAAAAATCTTTAAAATTCTTCTAAAGAACAGCAAAGCAGTGATTGGTCATGATAATATAAAAGCATCCTCAGGTAATGTAGATTCAAATTTGTTCAAATCAAGAACCCCTCCCCCCGAGTATAGAGGGGCCATAACAGGGGATCATAGTTATACAAAAGATAAAGGATATATAGATAAAAAAAAAATATTCTTCAGAACAGCAAAGCCATTATACTTCATTAATTCAAAAGCATCCTTAGGAAATATAGATTCAAGTTTGTTCAGTTCTTCAAAAGCATCCTTAGGAGGTGTAGATTCAAGTTTGTTCAATTCATACCTCAGCTTTTTTGTAGCCAAAGTGGTCAGGTGAGCAATGTGGCCCCTGGGCCTCTTGTTTATTACTCCATCTGCATTTCTTTCAGATGTTTCACCTTTTTTTTTTCCTTAAGCAGGGGACACAAATTCCCTGACTAATCTTCTTGTTGCTTGTGTTTTATTAATCTTGATTTGCTAAATATTTGTGTACTTATCTAAAAGGATTTTTACCCAATGAATCAGGTCAACTTTTGACTCCCCCCCCCCCCCCCCTCCCCCCAATATGCTTCTACATAAAGACCAGGATCATTACAAGTACATGCATATGCCCTATGACAGTATAAATTATTAATGTTAAAAAGTAAATTTTTCAGCAAAAATTGAGTGAGTCAGAAAAAATAGCCTATCTTGACACAAAATTCAAAATTGATATCTAATTGTGAAAAATTCACACACAAAAATAAAAATGACAAATTTTCTTAGCTCAAATTAATGGGCACTATAGCAATCCTTGCTAGAAGATGTCTGAAAAAAAATCACAAAGTTGTTTACAGTAAAAGCTGTTGTAATTAAACAGTAGCATATACAAAATGCATATTAGGTCTGTGCTTTTTACAGTTCGTTTAACTGTGCTGACATTTACAATTATTATTTGTTTGTTTTACTAGAAGAGTCAACAATGGTAGTGACAACAGACATATTTCTGAAGGAGGACCTTCATAAACTCCTGAAGAATAGGTTTATAGTCGTCATAGGAGACTCAAGTGAGTATCAGAACAGGCCTCAAGATGATAAACTGAGAACAGACTTCAGTCAAAATCTTACCAACTGACCTTATTTTCTATTAGCATGAAATCGTAAACATATTTTTGTTCCCTGCTTTCACTGAAAATGGGAGATCTATATATTAATTTGGGTCTCTTCATCTATCTGTCCATCTGTGTGTAACACATTAGTTTCAATATGATATCTGAAAAAGCTTTCGAGCTCTTGCTATGAAATTTTATATCACAACTCCCTGTGGCTTCAAGAAGACTCCTATTGATTTTGAGTTCAAAAGGGCAAGGTCAAAGATTCATACATTGCAAAAAAAAAAATGTCCATATGATAACTATAGTTTTCTTTGAGCTTTTTCAGTCAAATGTTTTAACTCTCAGTATTTATAAAAGATCCCTATTGATTTTGAGGTCCCAAATTGTCAAGGTCAGGAATTCATACTTTACAACAAATGGTTTTCAGATAATAACTGTAGTTTTCATTGACATTTTTCAGTGAAATTCATAAATTAACTGCCAATGACTTAAAGAAGACCCTAATTATTTTGATATCTATAGGCCAAGGATAAAAATTTATATCATGCATAAAATGAGTTTCTTAGTGATAAAATTACTTCTCTTTGAGATTTTGCAATGAAATTTTATACTTTCAATCAATATGACTTGAAAAAAAAAATTGATGTTGAGGTCAAAAGGTCAAAGACAAAGGTCAGAAATTCAAATTCATATATATATATATATATATATATATATATATATATATATATATATATATATATATATATATATATATAAAATATATATATGTATCACATACATAGTTTTTACTAATTTTAGTTCCTGTAAGCTTTTGCAATAAAACTTAAGGTCATGGATTTCTGTAGCTTAAAAAGACCCCTGTTGACTTGATGACCAAAAGCTGAAAGGTCAAGGTCAACCTTTATTTTTTTCTGCATTTTTTTTAAGGTTTTCTACCGTTTTTCTTTTTTTCCCTGGGAGTCACAAATTTTCTGATTTAGCTTGTTTTCTTAGGCCTGACAAGATTTTGGTACATTACATGATAATTGGTTTTATCCTGCAACTACCCCTTGTATTGACCTAACAAAGGTAACCTAATAAACCAGAGCTTTATTTGGTTAATGCCCTAATAAAGCCTCGTGCACGTATTCCAACGTTCACAGTGACGTCATGAATATTGCAATGTTTACGCCATGGCGTCTTAGTTTCAACTGCAGAGATGTACCTAAATCGGTTGAAAACAGCTCGTTTTGGAGGTCATGTAAAAATGTGTTGCGGGATAAACAAAATACATGGAGACTGTCTTGAAATATAAGCGATATTTGGGCTCGGGTCGAAAACGTGATAGAGGGCTTGGCAAGCCTCGCCCTCTATCACGTTTTCTTACCCTCGCCCAAATATCGCTTATATTTCAAGACAGTAACCATGTATTTTATATATATTGGTGACTAAACTTTGGCACATGTTTATATTTGTAGATCAGAGAGCTATATACAAAGACTTGGTACTTCTGTTACAGAAGAATGACTATATTACATCCAGACAGCTAAGAACCAAGGTTTACATTTATTGTAAAATTACAGTAGTAATCAAATTTACTTTTCATAGAGCATATCCTCATACAAGAAAAACATTTCATATTTTGTATAAACTACCAGTAAACCTAGATGATTTTCTGAAGAAAAAAAAAAGCCAATTAAAGAACTGTACAGCAGGAAATTAACTCGTTAATATTTGCTATATTCCACGAATTCAACATACAGTGAATAATTCTTTAAAAATTTATCAGGAAAAATTGAAATATTACTGTTATCTATGATTAGATTCGTAAACTCTATTTGTGTTTCCGTGCAGACAGAAAAGCAGTGATTTAGGTCGGAAGAAACGTTCCTCAATAATATATAATTTTCCCCAAGAATTTGTCATTAAAGTATTGCTTCTTTTACAAGTTAACTCACAAAAAATTGAGGCACCTTGCCAGAAATTTGTTCGAGGTATTTTAAGAGGATGATGTTTCCTATATAATCCTATAGGAAATCACTTGAATTGCTAATATCATAAATTTTGGCATATTTCTTTTTAAAGACATTTTGAAAACAGTTTAGATATCACAAAATGATGATTATTATCTATATTTTATTTATATATTGCGAAGAAATACAAAACAGATATTCGAGGAATGTATTGTCTGACCTTAATATAGTGGAGATGTAGACTGTCTTCCTAATTATGTAGGTATACATCAATCACTATTTCTCTGCCACCCAGTAGAGATGCGATGTAATTACATATTATAAAACATGCATTGTTAAATTTCACCCGTGCTTATCACTCGGTCATTATCTTTAATGGTTATTAAACGAGGCACTTGTGTAGTAAACATGGTAAGGAAAAAACTGTTAAACTGTAACACTACACATTAATTCAATTTTATTAACAGTTTGACTACGATACTGACAACTTTTACAGATGTAGATTTGGGTACTCTACTCAAAACATACATATAAACAAACAATTGCCAAAGGGCTTTTATAACATGTTGGATGAGACTTAAAAACACTTGAATAAATCACTTAAGTATATACTCATATGTATTTCAAAAATATTTGAATTAAAAAGAAAGAAAAAAAAACAACACAAAGAAAGAAAAAGAAAATTTATCTGAATGTATAACATTGTAATTCGTACATTTTGACTTCAAATCAGGATCAGTCTGGTGTTTAGTTATTAATATTTAATCGGGTTCAGAATCAGCACAGTACATAAGGAAAATGCTTGAAGTACTGAAAAAAAGTTTTAATGCCCCGCCATGGATGTGGCCGGGGCATATAGTGTTTGTCATGTCCATCTTCTGTCCATCCTTCCGTCTGTCTTTTCATCGCACTTTGCATTTAGCTCAGTTCAAAGCTGAGTTTCAAAAAGACTACTCAATATAATTTTATCAAACTTCATGTGCTGATAGATATTGATGAGAGCTATAAAACTGCATCAACATTTTGTGACCTTGACATTTCCTTTGACCTTGACCTCACTTTTCCTAAATTAATGTTTAGCTCAGTTTTAAAGATACCATCCAAGACAATGTAATCAAACTTCATATGTTGATACATACTGATGTAAGCTATTCAACTGCATCAAAATTTTCTGACCTTGACTTTCTTTGACCTTGACCTCACTTTTCTAAAATTAGTGTTTAGCTCAATTTTAAAAGAAACCATTCAAGATATTTTTATCAAATTTCATATGCTGATACATACTGACAAGAGCTATTCAACTGCATCAACATTTTTTGGCCTTTACCTTTCCTTTGACCTCACTTTTCTTAAATTAGTGCTTAGCTCAGTTTTAAAGAAACCATTCAGGATAGTATTATCTAACTTCATATGCTGATACATACTGATAAGAGCTATTCAACTACATCAACATTTTTTGACCTTGACCTTTTCTTTGACCTTTGACCTCACTTTTCTTAAATTAGTGTCAAACTTCATATGCTGATACATGCTGATGAGGGCTATTCAACTGCATCAACATTTTTTACCTTGACCTTTCATTTGACCTTGACCTTACTTTTCTCAATTTGTGTTTAACTCAGTTTTAAAGAAACCATTCATAATATTTTTATCAAACTTCATATACTAATACATGTATACTGATGTAAGCTTTTCAACTGCATCAAAATTTTTTGACCTTGACCTTTCCTTTGACCTTAACTTCATTTATTTTAAATTAGTGTTTAGCTCTGTTTTAAATAAACCATTCAAAATATTTTTACCAAACTTAATATGCTGATACGTATTTGTGAGAACTATTCAACTGCATCAAAAATGTTTGACCTTAAACTTTCCTGTGACCTTGACCTTACTTTTCTTAAATTTGAATTTTGCTTAATAGTTTTAAAGAAATCAGTTAAGATATATTTATGTATGCTTATGCACTTATACATAATTTGGTCAGAATTTATCACCTATATCCAACCTTTTAGATTTCAATTTTAAAGAAACTATTCAAGATTATCTCATCAAATTTCATACACTAATACAAATTTTCATGTTGCATTAATTTACTAATATACCCTCAGTGGGGCATTCATGTCCTATGGACATATTTCTAGTTGCATTATTTTTTCCTTTCCAAAAATTTAAACGACCATGATTTGCTGCAAATTGAACAAATCGTGATTTTTTTCCAACCACGACTTTAACCTGCTGTACAGTATCAGAGAATAATTTAAGAAATAAATTACATACTAGTATATATGTTTCACAATATATATCATTTCATTTCAGGGAGAATTTTGCTTTGAGAATGACACCTTGATTGAAGGCGGGAAGAAATCGAACATGAACAATGGCGTAGGTTATCGGGAGGTTCGGCAATACCAGACTGACTGTCACCTACTGCGGTTCTACTTTGTCACTCGCTGCTACAGCACATACATGGAATCCATATTGACAGATCTGTCCGGTGAACTGTCCCCCGATGTTGTCATCATGAATTCTTGTCTCTGGGACATTAGCAGGTAGGATTGGCAGCATTTGTTGCATAATGGATTTATATTAATGAGAGTGGACTTTTTAAAGGAAGTTCTGGTCTGTTTTTAATCCATGCATCTCCAACTGAGTGTTACTTTGTGGTTAATAGATCTACTTTTTTAGAGGTTTTAGGTTGCATATATGGTTCTTGACAGTTTTCTATGTATTTTATATAAAACATTAGATAGTAAATCAATTTCAGAGGCATAAACTCATTTTTTTCCGCATAAGAGGAAGATATTATGGATTAAATTATAAAATGTACCTGAATTTATCCTGAAATATTTTATCAGAAGTTAGCAGCTCCGACTTTTTTTAACAGATATGGCTCAAATGGAGTGGATGAATACAAGGAAAACTTGAACAAATTGTTTGACAGGTTTAAGCAGTGTCTTCCTGAGGACTCTCTGGTCATCTGGAACACTACCTTACCTATAGCTAAAGACGTCAGAGGAGGCTTTCTTGTCCCTGAGGTGGAATTCATGAAAAGCACTCTTAGACTGGATATCCTGGAAGCTAACTTCTTTGCAAAGCAGGTTGTTGCCTCACATGGATTTGACATTCTTGACCTACATTACCACTTGAGAAATCGCTTAGACTTGAGAGCTAAGGACGGTGTACACTGGGACCAGAAAGCTCATCGCCACATCACTAACCTGTTACTCACCCACATTGCTGATGCATGGAGTGAGAAAATGCCAGGCAGAAACAAACCAAAGACTGATGTCAATGGAAACTGCCAGGCTACACCTGTCGTGTCAAGTACATCTTCAGACCTTTCTATAAAGGAGATCCAAAGAACTGTGAGTTTGAAGTCTTCTGTAAATAATAACAAAGAAAATGTAACAGAGAATGCTGAGAATGCCAGGACGATTGTCAACACTCGCAGACTGTCAAATGGCAGCATCAATCTGAACAGACAGAGGAAGTCTGTAGACCCCACTAAGCCTGTGACAATGGGGGAGAAGGAGCAACTTGAAATATTCAGTGTATCGAATGCCTCAACTCCAAACTCCAGGCGGCGATCTTTTGACAAACTCCAGGCTGATTTGAACAAGGTACAGAGAGAGATACTGGGGATGGTCAGTACTCCACCTTCTTCTAGGGGACATTACTCAAACCCCCCTCTTCGGGAGAGGGCACCTTACACGAATTCCTACCAGCCTTCTCAGTGCTATATTGACAACTACCAAGGCTCGTCAGTTAGCTATACAAACAACCTTTCCTATGACCTGTATCAAACCCAGTATCAGCCTGCTTCTTACAGTCAGTCTTATAACCAGAACATGAACAACTTTCAGAATAATTACATGAGCAACTTTCAGAATAATTTCATGAACAACTTTCAGAATAATTTCATGAACAACCTTGTGAACAACTACAGCACTGGTAATTTCCAGTGGCAGCCTTATGCTCAAGACAATTATCAAGGAGCCAATAAAGTTTGGAGCTCGAGGACCCACTACAGACACAACCAGCAAAACCCAAGCTACTACAGAATGTCTCACAATTACTGAACCCAGACACAACCCACAGATCCAAGCCTACTACAGAATGTCTCACAATTACTGAACCAAGACACAACCCATAGAACTACTACATGATGTCTCACGCTTACTGAACCCAGACACAACCCACAGAACCAGAACTACTACAGAATGTCTCACAATTACTGAACCCAGACACAACCCACAGACCCAGAACTACAACAGAATGTCTCACAATTACTTAACCCAGACACAACCCACAGAACCAGAACTTCTACAGAATGTCTCACAATTACTGAACCCAGACACAACCCACAGACCCAGAACTACTACAGAATATCTCCAAATTAGTCCACATTTACATGTTCCTAGCTAACTAAAGATTTTTCAGAAGTAACGTAACTCTCAGGGAGTCTCACAATCAATTTACCCAGTGCTGTCTTTCATTATGTTGTTATTGTGTAAAGAAAACTCAAAAAAAACTTTGAGGAGACAAACTGGTCATGGTGTGTAATAGATTAAGTTAGTACTAGAAATTTACTTTTTATGCCTCCCAGGATGATATGGAAATATACGTAAGTTTTTTTTCCATGTTTACATCTAGTTATGAGTTGGCATAGCCTTCCTTGGGTCTTATGTTGATAACGATTTAGTGACATTTTGTATTGAGATGGTGAAAAATTTCCATCAAGATATGTTTCTCAACAAAAAAAAATGTTTTGCTTGTGTAAAATATTTATAATTGTAATGCCACAATTTCACATACCGGTATAGCCTTTTGTGTGAGTGTGTGTGTATCTGTCTGTCTGTATGTGTGTCTGTATGTAAATATATACAATCATGTATTTAAGTAATGAAATAAGTTGATTAAACATTGAAGCATATAAATGTTGACACTGAATCATGCAGAGTTGATAGAGATCTGTCTTGAAAAAGGTATTAGTCTTTGATGAATGCCAGGAGGAAAAAACCTAATTGGCATTGAAATTGGTTGTATTGATGCATGACCTTAATTAAAGACAAAGTCCATTTGTAGCTGCTATTGTCTACAAGACTGACTTTCTGATGACTCTTAGATGGGACTTGTCAACATCTTGCTACATTTGATTATGGATTTCTAGTGCTGAGAACTGCTTTTAGCCTGATTTTAAACAAGATATGATTATTTATTTTCGTTATTAGACTAGTGCTTGATACCTTTATGTTTTTATGTTCCTTGACCTGGATATTTTATGTATTACATGTATTTACAATGTCTTTTAATAAAAATATGAAAAAAATACATGTAGGGTTTTTGTTTCAAAATCTGTTTAAATTTTACAAGAAGCATATTTTTTTTAACGCATGTCAATGAAGTTGGGGGAGCTTATATAATTACCCCTGGCATCAGCATCTTAGGTTAAAGTTTTTGGAGAGGATTTCTATGCCCTGATCACAGAGTTTAACTTTAAGGACATATGCAAAGTTCCTTACCTACTGATAATTTTTCAAGATATTCTTAATTAAGGATTATAGTGCCATCAGATGTTCCTAATAAAAAAAAATCAGCATGCACTACCAAGGGTTTTAAAAGGATATCAATTGATGAAAATTCTTGCATAATTCAAAGAAAAATATACAAAAATTACTAAACATATATCCTAGGTGTTTTGTCTATCCAAACTTATTTTAGAAGAAGTGTACAGCAGCATATATAGACATTAAAATGTAGCACATAATTCCTTTAAGGATCGGAACTCTTCAACTCCAGGGAAAAAGACAATATAGTTCAAACTACATTGCATATGTCCTTTAAGTTAAATTCCAATTAAACATTAATTACTGGACTTTTACGAGAAGCGCTGACTTTTACAAACGAGGACTTACTTTTACACTAGGACATTATACGGAAACTCTTTTGCGATATAAACATTAAGCTCAGGAGTTAATTAAACGATGATAATGGGCCATTTCAAAGCAAATATTACGTTGTCTATGAAGGGATCGTCATCCACCCTACCCTCAAACCCCTCCATTCCCACATTGACCAATTCTTGCTTTGTTTTTCTTCCGATATGTTTTTTCTTCCCTATTTCATTCCTTCAGAAAAATTAGATTGAAAGGGGGTACTAACCTCACGAATAAGGTAATTTTAGGTATGTGGTTCTGCCTCTCATCATCTCTTGCATTGATTGCATACCGGTAAATCATGTTAGTGCTCCTACCACCATACCTATAACCACTATTAGGGTTTTCTTGTCTATTATCAATTCCGTTCCTCCGTACATAAGGCAGGTTTAAATGTCAAAGTAAGCCATCGACTGTAAAAGTCAGTGCTTCTCGCAAAAGTCCACTGTGAAGTAAATTTTAACTGTGTTCACAGAATTCACACAGTTTAATGTGAATTAGTTTAATTCAAATTACTTCGCATTACCTGCATCTGAATGCAAGAGAAGCTAATATGAATTAAATTCTGACGCATGAGTAGTGGCAAAATTAAGTCCTGTATGCCATATGTCAGTGGTCAGATATAGGTATGTGCTATTTTTGAGTGAAAAACAAAAAAAAAAAATAAGTTAATCTCCAACAATGTATGCAGTCACTATGGCATGTCAAATGGATCTGTTCTGCCAAGGTGACGTGATTTGAAAGTGACATCATAATAGCCTTACTGTAGAACTGAAATTTTAATGCACATTGGTTAACTTGACATAAACTGTCATGTGAATGCAATTTAATTTGCATTATTTTACTTTGTATGAATTTACTGCGAATAAAATATTTAATGTGCATTTGTGTAAACAGTGCATTAGGCCAAAATAAAAAATACCTTTGTTTCCCCTAACACGACTGACCCACTTAAATCGCACCGACTGAAAAGTTTTTATAAACAAGATCATTCAAATTTTTTTTTATTGTTTATTAACTTTATAAAATACAATTTCATCAAAATCCATTTTTATCAGAACGGTGGCTTTTTTTTCTACTCTGATTTGGCACCTACAGCATGTGGCCACAGAGGGTTAGTTCGTGTTATAAAACTTTGGCGACATATCAATCTTATTATATATCTTTAGCTTATTAGAATCCTACACTCTTGAAACATTTCGTGAATTAAATGTACCATGATTAAGGAGTGTTTTTGTTCTTTCCTATTTATAAAGATATCATTCAATTTTTTAGAATGTATTTTCATAACTGCTGTCAGAAAAAAAAATAATTTACCTACCTACCTACCCAACTTCAGATTTTAGGGTCGGGTTAGGGGAAACAAAGATATTTTTAATGATGGCCTTAGTTTCTTGGATAATGCATCCAGTATGTTTCATTGTACCATTCCGGTTTCAGATGCTGCTTCTCCATAAGAGTGGCCACAGGTCAACGTTTTTAACAAGAGGCCCATGGGCCACAACACTCACCTGAGTAACTTTGGCCTTGCTGTTTTTCACCTGATTCCCCCCCCCCCCCCCCTTGTAGTACTTATTGTGGCCCTGCCCTACCCCAAGGGTCATGATTTAAACAATTAGAATCTACACTACCCCAGGATGCTTCCACATAAGTTTCAGCCTTTCTGGTCCTGTGGTTCTTGAGAAGAAGATTTTTAAAGATTTTTTTCTGCATATTTCAATGTAAAACTTGGATTCCCTATTGTGGCCCCGCCCTCCCCCCCCCCCCCCCCCCCCCGAGGGTCATGAGTTGAACAATTTAGAATCTACACTACCCCAGGATGTTTCCACATAAGTTTCAGCCTTTCTGCCCCAGTGGTTCTTGAGAAGAAGATTTTTAAAGATTTTTACTACATATTTCAATGTAAAACTTGGATTCCCTTTTGTGGCCCTGCCCTACCCCCAAGGGTCATGATTTGAACAATAAGAATCTACACTACCCCAGGATGCTTCCACATAAGTTTCAGCCTTTCTGGCCCCGTGGTTCTTGAGAAGATTTTTTAATGACCCAATTTTTGTCTTTTCTTGATTATGTCCCCTTTGAAGATTTTTTCTGCATATTTCAATGTAAAACTTGGATTCCCGATTGTGGCCCCACCCTACCCCCGAGGGTCACAATTTTAATAATTTAGAATCTACACTACCCCAGGATGCTTCCACGTAAGTTTCAGTTTTTCTGGCCCCATGGTTCTTGAGAAGAAGATTTTTACTACATATTTCAATGTAAAACTTGGATTCCCTATTGTGGCCCCGCCCTACCCCTGGGGGTCATGATTTGAACAATTTAGAATTTACACTATCCCAGAATGCTTCTACATAAGTTTCAGCTTTTCTGGCCCAGTGGTTCTTCATCAGAAGATTTTTTAATGACCCCACCCAATTTTTGTTTTTTCTTGATTATCTCCCTTTGAAGATTTTTTCTGCATATTTCAATGTAAAACTTGGATTCCCTATTGTGGCCCCGCCCTACCCCCAAGGGTCATGATTTTAACAATTTAGAATCTACACTACCCCAGAATGCTTCCACATAAGTTTCAGCTTTTCTGACCCAGTGGTTCTTCATCAGAAGATTTTTAAAGATTTTTACTACATGTTTCAATGTAAAACTTGAATTCCCTATTGTGGTCCCGCCCTACCCCAGGGGTCATGATTTGAACAATTTAGAATCTACACTACCCCAGGATGCTTCCAAATTAGTTTCAGCTTTTCTGGCCCTGTTGCTCTTGAGAAGAAGATTTTTAATGACCCCACCCAATTTTTGTCTTTTCTTGATTATCTCCCCTTTGAAAGGGACTTGGCCCTTCATTTTAACAATTTAAACTCCCCTTTACCCAAGGATGCTTTGTACCAAGTTTGTTTAAAATTTGCCCAGTGGTTCTTGAGAAGATGTTGAAAATGTGAAAAGTTTACAGATGGATGGACAGACGGAAGATGGACAACGGGTGATCAAAAAAAAAACTCACTTGAGCTTTCAGCTCAGGTGAGCTAAAAACGGGTTTAAGATTTTGGAGTAGGTCTCATTGACAATTATAAGTCCTACATGGACCAAACTTTCATGGACGATGCATCTAGGGATGAACACTAACAACATGCTTCAGATGCTGGATTGAAACTACATTTTCCAAACGAGTGAACAGATTTACATTTCTGGAGCAGGTCCATTCCTAAGTTACTGTAAACCCTATCTTGACTCAAACTTGCATATTAGAAGATTCATGTAGGGATGAAAGCTACCAGACTTGCTTTGGATCTGACTACATTTAGATGAGTGCATGATCAAGTTAGTTTTTTTTGGAACAGGTTTATTCCTTGTAACTGTAGGCCTTTCGTGGACTAAACTTGCAAGTACGTATGATGCATCTAGTGTAGAAAACTACATGTACTAGACTTGCTTCAGATGCTAGATCTGATCTACATTTTCTGGATGAGTGATAAGTTGAAGTTTTTGGAGTAAGTCCATTCCCATAATGATTTATAAATAATATACATATTTATTGTACACTTCATTTCTCAAAAAACTGAGTTAGCTAAAACTTTTACATGTAACCATTATGAACCCTGATCATTATGCATTCACATTTTATGTTTCTTAAACTTAATGGACCCAAAGAAAAGGAATTATGTACCTTCAACAATAAAATTCATACAATTCTGTCATTAATAGGGTAAATATGGAAAATTTGCAGAAAAAATAAAAAAAATTGTGGTATATATTATAGATTTAACAGCAAATACATATTTTCAGTTGACAAAAACAAAAATTGTTGAATGCATAGTGCCCCACTCTCTCTTAAGCTTTCTTTTCTTTTCTTTTTTATTTTTAGTTCTCAACCTTCAACAAAATGGGACAATGATCCACTGGTTCTTTCCCTGGTAAATTATTCCCTGTTTTATTGCTCAAATGAAATAAAACATCAGAATTTTTCATTAATATTTAAAAAACTGTAAGGTTCAATATTTTTGTTTCAAAATTTTATTCAACAAACCTCAATATTATGCTTCAAACTTATGTTTTAAACAAGTTGGTGAGTGTGTCAAAAGGTCTTCTCGACAATGACACAATTTTATTCACTGCATCTTGAAGCAGATTGTTTATGGCAAATGACAAATTTATACAGAATACAAATAATTTCTACACTAAAATTTTTTTGGAATCAAATGTGACAATATTTTTCTATGAAAGCTTCTGTGTTTGCTCAAAACAAATGGATATTAATATGATGAAATTTCAAAAAATTCAACACAATAAATAAGACTTGCTTGAATGAACATGTTGAATAAATATTTTCAAATTTTAAGGGGAAAAAAATCCCAGTTCATCACCTTTTTAACATTGTTTATACAATACTCATACAGAGGATTGAATATTATGTAAATTCAACAACAGTGTATCACAAAAACTCACAATAATATATTAATAACAAATTTATAACAAGACACTGAGACAATAAGTAAGTTTTTATAACAATTTAAATAAATACAATGTACTATTTTACAGTCATGTTATATAATATTATTTTAACATTGTAAATATCACTGCACTGATTCTGCATTCATCTGTTTACTGAAGTCCCTTTTGTTGATTTACAATTTACTTAAAACAAAGTTACTGTAAAATGAGATTTCTTTCTGTTTTTTAATCTTTTGTGATCCTGTGACATATTTATAGCTCCTAACAAGTCACTGAAACAACATGCTGGTTCACGGTGACAATGATTAGCAAATATTCCATATTTAAACTTACCAAGACGTGTTTGCACACAAATGAAAATTGGTTTACAGTATATTACAAAAATGCACATATATTCCCTCCATCTGTATAGTTTTCAAAAGTTTAGGGTTTGTAAATATGTCATTGGATATAACAAGTTTGTCTATTGAAAAAAAACACATCTTAATAAATCACTGAGTATAAAACCACACTTTTATTGAAAATATGCCTACCTATGTAGCTGAGTGCTAATATTGGGGAAGTAACTCCTGATTGCCAATTAATATGTAAACATTTACATCATACTTAAAAAAATATAGCTAACTACATGGCACATAGGGTAAAATAATGTTATAAACTCTCAAATGATGGCAAAAAATGTTTCATTGAACTCTTACAGTGTAAAAATGTCTAGTTAATATTATACTATTAAAAATTTTTTCACTTAATGGGTATACTCATCAAGTCATCAAGAGCTAGTTGGTGATTGTTCAACTTCAAGCAATCAAACATAAATAATAAATAAATAATCATGTGCAAAAAAAATTTAACTACAGTCACCTTGTTATCTCAAAAAGGGACCGGGAAACTACTCCGAGATATCCGAGGATTCAAGATATCCAGGGTAAAATGCTAAAAGAATAAGCAGTTGGGATTTTCAAATCACTTCCACATATCAATGGTATTTGATATATCAGAGTTCAAGATACTGAAGTTCAACTGTACATTCTCCCATATAAGCAGAATTTTTTAGTGATGATTAAATTTTGGCAATATTAGTGAGGGTTCTGAAATCGCTAAAATTAAATATCCCTAGCAATTTATTCTGTATCGTTTACTATAGCTATCTCTCTTGACATTATAAAATTGGGAAAATTATCTCTCACTAAAAATTATACAAATTTTTTGGGATTAAAAAAATTCGCGTCTCACTTAAATTTCCACTGATACAGTATAATAAATTACAATTAATTAATGCTATCAATTAGCAAGTAATCATGCAATTCAACGAAAAAGGAAAAAAATCTTAATAAAGTGTGTAAATAGAGAGGATTTCTTCTTCAGAAAGAAAATGTCACAAATTAACATACAATAATATCAATCCCACTGGTACAATTTAACAAAGTGATTATAGCATATCTCTAAGAAATTACTAGAAAAATGTACATGTAGATCACAGTCTATGTTTAGAATGAAAGAGCCTTGTAAAGGTTGAAACTATTTTACTGCATGAGAATTGTAATAAATAGTGTAAACACAACACAGGCAATGTCAGTAAGTTAGATTAAATTATTAGATTTCAACATGATTCAAACACTCATTCAACCAAAAATAAACCATCAGCTGTATATGTAAAAACAAGTTCAATCTCCAAAAATAGATAAAGCACCTTAACAATATTTCAAAAATTAATAGAGATTGATATACAAGTAGTCAACAAAAATGATGACCATACTTGAATTTGATTATCTATATTTATTTAGATTATGCACATATAATATTTCAGATCTTATGTTCAGATTTATAAGGATAATTACAAATGTTTTTGTGAGACATAATCCAGAAAAACAACTAATTAAACAATCTCTTTATTTGATAAAAATAATATTCATATGAGTAAAAAATGCAGGAAAATAAGCACATGTGAAAACAAAGCTGGGTGAATTAATGCACAAATCAGTATCATTACAACTAAGAGTAATCCTATATAACAGTACTTATCTATAGTTATAAGATCAACAGGAAGTCAGGGGACATAATGCTCACCTGATGACAATTACACTGAAAACAAGAATGCTGAGAATTGGAATGAACTAAACAAATATACTGTGGAGCATTCTTGGCTTCAGGTAACGTTGATTCAGGAAACCTTATTCAAACAATAAGATATTAAAAATTCTTACTTTTTCACACACTGCTAGGCCATTAGACTAGGAAGATCAGTATAATGTCAAACAGCTTTGTATGTGACCTCTCATTGGTCACAGAGTTAATATACCACCTAGATGTAACCCCTTCATAGCCTGTATGTAGATACATGTAGTTGTATAACATATAATTGCTTGTATTATGAAAGCAATAAAGAAAACCTTTGTTAAAATCTTTAGCATGTGTTATCAAGACTACTGGCAAAGTCTGGCATCTGACATAAGATAGATTATACGGCTAATTTCATAAGGTATGTAGTATCCTTTATGTGAAAGTATAACAAAGAGACAAACTGATCAGAAAAATAAAATCTTAATCACTCTCATGGGCTAACAATGGTTAGAGAAAAAAATGGCTCTGATGAGCTACAACAATGAATGGCAGGAGTTACTGATCCTTTTTCTTATAACTTTTAAGCTCGACTGTTTCACTGGTTGGATCACTCATTGCTTTATTGTACGAGGATTTCCTGATACCACTAGTGTGTTGTCCAGAACTATCATGTCTTTGTAATAGGTCAGGGTCACTTCCTGAGTGACCTTGACCTCCATTTAGTCTTTCCGTGACCTTACTCTGTACATTCTCTCCCTCCTCCTCCTCTTCAGTGTGATCCTCCTCCGAGATGGAAGTAAAAATAGATTTTGTCTGTGAGAGTAATGGTCGTTTATGTGCTTTCTCACCTTTAGGGCTACCTTTATCGTACCGTTTCAGAGGTTTCTCATTCTCTTCGTGAATGTGATCGGGACTCTTTCGGTGTGTTTCATTTTTAATATAATGCTTGTCAGGATTATCTTCCAATTTGATCGGTCTTAATCGGGGATCAGGAAGTAAAGAGTTTCCATCAATAAAATTATCTAAATTTACACCACGTAAATTTGTCACATCTGAGGGGGAGCGTCCTCTCACGAACTTTGGCCGTTCTGGTACAGCTAAGCTGAGTCTGCGTTTGTAATTCTCCACGACTCCACGATGGTGTAAAGCTTTATTAGAACCAAATGGACTATTGGATTTAGAGCCTTTGAATACTGCTCGAGACATTCTTCTATTTCTGAATTGTTTATCTTGTAGATATCGTAATAAATTCGTTGAACTATCATCTTTCAAATTTTTATCAAGTTTTCTGTGTTGTACCTACAAGGATACAGTCAAAGCAATATTAATATGTGTATTATTTTTTCAAATCTTTGATTTTTGTTGTTTTTGTAAGAATGGTTTGCACTTCAATTAGTTTTTGCTAAGGCCACCTTTATATAATCAGAAATGACCATGGGCTTAAGGAGGTTGGATCCTGACATCAAAAGTAATGAGAATTTTTTATGAAGTATATTTTTAGAATTTATACACATAGCTTAATTAAAAATCAAAACAAAAAATTGGGGTCAATGCGCTTCCTTTGGCGCTACAGAGCATTTAGTTTGACCTTTTTGCACTGTAAAAACGTCTTACACATAAATCAGTTTTTTAAGTTTTTCCTCCGATATTTTTTATTCAAATAAGTTATGGGAACAAACACAGTTTTATTTCATCTTGAATAGACCCATTAAAATTTTTGACAACGAAAATTTTTTTTAAATTACTCCGCAGGTTCAATAATTTGACCTTTTTGCACTCAAAAAATTTCATTTTGCTAGCATTACAAATTTAACAAGCAAAAAACTCATTTAAAAGTAATGACATTTTACTGAATTTAAGAAGAATGGTTAAAAGTATCTTGTATATTCAGAAAAGAAAGTTAAAAGTGGGGGTCTGTGATGTTAATTTTTAGATATTACTAAAATAGTGCTAATTTCGAGCTTAAATTAGGGCTATTTTTTTGATTTATTTATCAAATATGATGATTGAATTCATGACAGTTTATTAAATATATAATTTAGGACCAGTATAAAACAGTTCACTGCTCAAAATAATTCTGTGTGCAGACTGCATGTAAAAATAGGAATCCAAACTTAACATACTTTAAATACTTCGAAAGAGAAAAACTGATCATTTTCTTCTAGAAAACCTTCCGCCACAAAATATAGTTCCTCAGTTAATGCTTTTGGTATGGAATTTAATCATGGAGTTTTAACTGAATATAGTTTATTTGGCATTGTAGAATCCAAATTTATTGTAAGAATTAAAACACTACGCAGATTTTTTTAAATATAGGTTAAAATAAAAATCTGCTCAAAAGCTCAGGAGCGAACCTTGTTAAGTTCAACTTTACAGGAGATATCCCTGAATGAAAGTTCTACATACATCTCTATAAGATGGCGTAAATATATTTTTGAGTTCCTGTGCTGTGGGATCCTGGGAAATTTCTGGTTTTCTCAGGAAGGCGGGGACGATTGATTTCCTCTTCATTCCTGGCTGCTTCCTCTTACTCTCCACTGTATGATACCAAAGAAACAAATTCAAAAAATATCTCCTCTTGTTATAACAGGGTTTTAAAGATAATATTAAACTTCAATCACCTTTAAATTTTAAATATATTTTTTAATTTTTAAGAACAACTTGTAAATCACTACTGTTAATCATTTTTTTATTGCAAGAACTTTATTTTTGCGTAATTAGGCCAGATGTTCTGCTCATGAAAATTTCATTCTCATGTTTATATTTTTAGTATAGATTATATACTATAATATCCAGAATTTATGAAAATGTTGTCTTGCTTATAAAATTAGGTAATCTACAGTGTATATATATATCTGTGCAAAGTAACATAAAAGTAATTGACAGAGCATACAGAAATTTTTCAGTCTGTCATTTTCCTCGTCCCAGTAGCCAGTAGGTAGCTTGTCTGGAGCTAATGGCTGACGAACCGTGACGGCAGGAAGTACCAGGTCATCCGAGCCATCACTGATCTCTCCTTCTGATTCCTCCCTATAGTAACGAGTTATTAATAGTAACGAGTTAGAGTATTAAATACCAGGACAGGTCAATCAAAATATTCTCCCAGTATAGTTAGAGTATTAAATACCAGGACAGGTGAATCAAAATATTCTCCCAGTATAGTTAGAGTATTAAATACCAGGACAGGTGAATCAAAATATTCTCCCAGTATAGTTAGAGTATTAAATACCAGGACAGGTCAATCAAAATATTCTCCCAGTATAGTTAGAGTATTAAATACCAGGACAGGTCAATCAAAATATTCTCCCCGTATAGTTAGAGTATTAAATACCAGGACAGGTCAATCAAAATATTCTCCCAGTATAGTTAGAGTATTAAATACCAGGACAGGTCAATCAAAATATTCTCCCCGTATAGTTAGAGTATTAAATACCAGGACAGGTCAATCAAAATATTCTCCCAGTATAGTTAGAGTATTAAATACCAGGACAGGTCAATCAAGTATTCTCCCAGTATAGTTAGAGTATTAAATACCAGGACAGGTCAATCAAAATATTCTCCCAGTATAGTTAGAGTATTAAATACCAGGACAGGTCAATCAAAATATTCTCCCAGTATAGTTAGAGGATTAAATACCAGGACAGGTCAATCAAAATATTCCCCCAGTATAGTTAGAGTATTAAATACCAGGACAGGTGAAACAAAATATTCTCCCAGTATAGTTAGAGTATTAAATACCAGGACAGGTCAATCAAAATATTCTCCCAGTATAGTTAGAGGATTAAATACCAGGACAGGTCAATCAAAATATTCCCCCAGTATAGTTAGAGTATTAAATACCAGGACAGGTGAAACAAAATATTCTCCCAGTATAGTTAGAGTATTAAATATCAGGACAGGTCAATCAAATATTCTCCCAGTATAGTATACAATACCTGGATATATGAGTCTAAACATTCCTCCAAAGGTAAAGGTATAAAAATAAGCATCCCTTGATCAGATGGAATGCAATAGACAGTTGTTATGGAGAGATGTCTTGAAAGTTTTTACAGAGTAAAAAGATTTATTAAAAGTTCTCCTAAATTATTATATTGTATTCAAGGTATTTTCTAACAGAAACTACAGGAAAAACATTCAACAATCCAATTATTTGGAGGTATTTAGTAGTTGTAAATCTTAAAGTTGTACGAGGAACATTAGACATTACTGATTAGACTGTTCATATCTGTATTATAAACACACTGATGAAGGGGTTTGATCCACCGATCTTAGACTATTGAATGATAAGGGGAGGAAGGAACAACATCCATCATTATTTGTTCAAATCAATGACTACAAATTACTGCAATTCAATGAGACACTTTTTATTGACTGTTCATGAGTTTAAAGGATGGATGTCTATATTTTACTCACTCATGTATATCCTGTCCAAAAATTTTAGAGTTTTAAAATTCCATAATTTACTATATAAAACAGATTCTCATACAGGACACCATTTCATGGGACAATTACCCAGTAAATCTCTATCTCTTGTTTGAAATATTACTCATTTCTGCTCTTCATTAGTGCTTTATAGGTTCTTTAGATATTTCAGAACGTTATAGTGCTTCTATACTAGAAATGTTACTTACTCGGCATCATTGCTCTCCTCCTGATGAAGCCATGGAAAATCAAGATTGCCATATTTGGAATTTATCATTGCACTACCTTGTAAGTTCTCAAAGTGTTGCCTAAAGAGAAAACCATGTTATACAGGTATGAAAAATAAAAAAAAAATGTTAATGAATATTTTCAGTTTAAAAAAAACAAACACTTAATACATTAATTTTGAATTTCTCCACTTTTCTTCCAGGATTTCTGGTATTGTATTCTATTAAGCACATCATTAAGATGATAAAAGTGAATACACCTACTGTAGAGCAATTTCCTCAAAGCAGGACATGATCTGCTCATCCATACTGACCGGTTCCTTCATCAGCCACACCTTAAAGAACTTCCTGTTGTAATACTCAATTATTTCCTAAAAAAGACAAGGTGAAGATACATATAACAGTGTATATATTCTTGGACTAATATTAGCTTTCAAAATTAATGGTCATCAAATCATCAGCCCAAGTAGAGAAATTTCATGTACGGTTAAATCCCATTTTCTTGGGAAAAAAAAAAAAAAAACTAAGATAACTGGGGATTCAAGATATCGAGGTTAAAATAAGGACTTAAAACACACTTCAAAATATTCATGATATTTGAGACAATGAAGTTTGAGATACCAAAGTTGACTGTATATGGATCAACAGAAATTATAAACTATGCTTCATATGTAGTTAAGTTCACAATCATGTCCCCCCTTGCTACTGTGACTTAATGGAGATGCACGTGTACATTTCTTTTCCATTGTTTACCATATCTTTACATATGAAGTATAGAGATTTGGTAGAAATACATACTCTGAAATAATTTTCTCCATGTTCTCCGAGGATTTCTTCGATTCCTGCCATCACATGATCAATGACCTGAAACAACAACAGACTCTGACTGTCAATGATCTTAAACTTAAATGAAACCACTCTTTGTGTATATACATAACAAATATGTTTCACTGTATAAAACACTTCCTATAATGTTAATATTTAAAAGTATGCATACAAACAGTGAATATTTCATGACTTTAAATATGACACAGATTAAGGTATGTAACAATGACGTACATAAATGCACAAAAAATAAATGGTTTGCAGTGGCAAGAAATATTTGCGAGGAAAAGAAGGTCACAAAACTGGCGGATATTTCTCAAATAAAAATCGGTTTACAGTATGTCCTGAGTTTCATGTAATCATAACTTATAAAGAAATCATTTCCAGATTTACATGTGACAAACTTTCACTGGTAAACATTTCCAGAAACAGAACATGTGACAAGACTTGCTCAGATAAACACATCCCGACTTACATGTCAAGTGAAAATTTCTAAATTAACATTGCCTATAAATGCCACATACAGCTAATATTTTCAGACTTACATGTGTGTTGATTTCTTCAACAAGCTTTAAATCCTGTTCCTCCTGTAGTTTGATTTGTAATAATCTGACCAATGGCTTGATAGATATACCCTAAAACAGAAATTCAATATAAGCTACACTGGTGTATTATAATTTTTTTTAATATTTCCTCTTTTAAATACACATGTATTTTAATCAAAATACAATTTGATCTTCTAAACAAAATCAGTTATAAAGTACTTATCTAAATCACTTCTGTTTCAAAATTCCATTTTCTGATAACATTCAAAACAGAACAACAACAAAACAAATTCTGACCTGAACAAATACTGTAAAGAAGATAAGAGCCAGACAAGTTGTCATAAAGATGTCCTTATTTTGTTTGAATTCTTCATGGCTCAATAAATCAACAAGGGAAAAAGCTACAGCTCCTCGGAGACCCCCATATGCCTATTAAAGAAATGGCCATACAAATCAACTATTTCCATGACAGACATTCTCAACATGACAAGGAATGTATGCCAATAAATGTAATTTTTTTAAAAATTGAATTTGTTAAATCTAATTTCCATAGATTTATAGTAAGGTATTTTAGCTGAGTTAATTATCTTTGTACTCCAATAGTAAAAAAAAATCTAAGGTGGTGATGAACTATATCATACCATGATAAATTTTTCCACATTCTGGATTTTTCTCATCCTGTTAGATCTGTTTATTATCCAAGTAAGACAAAATACCACTGAAAATAAATAGAATCTTGATTAAGATACTAAGATTAACATTAATTAGAATACCAAAATAGGTTAAAAGTATATTGATGAGCACACTTGGACATGCATAGCATTTTTTACATATTGTTACCAGTAAACACAGCCACAACTCTTTGGTACCAAAATAAAGTTAAAAAGTAAAATTAATTGATTTTTCGATATTAATTGTTAAAACAAAATTATAAGGAGATTTTACATAGTATTTACTTATAGCTAAGGTTCCTATCTGAAATTCAGACATGAATAAAGGTATATGTATACATTGAAACTTGTTTAAATGTTGTTTATTCTGAAATCTTGCCTAAAAAGGTGTAAACTTTAAGTCCCTTTCAGTAAAGAACTGGGTACGTTAAGTATAACAGAGCGGCCCTGTCTCCAAATTTGATTTCACTTTTTTACAAACATGCCTACGATGTGTCCTTTCAAAATCGTTTTATTTTTTTTAATTATCACAAACCGTTTTTCCATCAGAGGTCTCGAAAAATGGGGAGTTTTCTTTAGAAATTACAAATTTTGACGTGATAACGTCATCACGGCGTTACTGATTTATAACGTTACATTAAAAGAAATCTGTAAATTCTCTGAACCGGAAACTATTTACTTTAACCTGCCTTATGTTCCAGAAAACAATTTTGAACTTTTATTTCAATTCATCGTAATGTATCTTTGATAGCTGGAAGGAGTATAATAATTTAAAGGAAAATATAATTTTATTACAAACGATTTCATCAGACAAGTAATGAAGCTTGATTCATCCATACAGACGAGACAAAGTAGTACTTCTTTTAAAAATGTGCTCGTATCAAATTTATCATTTTTTATGTAAAAATGTCCTAACGATTTCTTCAATCATTTTCCGCATTGTCTATGAAGTTACATTAAAATTTTTAAAGATACATGAATCAGTATTAGAAAGAAAATTGGAACGTCCCATATAAAGTTGTCAAAATTGGATTTTTGGCAATGAAAAAGCCATCAACACCACTCCCCTTTTCCATTCCAACAAATAGCAGCGCTATTAATTTCGTATTTTTTTTTTTTTTTTTTTTTTTATAAACGTATAAATTACTATTACGGGGTTACGAGGTGTCTTAAACTGCGTTAAAAATTTTTTCTCTGATGTTAGGATTTCTTTTATAGATCGTTATTTATTCATTCCAGTGGATCCGTTTTACTGCATGGTTCATGTAAAATACCCTAACCAGGAACAATCCCCAATATACTTACACACAATCACTTTCTACGTTAAAACCACAAGAGGAGACCGGTTATAAGAGTCCTGATTGATGAGGTCATTCCAAGTTTTTTCTTTGTTTAGCATCCATTCTAACTTATCTTCCTATCCGAGAAAACACACGAACCAAAAGGGGAAAAACGCAGCATTTTCAGAACAGTTCTAGAATTTCTTATTATCATTTGAGACCTCTCCTCGCCATAAAACTTGTAGTTAAACTACTAGTTTATTGAAATAAAAAAAATAATACACCACTTAAAAAGAGGGATGGCAATCCCAGAAGAATAAAATGCATTTCAGAGATTCGTATTTGTTGACTTTAATTTGAGTTAACTTTGTGTTTGCGTTTCAAAGCTTTGTATTTATCAATTTTAATTTGTGTTTGTTTTTAATTTCATAACCTCAAAACCAATTCGTCCGCGTACACTGCACATAGAAAAAAAAACTTGGAATGGCCTTATCATAACTTGCGTTACAGACCTTGAAAAATTTTGCTTCAAATAAAAACCGTGAATCTCCGAAGGCTTAAAAAAGGGTGTGCGATTTGTTTAGATCAATTTTTCGAAGAACAAAATATTTTATATAGCCAATGCTAATAATTTAATTTTAGAGACAAACACAGTACTTTGCATGTACATACTCATTATTTGATTAACAAAATTGAAAATTATATGCCTAAATCTGGGTAGTGAATTCGACAGGAAATGCACACGAATTCTCGGGAAGGGATTCAGAAGCCTGTAGTACACTCTAACGGGCACAATTTCCTAAAACTAAAAGTTATAAAAATAATGATATAATATTGTGTGTATGATTTTCATATAGAGTTTATCCGCGTCAGCTATGAAAATATGCGCTTGTCGTCTTCAAAGCAATGCAGCATGAAACGGCAGACACTTACATTGATATCGATCAGTAAAAGATCGATCAACGGTCACAGTCCAGTGGGGAGCCAAAGGAAATTGGAAAGGGATGTATTTAGTTTTAAATCAAATTCTTGATATAATTTTTTTATTGGTACTCATTACAGTACATGTACATGTATAACTTGATTATCAGTAAGCCCCCCCCCCCCCCCCCTTCTTTTTACATAGAGACAAAATACAAATAATCGAAATGCAGAATAACAGAACACTCACATAGAAGAATCAAAATTCACTTTCACGTCCCTTTTTATAAGCTATATAGAGATTTTATTTCTAGTTCAGTTATCAAATTATACGAAATCTTATGTTATTTTGTTACTTGTGGGAACAATACGCAAAACACGTCACAGTACTTCTTTATAGAGTTATCCTTGCCATTCCCGGATTATAACACTAGCTTGATTATGTTTCTTTTTCATGTTAGTGTCTGATAAAAAAAAAAATCTTTAAAAATATACCTAACAAACTGCTGACATGAATTGCAAGACTATACATCACGTCATCTTCTAAGACAAAAACTGCATTAAAATAGATAAAGATTTTATTTAGAACTCCTCCCTATGTTTGCATGTTACACAGCCGTAGGTAAGATACATGTTTTTGATATAATAATTATTTCGGTGACAATGATAATTTTATCACTTCCTTTGGATACATTAACTCTCTGGGGCATTTCCTTGTGCATTTGTCCTTGTAGTAACGATAAAATACTTTTAATTTGTTTTTTTTCTGGAACGGATTATCATCACAGACGGACGTTGAATCTTTAAAATCTAGCGATAATGTGCACCGCCGTTTTCACAGAGGTGATATTGGACAGGACGCTCCTTCAGCCCCGCGATGAACATCTATTGTAATACTAAACATATTTCTTATGAAATATATTACTATTATTTTATGGATAATCTGGATGAAATCCTTTTAAAAATACTCGCTTACTTCAAGATTAACAATAGTGTACATGTAGTTAATATGTACATTCGTTTTTTATACAGATAAATATCTATAGAGTAATCTTTTTTTCATTTCAAGACTTGGAATGCCTTAAAATGTATTAGGAAAACAATTTATGAAAAAAAAAAAAATAACGAGTTAAACCATCGATTACGGAGCGGAAAGGGGGTGTCTTGTCCACAAGTAATGCAAGATCGTGTTTGTATTTCTTACAGAACTGCATGAGAACAGATAATCTTTATTTATAGACAATAAAAAAAGGTTGATTGTATCATGTTTCACTTAAATTTTCGTAGAAAAAACCGAAAGCGTACACCACTGTATACGTTTTTTAAGCCATATAAACTTGGTCAACATAATTATCTAAAATTCCTTGTAAATTATAAATTAAACCCAATTTTACTTGAAAACACTGATGTCAATATTCCGATCAGCATGATAAATGTATATATAATTAATAAGTGTTACTACATGTAAGAACTTTTCCATTCCCAGCTGCTGACCTTCAATAAGTAAATGTAGGTCGGCAGTGGCAGATTTAAAAGTATTTGGTCATATATAAAACACTTCCTGATTATTCGATAAAACACTAGAATCTTTTCTGATATAATTCATTTTGTCAAATAAAAATCTGCAACAATACAGTGACAAGGATAACAAGTTTTGAAAAGAAATGTTCAAATGGTGACAACTATACATGTAAGACAAGCTTCCAATCTACCTCCCCCCCCCCCCCCCCCCAAAAAAAAAAGAAAAACGTTAGCTATTGTCTTGTGACATTCATGAATCCCAGACATATATAAATTGAAAAAGAATAAAACATACTTAAGAAAGCTGATGATTTTCAATAAAAATGTTAAAAATAATCTTTTCTTAAGTCAAATAAAGTCAATGTCCACTATGAAAGAGTCGCGCATTTTAATTGGAGGTACATTGTACATATAGGATTAAATGTAAATTGATTGTCTGAACCATCCCAAGTTATGTCGTTAAATCACTTTTTCATGCTGTAATTATTGATTGAATATTTATCATAGTTGTGAAGACTAAAGAAATTGTCTCAAGTACATATTTTCAACATGATTGCTCTTTGTGACGTCATTTTTTTCAATGCATTGCGTCACTAATTTACATGTAATGTCCCATAGTAAATTTCACTGAGAAAGGTTCATATGGTTTTCTTTTGCATAAATAATTGTATTAAATTAATTTTTTTTTCAAATGCAGAATTGAATTTAAAAAACAATAAAAAAAATAATAAAGCCTTCAGATATAGAAATAAACAATTAATTTCTTTAAAAATATAGATTTTATTGTGGAGAAAAGGTGACGTCTATCCAAAAATGCAGCATTTTTACTTCAATTTTTTGTAAAAACGGATGTGGCCGCACTTTTGTAAGGTTATTTTTTCTCTTTAATATTAAAAATCGTAGTGTATTTGTTCTTTCTGCAAAGTTTCGCATACATACTTGGATGCGGCCATATCGAAATATAGACTTGAAGAGGAGGAAAACGTCCAAAATAGGGGAATTCCGGAATATTAGACCGGTTTTGAACGTTATATAAATGAAAGGGCACGTGAGTTGAGAAAATTTATTCCTATTTCGCACACAGGGAAACCTTAACAGTTAATTGATACAATTGATAGAATGCAATCGTGCGTTTAATTTTTGCCGATTTTACAGGGCTGTAAATCGGTCTTAACGTACCCAGCTCTTTGTTTAAAATTGGAATGTTTTCTAATCCAGCGAGTTTCTTTGGAACAAGTGGTGTCTGGATTTTACTGTACATGATAAACATGAGATTCTTTGTTTTGTACCAGTTATTTACTGTGCTCTAAATTAAACATCAAAATTGTCTGAAGTAATGCTTCATTAATAAAAGATTTTGTAACAGGAAAAGAAATAGACCAGGATTTGAACCCAGGCCCCCTAAATCTTCAGCCAGGTGCTCTACCGAGCTATCTGGCCACAGGTGATCGAACTCGTCTGACCACCACAATAGTATATTTTAATGCATAAGTATTGGAATTCTTGATTGGCATTTTGAGAAACAAAGCAAAAAATGGCACATGTCTGAGACACTTATTGATACAGACTCTTATCCCCATGGATCATTTTTACAATTAGTTTGAGTATTCTGTTGTAGTAACTGACCAAGAAATCTGTAGAGGAGACAGAGGAACAATGTCCACAATATTAGTTCCCATCTCCAGTGGCTGAGGTTCATAATCTCACAGTTAAACAGACCAATACCCAGGAATAGGAAGATAATACAGTCACTCAGAGCACTGAAAAAACAAATCATCATACTATTTAATGAATTTAAATCATCACATGTGTCAGTATGACAGAATTATGCCTCAGTAGAGCTCATGTTTTTTTGGTGAATTGTAAATTGATTTAAAGTTTGTTTTATCTTACCCTGCTCCAAGATCAGTTGGCATTTTAAAACATTTACGGGTCAAAATATTATCATTTAATTGGAAGGCTACTTCAACATGTTGAAGGGACATACCATTCTATCAGTTTAAAGCTCTAAACTACATGTATATGGCAAATTTATGATTAAGTTATGTCTAACTTTGTTGTGAAAAAAATACATATAATAATATGCAAAGAAGAGCAGAACTTACTTCTGCATTTTACTGAAGCATGTGATGGTGATATGGGATTTCTGTGAGGTTAGAACTTACCTCTGCATTTTACTGATGTGATGGTGGTATGGGATTTCTGTGAGGTTAGAACTTACCTCTGCATTTTACTGATGTGATGGTGGTACGGGATTTCTGTGAGGTTAGAACTACTGAAGTATGTGATGGTGATATGGGATTTCTGTGAGGTTAGAACTTACCTCTGCATTTTACTGATGTGATGGTGGTGTGGGATTTCTGTGAGGTTAGAACTACTGAAGTATGTGATGGTGATATGGGATTTCTGTGTGGTTAGAACTTACCTCTGCATTTTACTGATGTGATGGTGGTATGGGATTTCTGTGAGGTTAGAACTACTGAAGTATGTGATGGTGATATGGGATTTCTGTGTGGTTAGAACTTACCTCTGCATTTTACTGATGTGATGGTGGTATGGGATTTCTGTGAGGTTAGAACTTACCTCTGCATTTTACTGAAGTGATGGTGGTATGGGATTTCTGTGGGGTTAGAACTACTGAATTATGTGATGGATGAATGGGATTTCTGTGAGGTCAGAACTACTGAAGTATGTGATGGTGGTATGGGATTTCTGTGAGGTTAGAACTACTGAAGTATGTGATGGAGGTGTGGGATTTCTGTGAGATTAGAACTACTGAAGTATGTGATGGTGGTATGGGATTTCTGTGAGGTTAGAACTTACCTCTGCATTTTACTGGAGCATGTGATGGTGGTATGGGATTTCTGTGAGGTTAGAACTACTGAATTATGTGATGGTGGTATGGGATTTCTGTGAGGTTAGAACTACTGAATTATGTGATGGTGGTATGGGATTTCTGTGAGGTTAGAACTTACCTCTGCATTTTACTTAAGTATGTGATGGTGGTATGGGATTTCTGTGAGGTTGAACTTACTGATGTGATGGTGGTATGGGGTTTCTGTGAGGTTAGAACTACTGAAGTATGTGATGGTGGTGTGGGATTTCTGTGAGGTCAGAACTACTGAAGTATGTGATGGTGATATGGGATTTCTGTGTGGTTAGAACTTACCTCTGCATTTTACTGATGTGATGGTGGTATGGGATTTCTGTGAGGTTAGAACTTACCTCTGCATTTTACTGAAGTATGTGATAGTGGTAAGGGATTTCTGTGATATGTTATGGAATGCATAGTGAGCCTGTGTCAGTCCACAGCCTATCAAACTGAAAGTAAATTTGTCATAAATTACCTAAATATGGAGCAATTATATGTACCACCAAGTTACCAAAGTAAAAATGAAACTTCAGGCACATACATGTATACCATCTTCCAAAGTCATGGGTTTCTGATCCACTCCATTCCACACAAACCCTTGACCGAATAGACTGACTTTGAAGGAGTAAGAAGTCCGCTGTCTGATTGGCCTCATTAAAGTTTACATAAGCCAATCAAAAAAATTGTTTTATCTAACCTGAAACTAAATCTTAAACATAAAAACACGCCAGTTATAGTCCCAATGAAAACGTCTTTACATTGAATGACCAAGTTAAAGGATTGTCTCAGCTCTGGAGTTAAAAGTTATGCGGAATTTATTACCAACTTTCAATACTGTCTCGCATTCTCTATTTAAATTGCTTACTCTGATTGGTCAATAGCAGAGGTCATAAGAGTTCAAAATGTGTAAACCCTGTCAAACTTAGTCTATTCGGTCAAGGGTTTATGTAGAGCAGAGCGAATCAGAAACCCTCAACTTGGAAAGATGACATGGATGTATAAGTTACAGAAGGCACATTAACATACAGTCAAATCTCATTATCTCGAACTCGATGGGACCGAGAAAATTTTTTTTGATATCCGAGGATTCGAGATATCAGGGATAAAATACATAAAGAATAAGTGGTTGGGACTTCCAAATCACTTTGACATATCCATGGAATTCGAGATATTTGAGCATTTCATAATGAATAGTTCGTAACTAATACTTTTGAAGACAAATAAATATTTTATCAAAAAGTGCAAATGAGTACATAGAAATTATTTCTTATAATTTAAGTGCAACATATTTGGAGTTATATGATAAAACCTTTGATAACCTTTAATTTGAAGCACAATCTTAAACAAAACTGCAGTTAACTTACCTCTGTCTAATGTGATCGGAACTTGCCTACATAAAAGTCAAATTATAAATTTTCCTTATGTCAATTGACTTACCCAATAATACCTGAGAAATGGAATAATTCTGCTACAAGGTATGAGATGTAAGCTAACACAAAGACGGCCAACGGCTCTACCACTACAATAGAAGAGTCAGGTTAAATATAATTATGAGAAAAACATCAATTACCTCCCTTAACTATAGAGCTTGAAAAAAAAAAACTGATAGGGTTACTTGTTACTCTGTATTGGTACAATGTATTCATAAAAAAAAACATTTTTAGCAAAAATCCTGCACATATTGCATGTTTATTATTTCTGATTTGCTGTGGGCTCTATTGTCTGCCTGGCTAGAGAAATGATCGACACAACCTAAGTCAGCTTATAAAGTTGATTATCCATCTGACAATCAACTAATCATATTACACTTGATTTTACTGTACAAGTCTTATTTTCTGAAGAAATTGTTCTCAACGTTTGTCAGAATTTACATATTGGGAAGAAACAAAGGATGAAGGGTGTCTAAGATGTTACAATATAGAATTAACTGGAGCTGCCTTTATAATTAATTTACCTCTGACAGTACTGGTGTACTTGGTGATGATGGCTGTCAAAACACCAAAGAAAATCCCAATGAACAGACCACCAAGGCTTACAATGAAGAACGATACTAAACCTTTAACCACCTACAATCAAACATATATATATACATGTACTGTAGTTATTATAAAAAAAAAAGATTCAAAACTTTCAACATGGTTGTCTGTAATTGCAGGGACATGAAGCTGAACAGCCCCATTCCTAATGCATATTAAGTAGCTTTCTCCCAACTGAATGCCATGGTGTTGTCATTGTAAATGATAAAGTTGATTACAAACACTAAAAACCAATAAAGATGAGTTTTTAAAAACTTTTACATGTTGATTTCCCCTAAACATTGATATGTATAATTTTCCCAATTTTAATGGACATCATTTTGGAATTCTGTTCATTCCAAAATATAAGAACATGCCTCCAGAACTATCATTAATGATTAAGACACTAATGCTGGTTCCAGACTAGGCTTCCTGGAATAAAAAAGTTGGAATGAGAAAAATTAACTTATGCTTGCCAAAAAAAGTAAGAAAAAAGAAACTAATTTTAAAGGGGGTACAAAGCTCAAGGCTTAGTCAGGTGAGCTAAAAGTAAACAGCAGTTTAAAACAAACAAAAATGTCTCCCAAATGTTTCCAATGTGATAAAAATTTTATCCATTTTTAAATTCTGGTTTAAGTTTTCCATAGAAAAATTTTTCATCAAAAGAATTGATTTCAGTGCCTATTAGCATGTGTATAATCTGCAGATCGATGCCTAAAATACTCCATACTGCATAAAGCTGCTAAATGCAAGATACTAAAATCTCCAATAAACTGCTCTTTGGAATTTCAGGCTAAAAATATGAATTTACAACCAAAGTTTGAGATATTGGAAGGGATAAATAAAATTTGTCTTGAATACATGTACATGTCCCAACCTTTTAAAATGATATCTTTATTTTTCAAAACTGCAGTAACATATATGTTACCTCTATAGGAGGGACGGTTTCCATCTTGTTAAATTCTTGCATCATATTGTATAGCACCACCGTTACAGCATCTGTATTGAGAGGAAATGATGTTACTAGTCTGTTGTATGTACTACATAGATATATAAGTGTAACTGTGAAAACAAAATATGATTAGTACCAGCTATAGATCGAGTAAGACAATGAAATATGACTTACAATGACCAAGTCATAGTGTCTCAATAATGATTTACGTTTTAAAAAAAAAAAAAATAAAGAAATGGGAAAACATTTTGTTTATATGTAATGTTTCCCCACTTGTTCAATTTGTCCAAGAATATATGACAACCTGTTTTGATGGAATGAGAACTATTAATTTTTTTTTTATAAATATCTTTTGGATAAAAAAATTCCTTTCTACAATGTGTTATGATGTATAAATGTAGATTTACAAAGGTCTGAGCATGTGGACATAGTACAATAGGAATTAATAATTGTACACATAATCTGTATATAACTGTTTTATTGTTCTTACCATTAAAGAGTGATTCTCCAAACACCAAGAAGTATAAAACATTGTTAACGCCCACTTCTTGGAAGATGGCCAGCACCTAAAGAGACAAGAAATGGATTGAATCCGCAAGTAACAGTCTATTGAATTAAAATAGAGTGATGCATAGCTGTCTAAGGATTTCAGCTTAACCCTTTCTCGCTTTCAAATGAATAAAACTGGAAAACAGATGCAAGGCAATCCATAAAATGCAAATGGCTGCTCTCCTGCTGATATTTTACAAGAAAATTATGGTCTGTTAATGATTTTGGGACTTCTAATTTGATAAATACTTAAATAGAGATACTTGTTCTAGCGCGATAAAACAAACAAATTTACCATTCGCCATTCAAAACCTAGAATAATAAGTTGTTTATGTAACAGTCCTATCCTATTAATAACATGAAGGCAGGAAATGGGACAGAGCAGACAGGGATTAGAACCTGGGTCCCCTGAACTATAGACATGTTCTACTAATTGTAAAAGGTGAGGATAACAAACAATGATCAATCTCATGAATCCACTAAAGAAAACAAAACATGAACAGGGCAAAAAAAAAAACACCACAGTTTAAATCAGGTGCCTAGGAGGAGTAAACATCCCCTGTTGACCAGTCACACCGCCATGAGCCCTATGTATTGATCAGGTATACGGAGTACTCCTCAGTCAAATTTAGTGTAAAAGCTGTAACCTTACAAATGGTATCAAACATATCAGACAAAGTACGACCCAACGATAGGGTGTATTTTCAATGAAGATCATTATAACAACTAGAATTCGCAAAAAGCTGACTTTAAGGACATATGCAACGTACCTTACCTACTGATAATTTTTCAAAATGTTCTTAATTTAAGATTATAGTGCCACCAGATGTTCATAGACAAAAAATCAGCATGCATTACCAGGGGTTTTGTAAAGATATTAATTGATAAAAATTCTTGTATAATTCAAAGAAAAATACACAAAAATTACTTAACATAAATTCTAGATGTTTTTTTTTTTTATCCAAACTTGTTTTAGACGAAGTGCACAACAGCATATATTGACATAAAAATGTAGCACACAGTTCCTTTAAGTACTGGAATTCTTCAACTCCAGGGAAAAAGACAATAAAGTTCAAACTACGCCTTGGATTAAAAATTGATCATTTTCAGATTATGCTTTTGCATATTGAATCAGTTGGGAGACAAACACCATATGCAGGTGATGTTGGAATATTGCTACAAAAATAAGGGAAGTTGATGATGGAAAAGTTGAAGTCATTCCACATGTCCAACACTTAATCAGTAGTTATAAGTTGGCCATTATTGTCTATAGTCAGTAAAACATCGAAATATGAAACAAATGTGGCAGATTCTGTGAGCTATGCTGCCAGTGGTGAACAAATCTACTTGACCACCCCACATTATTCCCTACTTCAAATGCCTTTGTACCCAAAGACATCAATCCAGGCTCATCACTGAGTTTTTACTCTCATTTCTAGGACATGGCAGTGCACCAGATGTTACACGAAGGAAGGGTATATGATGGACCAGACTAGGACTTTAACCTTGACAACAATTTTAAACAAGTGCTCTTCAAACTGAAGTGTCTAGCCAAAGCATTAAAACTTGCCAGAGACAAGGCTGCTGGATATGTGTCTTTGGGGGAAAACACATTTAAGGTCAAGATCTAGTAAATGACTTTAGACTGTCTTTTTGGTGCTAGATCCATTATGACGTCATAATCAATCTCAACTTTCTTTTTCCCGTACTTTACGGCTCTAATAGAATTATGTAGAAAATAAAGTATTTTCATGGAATTCAATTTGAAATCATGTGAAAAGTAATCCTGATACCTATATTCAATTTAATATTATTTTAAAGCAGAGGCCAAGAACATACAATTTACCGTTTTCTGAGAGACAATCTGGATTCAATCTGGCAATCTGGATTCATTTCCTTTGTCTGATATGGACTCCCGTATTCATGACTGGTTTTCTTAATTTTTCATTAAAAATGACAGTTTAAAATATGATTTTTCATTTTGTTTACCTACAAATAATGCCCCGAAACACCTTACTTGACCAAGCTAAAGTTATAAAGCATCATTAAAAGAATTTATTTCTCAAAGTTGAGAAATCTGAAAGGACCTTTCATTCACTAGATCTTGACCTTAATGAAGTAAGCATATGGGTAGGACAGGTTCGTTCATTAGTGACCAGATAGCTCAGAGAGCACCAGTCAAGGGGTAAAGGTTGGTTGGTGACAATAGGGTAGGGCAGGTTTCATTAGTGACCAGATAACTCAGAAAGCACCAGTCAAGGGGCCCAGGTTGGTTGGTGACAATAGGGTAGGGCAGGTTTCATTAGTGACCAGATAGCTCAGAGAGCACAAGTTAAGGGGCCCAGGTTCAAATGCTGGTCTGGTCAGTCACATTTTCTCACTTCCTGTTAAAAATATTTCATTTAATTTAAATAAAGAGGAATACTAGGTAATTGTATCAATACTCAATGTCTACAACAGAAAAACAAGGGATACAGGATGATTCTTGCTGCAGAATTGATTTATTTCAAAGAATGAATTCTTACAAGTTTCTGGTCAAACTGTGACAGAACTCGTTAGTTGTACAAATTCTTTAATCTAGAGGGAATGAATGTTATGATGACTTTTGTCTTTTTCTGATTAATGTAAACCAGTGTCAAACACAGGAAAGACCCAGAGTGACAAGGTATCTCAAAAGGTTTCCCGTACCATCGAAAATTCAATTATTTATTCCTACCATTTTCTCACGAGGATGTAACGTTTTGAAAAACAGCCATCGATTGCTGTATTCTAGTTTCTGTTGGTCTTAAAAATGTCAATGCTAATGTAAAAAAAAAAAAAAAACGCATAAGAAAATAGACTCTTTGTGTTGGCTTTAAAGACTTTAAAAAACAATTTAAAAAAAAAAACAAAGAAAAATTTATACAATTATCAGAAAGTTGTTAATTGTGAGCTTTAAAATGTGTGACTCCTTTTATACAAGGGGAAAAAATTATGTGTGTGTCCATTTGATAACTTAAGGTTCACAATCCCTCTGTCATTCATATAAAATGTTGTCATAATGCTTTTGATTTTCCAGAGGAAATGTGTTTTATATGCAAAATGGAAATTTTTTTTAGCAGAGTTTATTGGGGCAAAATTGGACAAAAAAGATTACAACTTGACAAATTTATAAAGGAATAACAGACATTTATCTCATTAAGAGTTATCGCTCTTATCAGAGTATCATTGAACCTTAAATTGCAAATGTCAAAGCCATTGACTAAATCTTCTTGAAGATTATTAAACTTTATAAGCTCTTAGTAATTTTTCTGAATACTTGAAAAAGCTATAGCACAGAAAAAAATCTGTCAATGTTAGATACAACAAAAATTTGAAAAATAATTTTGTTAAGTTGCCATTGATTTAAGTTTGGATTCTTGACATGAAAAAGAAATTTAATACTTGCTATAAAGATATGTTTATTACAGCAGATATTATTCTAAGATACATACTGCAACAGGATCCACAGCGACTATGATGGCACTGAACACAAGGCAAGGCTTTAGACCTAAATGTAGAGACCCCATACCACCGAGGGAAGAGGCAGCATACAGAGTAGGTCCTGTCAATGGAAAAATAAATATACACAACACAAGTCTTTACACCTAAATGTAGAGACCCCATACTATCAAGGGAAGAGGCAGCATAAAGGGTAGGTCTCGTAAATGGTAAAATAAACACAAGGCTTGAATAGTTTCTTTGAAACTGAGCTAAAGGCAAAGTGTGATGGAAGGACAGAGGGAAGGATGGAAGATGGACATGACAAACACTATATTCATGGCGGGGCATAATTACTGAGAACTTTATATATATTGACGACAAACCATCTGGCAACTTTTATAATGTTACCTATTTCTCATCACAAGTAAACACATACAGATAGAGTAACTTAAGCATTGAGCCCCAGTGGGGCAACCACAGAAAGGGCTTACTTCAGATTAGTTGACCATCACGATAGCTCAGTCAGTAGAGTGCTAGCCCCATGATACGAAAGTCGTGCATTTGAATCACAGCCGCAACTGACCTAAGTCAATAAATAATAGATAGCAACTGTTCCTTTGCAAAGTGCTTGGCACTTTGAAGTGAAAGTTGCTGGTCTTTTGGATGAGACCTTAAAAACTGAGGCCCCGTGTCACCGTAGGCGTTGGCATGATCAAGAACTTTCACTGTTCAATGGCCCTGAGTGCCGAGTAAACATCTAAATTTGAAGCCCTTTGCCGGTACAATGTATATGGTGACGTCTCTATATGAGTGAAAGATTCTCAAACGGGATGTAAAACAATAAAAATCAATCAAATTAGTTAAAAAAAGAACACCTCTGCCAGCTTGCTAAAAAATTGTATTGCAATGGCAATTCCCATTAGCCTGAATCTTGGGAAAATGTAGTTGGTAGATGGCTGTAACACTTCTGGTTGTGAGCAACATAAATATTTGAGTATGAAAAATATGACCATTCACGGTAAAGCATAAAAATGTCATAGCCAAAAGAACATTCCACTTCCGATTCATGTGACATTGACCTTCTAACAATCATGGAATCCTCACAGACTTCTTAGTCACAAGCAAACCAAAGTGCAATGTCTGATACTTCAGAATACAGATACATCTGAACCTTAATTGTTACCTAGACCTTGTTTAAAATTATTTTAGTGACATCATGGCAAATCTTATGATAATAATCAACCCTGAGGGCAAGTCTGATCTTCTAAAATTAAATCGAAATAAAATTATGGTATATGGAAAAGAATTTTTACATTTTACACCAAGTGATTTTGTCCAAATGACATTAAGACTCGAATAATGCTATACTAAAACTACAGAGAACCATGCACAAATAAAATCTTTTTAGTTTTATCAATATGTGATACGGTGGAATCATTTTAATTCAAGGGGGTCAACGTTCGTGGGCAAGCAAAATTGGTTCGAGGTTAATTCGTTTATACAGAAGATTCAATGAATCAATATGTTGACAAAATATTCAATCGTGAGGATATAAATTCTCATCATAAGGATGATCGACCCACGAAATCCACATTGGTCCCCCTACCAACAATGATTCCACAGTAAATTTTATAACTCATTTTAATAGCAGATTAATTTACCTGATTAATATACAAATATAGAGATTACAGATTACAACAGATTGTTTTTTTTTCCCCCTAAGGAATCAGATTTTATTATTTATGAAAAATTTTAAATAAAATTGCTGTATATGAGACAAATTTGAATTGTTGAGTTTGATGCCATTAATTAGTTGTGCATCTACTGCAGTATTAACTACAATTAACACTATAATTCCTGGACAAAAATTCTCTTAGTGTTAGATAGCCTAGTTGATTCCTAAACCATTCAGATCCTGAAAAACTTGAAATACAGTGAACTTGCATTGATGGCACTCCTACTTTCATCAGTTTAGACATGTGCACACATTTTCAAAGATTAATTCGTAATAATAAAACCTTAATTACATTGGAAGTTTTAGGAATGGAACGATTTATACCATTATAATGGGTAATTACAGCTCGTTAATACCTCCTGTTGATTTTTTCAAACATTTTGCTGCAAAGCCATTAGAATTCTCTATAATTAATATGTTGGCCCGCTCTTCACCGACAGTGTCTCAAGTCTGAATTGTTTCATGACAATTTACCACATTTTGTATCATTGAGAAATCTCGTGAATTGTTAATCAATTTTTTTTGTCCAGAGTGACTTACCAATTAGGAAACAGTTAAGCACCGTGCCCTGAAAATCAATAGGAGTTTTAATCAACAACATATAATATCAATTTACTGTCAAATGCACATAATAAATATCTGATGTAACTATGAATTTCTCAGAATTGCAATTTGATGAAAAACAACATACAAATGCCTCGTTAAATATTAAATATTGTGTCATTTGTCTTTATTTTAATATGTAAATATGATGATAATCCAATATCCAAATGTAGCTCTGTGCAAAATTAAGGCTACAGTCAAACCTTGATATCATGAACATATAAGTAAAACTGTAAAAAAAATCTTAAGATATTCAAAATTTTGAGATAGGATGGTTGACTTCTTCAACACATTAACATACATATATGACATATATCTACATTTAAGGTAACAAAGTTTAACTGTAGCATACTGTAAAATGGTAAAATATCTAGTATCTAGACAAAACTCAGTTTATATTGTTGCTTGGGTGAGATAAAAACTTATCAAAGACAATTTCCTGCTTCTGTTGTTACATGAAAAATATGTTACATACTCACTATTACTGCAAAGATGATGACACTGCCCACATTTTCAAAAAATGTTCGGTCATGTAGACTGTAGGCAGACTCCAAAATAATGCTAAAAAAAGGATTGAACAATTTAATTGATTTTGATGACTTTGTGTGAAGATGATTTATTTCTTTACTATCTTTTTGACATTGTGTTAATTTTTCCATTACAATAATTAACTTATTACAGAGCTGTGTGTATGTGAAGATTTTAAAATATTTAGAACAAAATTAAGGCCCTTATGTTTCATCTGATCATTATGGAACAATTTTGTTCTATTTCTGTTTTATATATAAGCTTCACATGATACTCTCTACAAACATGGTCCACACGAAAAAAATTTATACCAGTAAACTTCAAAATCTCAAGATATCTTTGAAAAGTGCACACCTATAGCAAACCTTCCTTATTAGGACAGGGAATCATAGATTTTGCTTCATGTAGCTAAGATACCTTTATTTTATCCATATCTTGAAATTCTTATTCATCAACAAGTTATAATTCCAAGAAATATTCCAGAATGCAAAGAGAGTTTACATAGTTTACATCTGTAAGTCACACTTCAAGATTTTCTGTTAACATCATGTTCAACTTGGTGAAGTATATCATTATTGTCAACTTTTACAGTTGACATGTTTGGAAAGCTTTCCATTTTGTTAAGTTTTACTTTCGACATTATGGTGAAGAATACCATTTTGTCAAGCTTTACTTTTGACATTATAGTGACGAGCATTATTTTTGTCCAGCAATGCCATTGACATTTTGTGAAGAGTACCATTTTTGACAGGCTTGATCCCATAACTTTATTACAGTGACTGTGTTTAAGCCCCTGGAAGAATTTTGTCTCTCTATTTCTGATAAACAGTTTCAAGTTATTTTAGGTGTACTTTATATATAATAAAAGCATTTTTTTAAAACAAAAAATATTAATTTTTCCTTACAAAATTTTGTGACACAAAAGGGGGGGGGGGGGGCTTGGCCCTTAATTCTGCAGTGCGTTTGTTCATTTTTCTTACTTTCCTACCGTAATAAAAGTTAAGCAGAGAGGATGAATTCATTATCAATTTTTTTCCACAGCAAAAACAAAATTCTGCAGGAAGAAAAGACTGCAGATATAAGTTATTATTTTGCTCTGTCACATAATTTAATCATCAAAAGGACACTTTATTCCTTCAATGCCTCTTTATAAAGCATTTATTATTAAAATCATGCTATACTTTTATCTAAGTTTTCAACACTAAGATTTTAATACAAGTTTACTTTTGAGAAAAGACTGCAATATGGATATTGTTCCTGACCTGACAGGGGATGAGAAACTAAAAATTAATTATATAAAGCCTTACAAGAGAAATCAGTAGAAGATATATTACATTATGATTTAATTCCACATCATGGAATCTCAAACAAATGAGATAATTGGGACATGTAGAGCTGGAATTTCTTTAATTGGCCACATTATCATTAAGAATGTGAAACCAGATCTACCATTTATCGATTTTTAGAATGAATAATTAATCAAACAGTTTACTTTCAGGGAACTGAAGGACTGTAAAGACTATCTAGCTTTATCAAGGTACAGACATAATTTAAATGACATAAAGAGAGAACCTCACAAGACGCTTGCTTAAGACCACATAAGGATTTCTATTACCACTGCTATCTTTAGCTTTCCTGATTTACTGGGACCTCTTTCCTTCAGCTTTAGAATTCCACGTTGATCTTTTTCATGTTCCATTTATTGTGAAATGAAACATTTTCTTTTTCTAGAAAAAAATATTTACGCCTCCATTTTCTAAAGTAGAGCATATTGTAAATTTGAAGATACTACCCAAGTTTTGATAAAACAATGGAGTTTTCTACTGGAGAAAGAATTGGTAAGATGATAAACCCACAGTTAACTCATTACATTATACCTAAAAAAGAAAACTCACTGATGATTTATTATGTAACACAAAGTGGAAAACCCACTCCTGACTTTTTATAATACACAAAGTGAAAAAGTGGAAAACCCACTCCTGTCTTTTTATAATACACAAAGTGGAAAAAGTGGAAAACCCACTCCTGACTTTTTATAAAACACAAAGTGAAAAAGTGGAAACCCACTCCTGACTTTTTATAATACACAAAGTGAAAAAATGGAAAACCCACTCCTGGCTTTTTAAATTAAAAGATCAAATGTTTAAACAGAAAATCCACTGATGGCTGACATGATGTTATACCAAGTGACAAAGTGGAAAGACCCACTGATACATCACTACGTTAGATCAAGTGACAAAGTCTGAAAGCTCACAGAGTGCCCATTGTAATAGACCAGTGACAAAGTCTGAAAACTCACAGAGTGCCCATTGCAATAGACCAGTGACAAAGTCTGAAAGCTCACAGAGTGCCCATTGCAATAGGCCAGTGACAAAGTCTGAAAACTCACAGAGTGCCCATTGCATTAGGCCAGTGACAAAGTCTGAAAAATCACAGAGTGCCCATTGCAATAGACCAGTGACAAAGTCTGAAAGCTCACAGAGTGCCCACTGCAATAGACCAGAAGACTAACAAATAGTTCATGGACAGACATTGGGGAATCACTGCTAACTCACTGCATTAAACCAAGTTTCAAATGGGAAAACTGATTTACATGAATAGACATATTAGTCAAAAACTTGCTGCATTTCAGTTCATATTATCAAGGAAGAAAACACCCAAACAGCCCATTACATTTAATCTCTATAAACTATTATGACATTTATCATAACTATAACCCATTATGATAGACCAAGTGTCCCAAGGACAAGAATGCTCACCTGAGTCACACTTTTCTTCTTACATAAAAATGTTATAACATGAAGAAGTAAATGAAATTTCTCACTGCTGCCCCACATTTAAGACACATTTTCAACATTTTTTTTTATATCTAATTGACAATCTGATATATATATATATATATATATATATATATATATATATATATATATATATATATATATATATATATATATATATATATATATATATATATATATATATATAAATGTATGCAAATTAGAGTCAGATGCACCAAAGTCTAAATTGGAAGGCTATGGATACTGCTTCAAACAAAAAAAAACTCTTCAGTTTTCTAGAGGGACAATAGAACTACCAAAGAAACAGTTTAAGAAATAATAGAAAATACAAAACAATGAAAGAAGTAGTGCTGGGAGAGAACAAGGATTAATGTAGTGTGTAGGATTTGGTTGTAATGACTCCCTGGTGTAACAATATTGTGTGCTGCCAACCAATTGGACAAAGATTCCTGAGTTTGATTTATACCTGAAGCATTAATCAAGCAGTTGTGTTCCTCAGTGAACACTAAATTATTTACTTTCTCAAGTCATTGATTGAACAATATTGTCTTATAAAACAATTAATTTCTTTGAATTTTGGCTTCAAAACATTTTCTAGCACCAGGCAAACACCAAGAATTCTTCAGAAACAAGGGAACTGTTACTCTTATGGTTCATCCAGCTAAAAATGATAACACACAATTTTTAATACTCTATGTGTACTTAAAAAGCAGCTTTATATTTAGCAACTTTAGCATGGACAACAATGCGCTAATTCATGAGTACCGCTAAGAAGTCATTTATAAATATAATACTGACATGTTTAGCACTAATTCATGATTACACCAACAAATCCATACCCAGTGAATGCACAAAATTTTGAATAAGCCAATTTATGTACACATATAGTACTTCCAACTTTTTAATATATCACTTAATTGTTGATTTTGAGACCTAAAATTATTTACATTATAAGGTTTGAGATATGATCTGAAGTGAAGGTCCAGAAATATATTAATAGCTTTACAGTCACTTTGTGATATATTATACCAAGTCATCCAGAGTGTGAAATGGAAATCTGTATTGTTTGAGGTAAAGTTGAGAAAAAAATTAGGAAAAAATGGAGCAAGGTCGGAGACCATAAGGGGGTAGTTAAGACACAGAATAGGCAATAGTTGTGAGGGTAGTAGACACAGAGAGAATACGCAATACTTACGGGGTAGTAGACACAGAGAGAATAGGCAATACTTACGGGGGTAGTAGACACAGAAAGAAAAGACTGGAGGTCATTGATATAGCCTGTCTGGGCTCTCTGTGCTCTACACTGACACCCGCCAATTCTGAGGCGTTTCCTTCAAGCTCTGGTTGTTTGCAGTTCGCTGACTCTGTTTGGCTAAAATACACGGAAAAGTTACATTATATGTCCTGATAAATGTTATCAAGATGTTTTCCTATTTGCTAATTCTTTGTTGAATTTGATATTTGGTTGTCTGCTCTTAACTTTTTTTATCAACATTGTTTGATGTATACATTTTTTACAGAGTTTATATCAACAAACACAGGCAACAAACAACATTCAAAAAAAGAAAGGAAAATAGTTTATGATAAAACTGTTTCAAATTATAGTTATCGATGTGGTATTGAGTACCTCATTAACTGCTGTCAAAGTACCACAATAACTTTGTCTTTAAACCAAAAAAAAAAAATTAAATCATCATAATGAAGTCTATGATGAAGTCTATTACCAATCTCTGACCTGTCACTTACCTCATGATAGCACCGACAATGATACCTAGGATAATTAGAAGGCTGAAACAGAGAACAAAGGTATTATTTTACCTCTTTAGCAGACACTAATTTAATGAACATCTAAGAAATGCCCCCTCTTATTCAGGAATCAATTTTACAAGAAACCTTAAAGACTTTGACCAAAAACTTAAGCTGATTGTAAAATCTTGTAAATTATTCTGTTAAAAATTACTTCCATGTAATAAATTAATTTTGGATAACTTCACAGTGTTTGAAATGATGTTGAATGCTTATATAGATAAATGGCTTTGGTCAACATCTGTAGTTTTGAATACTTTAATTAACATACATTATAAATATCCTGCTTGTCAGATTTTGAATTCCATACAGATATTTCTTTAATTATTTAGAAATGTGGTTTATACTGTTAGCTCATGTAACTTTAGATTCAACATACTAATTATCTATATGAGAGAGCTTCCTTTTTTTATCAAAAGAATGTTTCAAGTCATATTGTTTCCCTCCTAGAACTATAGATCTATTGGTCAGCTGATCTAATTCCATGGTCAGCTGATCAGTTCTACTAGTCAGATGATCTAGTTCTGTTGGTCAGTTTATCTAGCTCCATAGTCAGTTGATCAGTTCTACTAGTCAGATGATCTAGTTCTGCTGGTCAGCTTATCCAGTTCCATGGTCAGTTCTACTAGTCAGAAGATCTAGTTCTGATGGTCAGTTTATCTAGTTCCATAGTCAGTTGATCAGTTCTACTAGTCAGATGATCTTGTTCTGTTGGTCAGTTTATCTAGTTCCATAGTCAGTTGATCAGTTCTACTAGTCAGATGATCTAGTTCTGTTGGTCAGTTTATCTAGTTCCATAGTCAGTTGATCAGTTCTACTAGTCAGATGATTTAGTTCTGTTGGTCAGCTTATCTAGTCCGTAGTCAGTGGATCAGCTCTACTAGTCAGATGATCTAGTTCTGTTGGTTAGTTTATCTAGTTCCATAGTCAGTTGATCAGTTCTACTAGTCAGATGATCTAGTTCTGCTGGTCAGCTTATCCAGTTCCATAGTCAGTTGATCAGTATTACTAGTCAGATGATCTAGTTCTGCTGGTCAGCTTATCCAGTTCCATGGTCAGTTCTACTAGTCAGATGATCTTGTTCTGTTGGTCAGTTTATCTAGTTCCATAGTCAGTTGATCAGTTCTACTAGTCAAATGATCTAGTTCTGTTGGTCAGCTTATCTAGTTCCATGGTCAGTTGATCAGTTCTTCTAGTCAGATGATCTAGTTCTGTTGGTTAGTTTATCTAGTTCCATAGTCAGTTGATCAGTTCTACTAGTCAGATGATCTAGTTTTGTTGGTCAGTTTATCTAGTTCCATAGTCAGTTGATCAGTACTACTAGTCAGATGATCTAGTTCTGCTGGTCAGCTTATCCAGTTCCATGGTCGGTTCTACTAGTCAGATGATCTTGTTCTGTTGGTCAGTTTATCTAGTTCCATAGTCAGTTGATCAGTTCTACTAGTCAGATGATCTAGTTTTGTTGGTCAGTTTATCTACTTCCATAGTCAGTTGATCAGTTCTTCTAGTCAGATGATCTAGTTCTGTTGGTTAGTTTATCTAGTTCCATAGTCAGTTGATCAGTTCTATTAGTCAGATGATCTAGTTCTGTTGGTTAGTTTATCTAGTTCCATAGTCAGTTGATCAGTTCTACTAGTCAGATGATCTAGTTCTGTTGGTCAGTTTATCTAGTTCCATAGTCACTTGATCAGTTCTACTAGTCAGATGATCTAGTTCTGTTGGTCAGCTTATCTAGTTCCATAGTCAGTTGATCAGTTCTATTAGTCAGATGATCTAGTTCTGTTGGTCAGCTTATCTAGTTCCATAGTCACTTGATCAGTTCTACTAGTCAGATGATCTTGTTCTGTTGGTCAGTTTATCTAGTTCCATAGTCACTTGATCAGTTCTACTAGTCAGATGATCTAGTTCTGTTGGTCAGCTTATCTAGTTCCATAGTCAGTTGATCAGTTCTTCTAGTCAGATGATTTAGTTCTGTTGGTCAGCTTATCTAGTCCGTAGTCAGTGGATCAGTTCTTCTAGTCAGATGATCTTATTTTGTTGGTCAGTTTGTCTAGTTCCATAGTCAGTTGATCAGTTCTACTAGTCAGATGATCTAGTTCTGTTGGTCAGCTTATCTAGTTCCATGGTCAGTTCTACTAGTCAGCTGATCTTGGTTTGTTGGTCAGTTTATCTAGTTCCATGATCAGCTGATCAAGTTCTATTGGTCAGCTGATCTAGTTCCATGGTCAGCTGATCAGTTCTACTGGTCAGATGATCTTGTTTTACTGGTCAGCTGATCTTGTTCTGTTGGTCAGCTTATCTAGTTCCATAGTCAGTTGATCAGTTCTACTTATCAGATGATCTAGTTTAACTGGTCAGTTGATCCTGCTCTGTTGGTCAGCTGATTTGTTTAGTATTTGGCAGCTAATTTTGAAACAGCTTCCTCTTTGATTTAATCTTTGATACTATTACTGCTTGATTTATATGTGTGCCTGACATTTTTTTTATTTCTGCCTTTCATTAACACAAAGGAAGAATTTGTATTGATTTGGCTGGTAGAATTTGTTGTGCTATATTGTCCTTTTAAGGATATCATCATACTAAGTCTGAATGTTAATGGTTTCATCTAATTAGATCAAGAAATCATCATATTAAATGTATTATTAGATGCTTTTACTTTTGGTTTCAGAGAGTACAAGACTGGTAGCACGTTTCTAGTACATAAATTACTTGACTGGCTTACAATTATTCAAGAAGAAAATAAGATTGAAGCCACATAAATGCCTTGTCCCAGTATGGACAGTCCATATGTACTAGCATACCTTGGATCAATACTTTACACATGAAAATAATATTTATGGGTTTTTGGCATGCAGTAGAAATGAACTACAGATTATTACCGCAATTACTTTTTTGTACAAGGTATTTTATACAGTCAGTTTGGCATGATCAGATAAAATGGTAAAGAAATAGTTATGATGCATTCCTTAGAAGAAACAAAACAAAATTTATTTGAGAAAAACAAATGTTACCATGACTCAGGAACTCTGGACGAGATGAACTCAGCATGATGAAAAGCTGAAAAGAGAGGGGGAAAAAATCAAGATTGTCTTACATAAACCATTATTAAGGTAAATAAAACTTCTGAATGTGTGTGTCAAAGACCTATAATTAGTACCTGTACATTCTGTACACAAGATTTTATAGATTGACAAATGTTATCTAAGCCAAATACATCATGGCCAGAATACATACTTAGTGCTATTCAGAAAAAGTGTTCAGAACTGTTAAAGTAAAATTAGAACCTATAGATCAACAGTTCAGTATTTATAGATAAGTAATTTAAAACTCTGAAAACTTCCTAAGTCAGATAAGTGGGACCAGTTCCAGATTTACTTTGTTGATTTTTTAAACAAAACACAATTGCAAGCTGAAATACTGGATGGAATATAAAGAAACAGAGAAAAAAGACAGTAATAATTGATCTCTAGCATAACCTTACCTAGCTTTGATAAAAAATGATCTCTAGGATGATCTTGCCTAGCTTTGATAATTGATCTCTAGCATAACCTTACCTAGCTTTGATAATTGATCTCTAGCATAACCTTACCAAGCTTTGATAGTTGATCTCTAGCTTAACCTTACCTAGCTTTGATAATTGATCTCTAACATAACCTTTCCTAGCTTTGATAATTGATCTCTAGCATAACCTTACCTAGCTTTGATAATTGATCTCTAGCATAACCTACCTAGCTTTGATAATTGATCTCTAGCTTAACCTTACTTACCTAGCTTTGATAATAACCTTACCTAGCTTTGATAATAACCTCACCTAGCTTTGATAACAACTTTACCTAGCTTTGGTAATAACCTTACCTAGCTTTGATAACAACCTTACCTAGCTTTGGTAATAACCTTACCTAGCTTTGATAATAACCTTACCTAGCTTTGATAATAACCTTACCTAGCCTTGATTATAACCTTACCTAGCTTTGATAATAACCTTACCGAACTTTGATAATAACCTTACCTAGCTTTGATAATAACCTTACCTAGCTTTAAAAACAACCTTAACTAGCTTTGATAATAACCTCACCTAGCTTTGATAACAACCTCACCTAGCTTTGATAACAACCTTACCTAGCTTTGATAATAACCTTACCTAGCTTTGTTAATGACCTTACCTAGCTTTGATATTAACCTTACCTAGATTTGATAATAACCTTACCTAACCTTACCTAGCTTTGATAACAACCTTACCTAGCTTTGGTAATAACCTTACCTAGCTTTGATAACAACCTTACCTAGCTTTGGTAACAACCTTACCTAGCTTTGATAACGACCTTACCTAGCTTTGATAACAACCTTACCCAGCTTTGATAATAACCTTACCTAGCTTTGATAATAACCTTACCTAGCTTTGGTAATAACCTTACCTAGTTTTGCAATCCCAGCAGCAAAGATGAAAACAGCAATAATAAGTGGCTGCTTGACGTAGTCAAACTTAATGGTAGCTAAGTGGATGGAGGCATGCTCTTTCTCTGTTTTGTTGCCAGTGGATGGGGCTTCACTGGCTAATACTAATGAAAGGACACCACAAAGTAATATAATCCTTAAAAAACAAGTCATTTTAAAATCTCCCACACTGTTACTGTCCTGTTGTTCACTTTAGGATAGATGTATCCATACCACTGTGTCCAAGGTCTTAACAGATGGACATCAAGTTTTCTTTAAGATGGAAATCACTGAAGAAGTTGTCTTGAGAGTGCAATTTAAAGACTGATGGAAAAATAGGGAAGATAAAATGGTAGTTGTCTGATTTTGTTAAGTAGTTTATTCCTTTTGTATGGTAATGTCTTTGACTTCATAAATGGATACCTGCAAAAATAAAAAAGAAACATGATAAAAAAAATTATATTTAACTTCTTATCATCCTAGTAGTTACCCATTCACGTTTTTCTTAAAGCTTTCAACAATCCATGTCATTTTCAGTTGGATAAAAATTTAGCACATGTACAAACATAATGATGAGCTTTTTGGTGCCATGACCAGGATACGAACATTAGTTGTTGTGGCACCTGTTTAAATTGAATTGTGCTAGGATATCGGTTCCATCTCAGTTGAGTTCAAACTAGGGATGTCAACGAATATTCGAATATTCATTCGATGCGTTAATATTCAAATATGAATTTAAGATTCGAATATTCGGTGTTTTTCATATTTCACAAAAAAGAGTGCGGAATTATCCCCGTTATTTTTTTTAGAACGAACGATCATTTTCGATCGCCTGATTTCTTTCTTACTTCTTCCATACTTTCTTATCTAAACGATTTTCTAAATTATTTTGATTCGAGTAAGGTAAAATTAAATTCAATTTCAATTAATTGATTATCTCGGGTTGAATATATTCCTATATTTTAAAATCATTATCGGGACGCTAATGACCTATGAAAATACTCTATGGAAGTGTTTGTTTATATTTTCAAAACGTTGTATCAAAGAGATAATATCTCTTATTAGGCAGGTAATTGTAATTAATTACATGTATTCAGATATGAAGAGTTAGCGACAATCTTGCCCCTGGTTAGACGACTGGTTCGTCAGTTTGAGCTTGTATTGATATTCTTTGTTAAAATTATATTTCGGTTGTACACGCTTAAATCAATTAATTATTTCAAACATTGACAAATATCAAATGTAGAATTCCTTATTATACACCTTTAAAGCTCCACATCCAGCTTTACTTCCAAAAAGCGACGCAAAACCTGTCATGAGAGTATGATGATGCACATTTAAAATAAACCAGATTATATCTATTTTATCGAATATTCAAATATATTCGAATACTTTCATTGAATATTCGAATATGAATTATTGACAAAATTGACATCCCTAGTTCAAACACATTTAGTGTGAACAGGAATGATGTCATTGGCTCTAATTATCTTCACAACTAAGTCAGTGTTTGCTCTGCTCCATTGCATTGTTTCAATGGACTTTTGAGCTGGATTACTGTTAGTTATCTCCATATTTCATGTAATCTTTAAGTTAACTCATTTATCACACATTTGTCATTATAGTAAAATTATTACCTACAAAATATTGAATGTGTATTAAAATGCCAAATTCAATGCATACCATAACTTTACACATCAAGCATTAAAATCTCCCCCAGTCACTTATACTATGTACTGTACCCAGTAATTGCCACCCAATGGTGTAATATAATCCCTAACACTCAAGCTTGAATGAATCCATTATCACCAGGTCACTCATTTCTTCTGTACTTAAAAACTAATCACAAAACAGTGGTGCTAAAAAAAACTGCTTTTTGTGTGGAAATCAATAGGAGTATCTTTCAGGTTGATTTAAACTCCTGAAAGCTCCGAGTGTCAAAATGTGTAGATGAGGTGAAGAATACAACCCCATGAAACAATGGATTAGATACATTATCTTTACAAAACATATTCTGACAAACAATTTTTCATGAGCAACCCTCTCCCAATTTTTTGGAGCAATTATGTAATAAAGATAATTCATCATGTGCAAATTGATAATGGTACCAATAGTTTAACAACTTTAAAACAAAATCAAATGAGAAAAAAAATCACCAATAAGAATTTTTTAACAGAACAGGAGTAATAAATACATTCATACTTCACTGTGTGTTAGGCAGTGCTTAATTCCCTGGAGTGCAGTGATGCTATAATAACTCCATTAACACATACTTAAGAAAATTCATCTGAGAGCTGCCAATTTCAATCAATGATTGTAAAATTCTAAAAAGACATTTTGACCAGAATTGATCAAATGCAAATTAAAAAAAAAAAAATTCCCATTTTTCTCTGTGTTCAATTTTTAGTCAAACATAATTGTATAATTAATTTAAAAGATTTTTTTGGCAAATGGTAAATAATAAGGTCATTTACAATAGGCTCTTGACATTTTAAAAATATATAAGCGTAAATAGTTCAATAAGTTTATGTAAGGACAAGTATGACTACCTGTACATATTAACACAGAACTGATAGGCAGCTAAATCTTATTTTCAGATTACTCAAGATTTAATCATGGTTAAATGTTAAAGCTCTTCTGAAATAATCTACAACCTTCTAGCGTGTAATATTGCACCCCACTTAATCTACTGACATCTATGTGTATTGACGGATCAACGAAAAATAAAAAGATAGAATACTTAAATGTCATTGCACTGAATCCATGCTTTTTTTTTACTCTACCGAGGCATGTATTCAATTTTTTTCTCAGGTCTGCACATGCATTCAAAGAACTTTTTTTTACTAGTTCTGATCAAACAAGAAGAATTCACTTAAGATGAGCTTGGCAACAAAGAATGAACTAAAACTGTGCTTATCAGTTGTAAATTCTCCTCCACCTTCTCAATCCATGTATGAAATTACGATCAATATTCACCATTCTTTTAAGATCTCATTACAGAAGAGTTTAAAGTTAATGTGCACTTTCTAAGATAAATTGGCTATCCAGTTAATTATGAACGAAGAATGAACCACTCTTTCTGATTAAATGAACATGGCTCTGCTGCCAGCAGATGCAAATTGGCAATCCCTTGAAAAACATGGACTATTTTGAAAACTTATTAACACAAAATTTATTCAGTGAACTTTTTATATGCCAATTCATATAATTCTTGATAGTATTTGTTAATAAAAGTGCATCCTATATCATAACTGAAAATTCAAATTTTTACTGAAAAACTGATATCATCTATAATACTGATTGAAAATGAAACATACTAAAAATAAGTTCAACAGGAAAGGAAAAAAATTATGGCTGGACCAGGAATTGAACCAGGCATTACATTAGTCAGGTGATATACTGACTGAGCTACCTCAGTCAATATCCACTGTTCATATAGCCCAAACTACAAAAGATAATAGGACATCTCATGTTGTAATGTACTAACAGAATTATGACATATAATAATTAGTTTTAGTTGCATTATTTGAAATGTTTTCTGCTTTTAGAATATTTAACCAGTCTGATAAAAGATAACAGACTGGAATGAATGTCCACTTTTCCAACTGACTGGCAATAAACATAGTAAGTGTTACTACAGTAAATATGTTAGCATTATATCCCAGCAAGAGAGGACAAAAACCCTGTATTATAAAGATCTAGATGGGAAAATAGAACATAACATTGGATAAGTCTAATCCCATCTGTAGTGTGTGATTAATTGTAAATCAATAATAATCTATTGTCTTCTATCCACATCTAGGTGTTAGATAGGAGCTGAAGCTCAATATGTGTTTTATCACAATCAAGAGACTGTTCTAGATGAATAATAGAGTACACCTGACAATTTAGTTTTCATGAAATCACCCATGCAAATTATCGACATCGAAAAGAAATACCTTACTTTCAGTATCAGTAAATTAGAGAATAATACATACAACACTCAGTTATGAAAGTGCTGGATCTAAGAATACATCTGTTCATTATCAGACAAATTGACATATATATTACTAGGAGTATAAAATGAACAAACCTTAGTAATCAAACCAAATCAGTATTTTAAATAAATACCTTAATAAATACACACTTCCCTGTAGTATGTAAGTTATTTCCTTCTTCAATAAAGAACTTTTATATTAGTTATCTTTGTATAAGTACTACCTAACACCGAGAACTTGTAATCCAAGTAAGTATAGAAGTGTACACAAATATGTCCGTTATAGCTTCCGTTTGTTTTAATATGAAGCAGAAAAGAAACAACCCCTCATGAAAAAATAATAAAATACAAAATGCCCTCAAAATATTCAATAATTTTATTACCTTATTTTCAAAAAAGTATTTTCCTAAACTTTATCCTAGTCACTCAATCCACACGCATCATGTTGATAATCAATAGACGTACAAAGTCAATTTTTACGAGAGGAAAGCCTCCATCAGCCACCATTCTCTACGCAGTATAAATTCCACCACAATGCCTCTATACCCACTTGGAGGAATTAATTACACATACGCTTCTTTTGATCCGACTTTATTCGTTGCAAAAAATTTAAATGTCATGTTGTGCCATGTTTTAAAGACCCTAAATCAACAAACAAACTATAAGACAGGTATTATTTTGTTTTCTAGTTAAAATCTATCAATATTTCAACAAGTCAGATGCTTCTGAGACTCTTTACAGTAATTGTTTAAGATATTGTATTTTATACTTGATTGCCTCTCAATACTGAAGAAAAAAAATCTATCCTAAGTGCAGCTTTAATTGAGGGATTCCTCTTTAGTGTATATATTCTGATATTCCTCTACTGGAGTTAAAAGGCTGCTAAGAGCAGAACACACCAGAAGTGTGTCAGGATTCATACATCATCACTGCTAATTGATCTAATATCTTTTTGATGAACACAGGAAGTTACCTCCCCTTTGGAGAATTTCAGAACTCTGCCAGGGAGATGTAACTATAGTTTTCTCTCAGAATTCATATTACCTGTATATAATTGGGAAAATTTTCTGAAACATTTTATTTTATCAATTTTTCTAAAATGGTATGTCATAATATACTGGGCAAAAAGAATCATGACTGACCTTTAATAGTTTTTAGTTCTCAATCTTAAATAACATAAATTGAATAAATTTTCATCAACGTTATAAAATAATATTCCTTTTTTTAACATGAAAACATTAAATACAAATCAACCTGAAAAACTCAATTGTTTAAATCAACAAGATCAATTCCAATAATAAATTAAATACAACGAGACATGGAAATCTTATATAATTCTAGGAAACCTTCTATAAGAGATCAACATTAAATTTGCTGAAGTGACAATAACCTCCCACAAATTTGGTTTATGGTTCATTTCTATCAGAAGTTCATCACTTCTGTCTACACTTGATCAAATCTATCCAATTATGAAAGACTGCTTTGGGGGGACAGTTAATGCAGATTAAGAGAAATTCTCTGCAGATGAGTTGCAATATTGATAAAAAGCATGTGGTGAAAAAAACAATTATAATTGACACTGTACTAAAGTTAATGAGAAAACAGAATGGATCGCTCTTTTTTCTGTCAAATTTTCCAAAATGATAATAATCAGTCAAAATGATAGAAAAATACAATCACAAAAAAGTAAAAATCCCTTATCATTAATAAATTCAGTTGACTGGATTGAAAAATAAAATAAAGGTACTTCAGTAAAACTCAGATATAAGGAACTCCTGGGACCTTGAAATTGCCTTCCTTATACAATTGTAGCTGACATTGTCTAATGAACATATAGAAATGTCTTTTATAGAATTCAGGGTTGTCCCTAACAATTGAAATAGCATGGGACATTAAAAAAGTAGAAGGGGGTTTGGGAAGGGATACCAGAATAACCAGGGGATTATGTCATTATAGGTTATAGGCGGGGAATTCCCTGGCCCCCGGGTCTTAGGGACAACCCTGAGAATTTGTAAATAAGTTCATTATATATATACAACTGAGATTTCTTTATAAGCAAGTTCTGTATAACCGAGTATTACTGTATCAAGACTCAATATTCATATTTAGCCAATTGTCCCAAGTCCAGTTCATTTTGTGATCAGACATCCTCCACAAACTTTTGTCCAATTGGACAAGTAAAATTTTTATCATTATACAACAGAGTGAATGAATCCCCACAAAATTCATATAACACTGTAATTTTTTTTTTAAATAGTGACATCTAATTTTTTTTCACGATTTAACAAATCTTCAGTACCAGTATTTTTATTTTACAATAACTTCAGCTTGGATAATAAAATTTTACAATTTTATCTGTGCAGAATCTGACGAGTAAAAAATACATTTGTACAAGTTAATTGTTGGCTACTTGTCCGATAGACAGGTGGATGTATATTAGTTAGAGTTGAGTCTTGTGTATACCTTTTGAAAATAAATTCATTGAAAAAAAAATCAGTTGCAGAAACTGCCTGCTTAAACTGAGAATGAAGATAGTTAACTTTGGTTTTAGATCACTTCTATGAGATGCATTTAATACATGTATATAAACTCTGTGAATCCTCAATTCCCAAAGGAGAAACTACCAATCTTAATTCAGTAAATTAACACGTTTGCATAAAAATCTAATTCTATATTCCATATATTACATCTTTATCTGCATTAAAATATTGAATGTTGTAGATTGAATTCAACAACACAGACCATAGAGGATTTACAGAGTGGATCGAGTTATAAACAAGGAAAGTGCCACATACTCTTTGTACAAATACACTACCATATCCAATATTAGGTGATTTAATGCAACACAACTGAGCACTATTTGTTTTGTGTGCTATTCAGTTTACACAGGCTATACAAGTGTCTGTTTGCCACTCTGATAGATGCATTCAATACCTATAGTCAAATAGAAGTTCCTTTAATACACTGTAACATATTTTTCCATCACAGTAAATAAAGTGTCTGACCATCCGATGCACCAAGCACCCATAAAAAAATGTTCCTCATTTAACCCTATACTACATATATAGATATATAAATATACATTACAAATTGACAGGCCTGAAAAAGTTTGATGAGCAAATATGAAAACATATTTATTTGCTGTATCAACACTGGTGTTTCTGCTATGCACCAACTCTAATAAAATATCTGTTGGATGTCAGTTCTATTAGATGAAATCAGTTGGGATTATGATAGCATAGGAGGTGTGCTTGCCATCATCCCTTGTATCCAGAAATCCACTACAATCTATGCTATAATTCTTGTCAAAATGACGTAGATACACACCTTTTACAGTATTCTATTTCATTGTGCTATCTCTCCACCAAAATAACTAAATCAAAAAGTGAAAGAATATCTGAAAGAACCTTTGCAGTTAACAATAATTAACATTCAGAAGAATTATATAAAATCAATGCACTTACTTTAAGTTTTTACTGCACTCCTGTTTCCTTAGGATCTGAAACATATAATTGGTTTTAGTGTTAAATTATCATTCTGATCAATACACAAAATTGTAGGAGTTTCTGGTATATCATGATATCAGTTAAAGGAAAACACCCAACAGCACCTAGTGCAATACATGCACACCTCTAACATTCACATATTGGTAAAACTATCCCACCTGAACACTCTTGTACACTTTCCCCCTAGCAAAAGGAGGTTTAAACAATTACGTTTGGAGTACACTGAAAAACCACAATAAATTAAGTCCAACAAAACCTCTACTCAACCCTTTTCTTACCTGTTAGCACACGAGCAGGCAGATACTCTCCAGACATTCCATTAAGATTATAGACGAATCATTTCTATGGCATTACAGTGACATGGTCTTCTATTCTCAATAATCCAAGGAGACAAAGAATCAAGGATTCAATACTTCAGTAACACATGAGTAAAACTGAAGATAATGGGCCCTCCTTCCTCTTACCTTGCTGACTTTGTGATGTCCTAATCATACAGCAGCTGAAGCACTTCCATAATCATGTGGATCGACCTATACAGTGTTTATGGGCAGCTACCCAATTCCTTTTGTCAGATGAATGTATCAACATGTCACATGGCTATGCCCACAATTTCATAGACCTGAATCCTACATCCAGATTCAGACAATCTGTCATTAGGATGCTCTGATACTCTGCTGTAAAGAATTTTTATCATGTGATGATTCCACAAATCTGTTGGGACAAATCTCTGCATAATGAGTATACATCATAGAACTCTAAAACACATGTTTCCCAATACAAACAAACTTGAAAGAGGAGACTAACAAACAAGGGGTAATTTCTTTTACGAGTCAAATGAAATACTACTATGTGTATGATATATGGTATTATGTTTTGGCATCTGGTTCATTAAGATGAAATAGGAATATAATGTCTGGATGTTCAGAGAAAAATTTCTGAGATAATTAGAGATAATTAAGTCCATCATATAATTTACACATAATCTGATTAGATCAAATTTCACATTCTTTAGAGTTCTGTTGGAAACTTAAATAAATGAAGTTATCACAAGAACTTTTTAGTGTGTTCTATACAGTATATTAGTCAATTGATTCCTCTTTTCCATTTCTATCATTTAATGATTTCCTGAGCAGGAAATCATGATTCTGAACATATTGGTGTGTACTTCATCAACTTCATCACAAGGATCCAAACTACAGACACACACAATGTCCCCATTAGCTAGGTGAAGGTCAAGGTCATTCTTTCTCTTGTGATTGGCAGTCTGTTAATCCTACATTAATCACTCTTTCTGTAGGAATGAGATTGTCCATAAATTGGTACATCTGTAGAGGGATACTGGCATGCTACAGCTCCTAGGCATTCTTACCTCCTCAGATAATGCTAAGGATAGTAAGAATTACCTAGTTCCCTTTTTAACATACATACTTGTGTAATGAAGCATCTACTAAATAGTTCCTCTATCCAGGAAGAGAAATAACTGATGTGTACCTAAATAATGCCAAACAGACATGCACTCTAAAATACAATTCCCTGAAGCACATTTCTCTCACAATAACACAGTCAATCTTATATGATGAATGGGTTGGGTATTTTCAGTTCCTCAAAATGCTCTCAACTTGGACTTCATTGAATAAGTGGAAAAACCCATGAGGACTAGATCTGGGTGGTAAGGATGATCTGGTTCAAATGTCTAAATCCTGATGCAGATCAATTTCAAGTAGGGTGGAGCTAGTTGTGTATTCTGGGGTTTTGTCCTGGTGAAATATGACCTGTGTTATCTCTTGCAGTAGACAAAGAAACAATTCTCAAGATATTGATTTTGATACTTTTTAAAAAGTAAAACACTACTGTTGCTATTTAATTGTTTTTTTAAAAAATTAAACTATAAAATGCTTTCTTGGTTTGTTAATATGAAAATTAATGGTTCAAGCTATTGCAGAAATCAGAAGTCTCTGATGAGACTGTAGCTTTACTGGTCTGTACCTGTATAACAAAGGAAAAGTAGCACTTGGATTTGAAAGTTTGCAACATGCAGCAATAAATAGAATTATGTATCTTAATGTAGTCTACTTATGTGCCAAGTTATATTGAAATCATACAAAAACTGTAGGAGGAGTAGCATTTTGAAAGTATTTCACAGAAATTTCTATTTTAAGTAACCATGACTACGTCATTCACTGAAATCAAAAACCGATATACACTATTATGTATCATAGTGTAGTCTAATTGTGTGCCAAGTAAGACTGAACTCAGACCAAAACTGTAGCAGGAGTAATGTTTTAAAGGAATTTTACAGAAATTTCTATTTTTAGTAACCATGGCAAAGCCATTCATCAAAATCGCAAACTAGTTCATCAAATTATGTATCTGAGTGTAGTCTACTTGTGTGCTAAGTTATATTAAAATCAGACTAAAACTGTAGGAGGAATTGCATTTTCAAGGAATTTCACAGATATTTCTATTTTTAGTAACCATTGCAACATCATTCATGGAAATGAAATACCAAGCATTTATTTATGCATCTTAGTGTAATCTACTTGTATGCCAAAATATATTAAAATCAAACCAAAACTGTAGCATGAGTAGCATTTTAAAAGAATTTCACAGAATTTTCTATTTTTAGTATCATGGCAAAACCGTTCATATCAAAAACCGATGCACTAAATAATGTATCTTTATAGTGTAGTCTACTTGTGGGCCAAGTTATATTGAAATCAGACCAAAACTGTAGGAGGAGTAGCGTTTTAAAGGAATTTCACAGGAATTTCTATTTTTAGTAACCATGGCAACACCGTTCATCGAAAATCAAAAACCATTGCACTAAATTATGTATCCTAGTGTAGTCTACCTGTGTGCCAAGTTATATTGAAATCAGACCAAAACTGTAGGAGGAGTAGTGTTTTAAAGGATTTTCACAGAAATTTTTATTTTAAGTAAACATGGTAACACCGTTCATCAAAATCAAAAACCGATGCACTAAATTATGTATCTTAGTATAGTCTTCTTTTGTGCAAAGCTATATTGAAATCAGACCAAAACTGTAGGAGGAGTAGAGTTTTGAAAAATTGTTTACAGACAGACGGACGGACGACGGACACCTTCCTATCACATAAGCTCTTCTGGTCTCTGACCAGTAGAGAGACCAGTAGAGCTAAAAAATTATACATAACCCACACACACTGGTTATGAAATTTTTTCTGCAATAGTTGCTATCATTTATCCCCATATAAATAAATTAACACATTTTATAATCTATATTTATATCTGTATTATTTTTTGTATAAAGCGGTTGAAAGTACATAAAATATTGCATTACTGATCTGTACATAATGGACAATCAGTATTGCATTACTGATCTGTACATAATGGACGTTACATTGATGGAAGAGCCCATTTCTTAAGAAATTCTTCATATAGATGGCTTTAAAAAAACCTATTCTAACTAATTTAGGGTTAATAGATTGATGAAATCAGTTTTCTTAAGAAATATTCAGTGGATGTAAATATTAATAAACATTTGTATGATGCTGTTTCTGTTCCAGCCTCAGCCCCCCCCCCCCCCCCCCCCACAAAAAAAGCTCCGTTGATCAGGGTGAAAAATGATCTGCAGGGAGGAGTCTCTAGACATCACAGCTGCTGTACTCTACACTGACATAATAATTGCTGTTCATGCTGTCATGTCTATCAATCCATGGTATTTTTAAATTTTATCAGTTCATCAAGCAATAACATCTAAATCAGATGAAAAAAAATATTTCTCTGCCCAGTCATACCTTCTCTTCTGGATTCAGTGGGATGACACATCTGCCTAACCATGTCTTCTTCCAGATCTACTGTTATGACAACTTCCAGGTCCATCTTATGACAACTCTGCCTCACTATAATTTTTGGAGATGTGTTTCTTCCTCTTTTCTCTCTATCCCCAACATCTTGAAAAACCAAAGTGAATGGCCAGTAAATCTGTAACCTTCTTTGAAGGGCAAGTACCTTGTCTTCCACCCTCTTTGCATGCACTCAATATAAGAGTACATATATGAGCCTTCTTTGTTATCTGCTGAAAGAATCAACGAAAAAATGGGAACAAAATTCATAGTTTGATAGTTCTCTGATTAACAGTGAGAAAGATATGACCTGAACATGATTGGACTATGGACATAGCCATAGAATTCCAAAATGAGGTCACAGTGATTTAACTTTGGGTTATACCCCACCCCACCCCAATCAACTGACAAGTTTTGATGACTCTAGGTATCACAATCTACATGATACGATCCAGACACTATTTGATGATGTAAATTAAGCTATAGAATTCCAAAATTAGGTCACTGTGACCTACTTTTGGGCCATATGACAGACTATTCCTCAATGATGCATCTTATGACAAGTTTATTTGCCCTATGCCTTGCCATGTGAAAGATATGATCCAGACTTTCTATTTCCATGAAATCCTAAAATGAGGTCACTTCAACCAACCTTAGGGTTGTAACTTGCATTCCCCTAAAATGCAACCATGCACTGACTAGATTTGATTGTCCTAAATCTCACAGTCTAAAGATCTTACCCAACCAAAAAGCCGACACAGAGGGGGAAACCCAAACCCATACCTTTATTCATCCTATCAATAGAGGCATAAAAATTGTTTTATAGACAGATGGATGATGTACTCTTAACCATCCTACCAGCTCTACCATTTTTTTCTGTCATGCACTGCCTTTGATTATCTGTCTATATTTTAATGTACCAGCTGTTATGGATTGAAGTAGTCTGTTGTTTCCATGATTAGCTTTCACACAGGCAACTATGAAATTATATCTTGTAAGGGTCAATCTGTGCAATTTTTTTATGTCCATCATTTACCATTTTCCATATATGTTTGTTTATTTTTTTAACGTCCCCCTCAAGAATATTTCACTCACATGGAGACGCCACCACTTGCTGGTGGAGGGCTGCAAATTTATACCTATACTCGGCACTTAAAAGACCATTGAGCAGTGAGGGATCTTTTTCATGCCAACACCTACAGTGACATTGAGGGTCTCATCTGAAGGACTGGTCTCCACGTCCCGCAGTGGATTCGAACCCACAATGTAAGTATCAGCTCCTTACTCCGCAACTCTAGAGCAGGTGCTCTAACCACTGCACCATGTGGGTGACTTTACATGTATGTATATTGAACATTTTTTCTAAAAGCTGGATTCTAAAATTTTGTTCCTTATTGTCCCTATAGAATCCTACAAATATAAGAATGAAAAGCAGGTGCAGAACCCATTTACAATGAGCTCACAGGACCTTTGAGAAAATTGATCTCTGCAAAATGCATAGGTACCTTTAAAAGAATCGATGATTCATCAATACTTTTTAATATTTTATACCAGACAGATTCTTGTTTACAAAAATACAATATGTGCATGTGCAGTATTTGAATAATGCAACAGTTTTCATTCATTGATCCAATTTTGTTATGTAACATAAAATAAACGTACATATATATTAAAAGAATATTCAATACACCTCAGATTACCATACAAAACAGGTATTTATGACAAAATTTTAAATGAATTAATACAGAGTCCATATGCAAAATTTTGTTTAAGCTATTTTTAAGTACAGCATTCTGAAGCAAGTTCTACACAAGACTGTGTGCTTATAATTCAGTCCTGATGTTTACTCACCAGAAGGAGGAACATGTCAGGGGAACTAACTCTGTCATTTTGGATTATCTTCTGTGTGATTATCTCTCCTGATCTGCACCTTT